>NW_006408842.1:2219479-2224774 GCF_000296735.1 Chrysochloris asiatica
CTTTAGTAAAACTTTACTTGCATGGGATAACAGAGATATTGTCCGATGATATCTGCATTCCATTGGGTCACCTCTCTTTACTTATGCTTCACTGGCTATGTACAGATTTTTGACTGTGTGGATCATGAACAAGCTATGGATAGTATTGCAAAGAATGAGTATTCCAGAACACTTCATTGTGCTCATGAGGAACCTGTACTTAGGCCAAGAAGCAGTAATTTGAATGGAAGAAGGGATAATGAATGGTTTAGAATCAGAAAAAACTGTGCCAGCGTGGTATCCTTTCACCAAACTTACTCAATCTGTATGCTGTTCCAATAATCCAAGAAGCTGAATTATTTTCAGAAGAATGTGACATGAGTATTGGAGGAAGACTCATTAACATTCTACCATTTGCAGATGATACAACCTTGCTTGCTGGAAGTGAAGAGAATTTAAAATATTGATGCAGATCACAGACTACAGCCTTCAGTATGGATTGTACCTCAATGTAAATAAAACAAAAATCCTTACTACTGGACCAATAAATAACATCAAGATAAGTGTAGAAAAGGGTGAATTTGTCAAATACTTCATTTTGCTTGGTCCACAATCAACACTCATGGAAGCAGCAGTCAAGAAGTAAAATGATGTATCTATTGCATTAGGCAAATGTGCTGCACAAGACCTCTTTAAAGTGTCCAAAAGCAAATATTTCAGTTTGAGGACTAAGCTTCATTTTACCCAAGCCATGGTAATTTTAATAGCCTCATATGTATGTGAAATTTGGACAATAAATAAGAAGGACCATAGAAGAGTTGATGCCTTTTAGTTATGATGTTGGAGAAGAATATGAAAAGTACCATGGGTTGCCAAAAGAACAAACAAATCTGTGTTGGGAGAAGTACAGCCAGAATGATCCTTAGAAGTCAGGATGGCAAGACTTTTTCTCTCACACTTTGGGATTGTTAGTAGGAGGGACCAGCTCCTGGAGAAGGAAATCACGCTTGGTAAAGGGAAGAGTCTTCCAAAAAGAGGAAGACCTTTACTGAGATGGAGTGACACAATGGCAGCAACAGTGAGCTCAAACATAAGAACAATTGTAAGGAAGGCACAGGACTAGGCAGTGTTTTGTTCTATTTTGCAAAGGGTCACTATGAATCTCAGCCTCCTTGACACCACTTAATGACAACAAAATTCCACATGCTTTTCTTTCCCATGACCTTGCCACTAGAACACAGGTTGTATCTATTTCCCAGTCCTCGTTTGATCTGATGGCAAAAGTGATGTGCTGTGGCTGCCAAGACTAGGTCAGAAAAAACCATAAAGCTTCTTCTTGGCTCTGTTGCACAACTCATTCTATTGCAACACTTGCTCTCTGCATGCTCCCTTTCAGAACCCAGACCAGAAAGAGCCCAAGTTCTATAGAGAGGTCACGTGGAGATGCAACTATTAGAGTCCAAGTTCACGTGAATCATCCCACTCAGCCTCATATGTGTTCTTTCTTCACATATGAGTTGAAGAAAGATTTCTCTTAATCTCCCAAACCATTTGAGCACTCTCAACTGAAATTACTTACTGATGAAGAACAAAGACTACAGCCTTGGGTATCAGTTGCACCTCAAAGTAAAGAAAACAAAAACTCTCACCATTGGATCAATAAATAACATGAAGATAAATGGAGAAAGGATTGAAGTTGTCAAAGACTTCATGTTGCTTGGATCAATCATCAACATTCATGGAAGCAGCAGTAAAGAAATCAAATGACATATTGCATTAGGCAAATCTGTGCGGCACAAGACGTCTTTAAAGTGTTGAAGAGCAAAGATGTTAGTTTGAGGATTAAGGTGCACCTGGCCCAAGCCATGATATTTTCAATAACCTCATATGCATCTGAAAGTTGAACAGTAAATAATTGAATAATTGAACATAGAATAATTGATGCATTGAGTTATGGTGCTGAAGGAGAATATTAACAGTATCATGGACCGCCAAAAGAACACACTGATCTGTGTTGGAAGGAGTACAGCCAGAATGCTCCTTGGAAGCCAGGATGGCCAGACTTGGTCTTTTATATTTCGGACATATTATCAGGAGGGACTACTCCCTGGAGAAGGACATCATGCTTGGTAAAGTGGAGGGTTGGAGAAGAAGAAGAAGAGCCCCAATGAAATGGATTGGCAAAGTGGCAGCATCAATGGGCTCAAGTGTGACAATTGTGAGGTTGGCCCAGAACCAGAAAGTGTTTCGTTCTGTTGTACATAGGGTCGCTATGAGTCAGTACTGACTCGATGGCACCCAAAAACAACAAATACAAGTAATCAAAAGTTTGACAGTTCAGTTCTATCCAAAAACAACTCAGAAGAAAGACCTGCTAATCTACATTAGAAAACTCAGGTGTTAAAAACCTGATGGAGTACAATTCAATACATGGGTCAGTCATCATGAGTTGGACTTGACAGAAACAGGTTGCCTTATATAGTATCACCATTCTGGGGAAGTCATATAGGCTTTACCTGTGTGATCCATTCTCCTTTACTGTACATTCCCACATCTCCACTATTTTGTTGTTTTCACAGCAATATGTGTACAAGGTTTGTAAACTTAATTCACTGTTGAATGGCAATATTTATTGTTTCATCCAGATAAGAATTATTCTGCAAATAAATGTATACATCTGTGCCTCAAGGAAACAAATGGTACATTAAAAGTATTTACACATGAGAAAATGAGGTGATGAAAACCAAGGAGCTTATACTGTGGAATGATTCAATGGTGTTTCAGAAACAGCTGACATCTAAAACTATTACTATGTGGGATGTAAGTTTTAGAAATTGGCAGAATTCTTTGTAAACTTTCCCTCTTATTAAATTAGTAGCACAAGAAAATTTAACTACATCAAGAGAAGAATTTAGGAGTTCATATCACCGTGTATTTAGAAACAAGAATGTTAGAAATGGTAGAGCATCAAAGAAAATTGGCAATATTGCACTAAACAAAAACAAAGATTAACTAGTTAATTTAGGGACTAAAGGACAGCATGAATTCCCATTAGGGTAATCAGATTTAATTCACAGCTTCTTGATTAAACTTTGTGGACTAGTTTTCATTCTTTATAATGTAGAGGGAGTGTTAGCTTATACAGAAGGCAAATTTCATATCCTCACAGAGAAGCAAATCAGTCTGGAGCAAGGAACCAACCAGACTCTGAAGACAATGATGTACAAAGATAAGTCAGAAAGTATTGCTACCAGGATTTCAGTTCATACACGCATGGGTTTCTTCCAAACAAAACACCTGTACGATCAGGGGGTGGCTGTGGACAAGTTCTCTTAGTAATATACTGTCTGAGCCACCTTAAAACGGAATCCACTGCCATTAATTCAAGTCCAACTCATAAAGACCCTGCAGCAGTCAGAGAACGGCTCCTTAGTTTTTCCAAGGCTATAAATCTTAAAATGAGCAAGACAGTCAGCAAAAAGGAAAACTGACCACCTGCCCACAGCACTCCACTCAGCTGGGTTCCATAGTCTATTGCAATGGCCGCACGGAACTCAGATGGCATCCTCACAGTTAGGGGATTTATTAGGGAAGTTAATAGGTTACCATTCATGGTCCAGAATACTCAGGGCATAGTTCTTTCAGTCAGGACAGCCTCTTCCTAACCATGCCCACAGACAGGTCTCCCTTGGGTTCTTAGCCATGGGTCCCTTGGTCGCTGTCCTACTCCAGCTATGCCACAAAGTTCTTTAAGGGTTGCTGATAACTGCCCACGTGGCACACCACTTCACCATAAGCCTCAGTCTGAAGGGACCCGGCTCTAGCTCAGTGGGTGGGCAAACCTAACTCCTCCGCCACTCCTCTGGTTTCATAGCTTTCTGCCCCTGAGTCAAGGAGATTCAATGCACAGGGATGTGCTCCACTCCGGACTCTTCTCTTTGATGGTAGTGAGATTCCCTCTCTGCTTTGGAGATGGCTCATTTTATATTAGAAGAATGACTGAAAGTAGAAAATACCAGAAAGATGTTTACTTGTGTTTTATTGACTATACAAAGGCATTCTACTGTGTAGAACATAACAAACTATGACAACATTGAGAAGATTGGGTATTCCAGAATACTTAGTTGTGCTCATGAGGAACCTGTACATAGACAGAGAAGCAGCTGTTAGAACATAACAAGGGTATACTGAATGGTTTAAACTCAGGAAAGGTATATGTCAGCATTGTATCATTTCACCATACTTAATCAATCTATATACTGGGCAAATAATTACAGAAGCAGGATCATAGTAACAGTATGTGGCATCAGATTGGAAGAATACTAATTAACAACCTGTGATATGCAGATGATACAACCTTCCTTGCTGAAAACAAAGAGGAATTAATATACTTAATGTTGAAGATCAAAGACTAGAGCCTTCAGTATGGATTGCACCTCAATGTAAAGAAAAAACAAACCATCACCACTAGAAAAACAAATAACATTATGGTAAATGAAGAAACCACCACTCATCTGTCAGTTTGTAGTACTGTGGTAGCTTGTGAGTTGCTATGATTCTGAAAGTGATGCCACTGGTATTTTAAATACTAGCAGGTCACCCATGGTGGATGGATTTCAGATGAGCTTCCAGATGAAGACAGATTAAGAAGAAGGAGTGATGAACTACTTCCGAATATTTAGTCACTGAAAATTTTTTACCAATTTCTTCAATCTGAAATTGATCAAACATGCAATCAAGATGTATTGATCATTAGTGGTAATTGAAATGCAAAATTGTGAGCAAAAAGGAAGGATCAGTAGTTGGAAAATATGGCCTTGGTGATAGAAATTATACTGGAGAACGCATGATAGAATTCTGCAAAATCAATGATTTTTTTCATTTCACATACCTTCTTTAGACAGCTTAAGAGATGACTATACACATGGACCTTGTCAGATGGAAGACACAGAAATCAAATTGACTACATCTGTGGAAAGAGAGGATGGAAAACCTCCATATCATCAATGAAAACAAGGCCAGGGGCAGACTGTGGAACAGACCATCAACTGTTGTTGTTGTTGTTAGGTGCAATTGAGTTGGTACTGACTCATAGCGACCTTATGCACAGCAGAATGAAACATTGCCCGATCCTAGGCCAACCTCACTACTGTTGCCATGCTTGAGTCCATCGATGCTGCCATTTGGCCAATCCATCTTGTTGGAGGTCTTCCTCTTTTTCTCTGACTCTCCACCTTACCAAACATGATCTCTTTCTCCAGCGACTTGTCCCTCCTGACAATATGTCCAATGTCTGAGACACAAAGTTTGGCCATC
>NW_006408842.1:2226414-2228753 GCF_000296735.1 Chrysochloris asiatica
GGTGAGGTTGGCCCAGGATCGGGCAATGTTTTGTTCTGCTGTGCATAAGGTCGTTATGAGTCGGTACCAACTCAGTGGCACCTAACAACAACAACAACAACAAGAAATGAAGAAAAGATTGAAGTTGTCAAACACTTCAATTTTCTTGGATCTAGAATCATTGCCCATGGAAGCAGCAGTTAAGCAATCAAACGACCTAGGGCATTAGGCCAAAAGACCTCTTAAAGGGTTCAAGAACAAAGATGTCAGTTTGAGGAGTAAGGTATGCCTGATCCAAGGCATGGTATTTTCATTATCCTCATATACATGTGAAACTTGGACAATAAGGAAGACCATAAGAGAATTGATACATTGCATTATGGTGTTGGAGAAGAATATGGAATGTACCATGGATTGTCAGAAGAACAAACAAATCTGTGTTGGAAGAAGAACAGCTGGAGTGTTCCTTAGCAATGAGAATAGTGAGACTGCCTCTCTCATACGATGGACACATTATCAGGAGAAACCAATCCTTGGAGAAGGAGATCATGCTTAGAAAAGTGGATTGTCAGCAAAAAGAGGAAGACCCCAATAAGATGGATTGACACAGTGGCAGCAGAAATGGGCTTAAACATAACAACTGGTGGCTGGCCCAGGACCATGCAGGGTTTAGTGTTCTGTTGTGCACAGGGTTACTCTGAGTTGGGTTTGACAGGAGAGCACCTAACAAGAACAACTATTATTATTTATGAGAATGATGAGGCTTTCTGCTTCCATAAAGATTTACATCCTCTGAAACCCTATACAGGATTGCTGTTAGTTGGCACCTAACAACAACCAGTATTAGATTTTAATATGAATTTTATTCAGTAGCTGTCACTCTAACTCAAAGCTACACAGGTAAACAACCTTTGGATTACAGGATTAGCAGTTAATTTGCTCATTGAAGATTTACTGAGAAAAGCATGGTTTGGATTTAGGAAAAGGTTTTTAGAATGTGGTTTCATTTTTGCTTTTTCAGTTTGCTCCAGGACCAACTAGTCTGAGAACTCTTATCTTGAAGGACATGTCATAACCAGTCTCACTCATATCTGTATGTTCACGTCTGTGAGCCAGATTGAGACCCTCATCTCTGAATCTTTATACAACCTAAGAGCCACATGCAAAACTGGCTGATAAAATACAATTCCCTTTGGGGCTGTCATCAATGACACTATTGTAGAACAAGCAAATAGAGGAAGTGATTTGCCAACCGATTAGTCACACACACAGGCAGTGGTGTATTCTAAGAATTGCTTTGATTTACTAAGGGCGCCGTGCTGCTTTTGTGACTCTTTCCTCCTCTTGTTTTGTCCTGATCTCATTGCCCACCCTCTCCTTTATGCTCACCCAGCACCACACACATATTCTTTCTACAAAGCTACAGATTTTGATGGAGAACTATGTGGGAAAGTCCACTGCCTTGTCGCAGTGCAGTGCTGCGGGTCCAAGTTACCTGGAAGAACCCACTGGTTGCTTTGCTAATAGCAACACCTGCTGATAATGAGGTACTTGGTCTGCAGAGAGAGTGCAGCTGATATATTTCAGTAAACTACACTGTGTCAAATTGGTTTTGATAATACTTTTCTCAGATCTCGGAGGATATTATGACACCTTCATATAATCACTAACTTGGAACTGTAGATAAACACTGAACTACCAAATGCCAAGATCACAGTTTGAACCCACCAGCTGCTCTTTGGAAACTTGCTATGAGCCAGAATCGACTCAACAACACTTAACAACAACAACAACTAAAAACAAAGCAAAAAAAACAAACAAACACCCCAAACCCATAGTCCTTGAGTTGGTGTCGATTCTTGGGACTCTATTGCTTTGTTGTTAAGTGCTGTTGATGAGTCAAATTGGACTCATAGTAAGGCTATATAGGGTTTCTGAGGAGCGGCTGGTGGGTTTGAACCACAGACCTTGTGGTTAGCAGTTCATTGTTTATCCTACAGTTCCACACTGGTATAGGACAGAGTAAAACTGCTCCTTAACGTTGCCAAGGTTACAAATCCTTACAGAAGCAGACTGCACGTCTTTCTCCCAGTAGTAGCTGGTGAGTTTGAAACATAGACCTTTGGTTAGCAGCCAAGCACTTCAGCCACTGCACCACCAGGGGTCCCATCATGCCCATTAAAGACCAATAAGTTAAATATTTTGCCTGTGCTTAAAATTTCTCAGTCTAATGTGAGATTACATATGATAGTTATGGAAAGACCCCAGGTCCCACTCATAAAAGGGGATGAGATGTGAGTATGTGAACTTGATCCCTAACACTAGTCTGTTTATCCTGAACCCTCTGGTGCCCTGAGCAA
>NW_006408842.1:2230103-2234532 GCF_000296735.1 Chrysochloris asiatica
AAATTATTAAAATGTATCCACATTTTCAATGATATTTCATGCAATAATCCATGGATTAAGTGGATAAAGCACTGGACCTCAAGGTCAGTTTGAACCACATGGTCGCCGGTTCAAATTTACCAGCTGCTCCTTGGAAACCCTGTGCAGGTTGCTATGAGTTTGAACTGAGTTGATGACACTTAACAACAACAACAACAACATATATATTTTGAAGTCCTGGTGTGGTGCCTTGGAAACTCTATGGGGCAGTTTTATAGGGTGAGTTGTAATCAACTCTATGGCAATAGGTTTTGAGGGTTAGTGTTTCCTCAGTAAAATGGAAAGAACAGTTGTCAAGCAGAAGAGTCAGGAATATGGAACTCTCAAGATGTGAGGATGGATGATCCACATTTTTTATTTATGTGCTGTCAAATCTATTATGATTCATAGGGTAGTTCTGGTGTGGTGTTGTGGGTTAAGGTGCTGGCTGCTCCTCCGAGATACTATCCAGGGTTACTACGAATCGGAACCTACTTGATAGCACTTAACAAAGACAGTGATCCCAAACCAGCAGATTGTCTCATCTTTCTCTCACGGGGTGGGTGAGGGTTCAAACCACTCGCTGTTTGGTTAGCAACTGCTTAGCCACTGAGCCACTAGGGCTACTTATATTTGTTTTCCAGTTGAGTACATAATGGCTGTGAGAGCTAGCACTGGATGCTCAAATAATTTAAGATGTGGAAACTCTTGGAAGTTTTGAACATGATCTCTCGATCATTTTAGTGCTAACTACCTTACAGTATGAAATCAAACGACGTATTGCATTAGGCAAATCTGCTGCACAAGACCTTTTGAAAGTGTTGAAGAGCAAAGATGTCAGCTTGAGGACGAAGCCATGGTATTTTCAATAACCTCACATGCATGCGAAAGTTGAACAGTAAATAAGGAAGACCATAGAAGAATTGATGCCTTTGAGTTATGGTGTTGGAGGAGAATACTGAAAATGCCATGGGCTGCCAAAAGAACCAATAGATCTGTTTTGGAAGAAGTGCAGCCAGAGTGCTCCTTGGAAGCCAAGATGGCCAAACTTCGTCTCTCATACTTAGGACATATTGTCAGGAGGGACAAGTCGCTGGAGAAAGAGATCATGTTTGGTAAGGTGAAGGGTCAGAGAAAAAGAGGGAGACCTCCAACAAGATAGATTGGCCAAATGGCAGCATCAATGGACTCAAGCATGGCAACAAGAGTGAGGTTGGCCCAGGATCAGGCAGTGTTTTGTTCTGCTGTGCGTAAGGTCGCTATGAGTCGGTACTGACTTGATGGCACCTAACAAAAACAAACCTCACGGCACAAGGAGCTCTGGTAGCATAGTGGTTACAAATTGAGCTGCTAATATCAAGATCAGCAGTTCGAAACTACCAGCTGCTCCATGGGAGAAATAGGAGGCTTTCTGCTCCCATAAAGATTGACAATCTCAGAAACCCTATACAGGGTTGCTATGAGTTGGAACCGACTCCACAGCACACTACCACCACCATCTTAAGCCGTATTTCTAACTATAGTTTCTTAGTAGCACACTGTCTTTTACATATTATTGTATGTATTTATTGATTCTGTGCCATCATCACAAAAGGTTGGAGGCCTCATCCTTCACATGAAGAAAGCATTATAGTACTATCAGCAGGGGGAGCTTATGTTTCAACAGCTTTCTCAGTAGTGGTGATGGATTGATACACCCTCCTCTGAATAGCACTGTAATCAACTTCACTCATTTAGGAAGCTGAGGTGTGTGAGGAGAATGGCCAAGAAATCTAGGGAAGCTATTTTGTGCATGCACACATGCAGTGAGCACCTCATTAATTTCAGAATATGACAAATTGAGCTACAATTGGTTTCACCTTTTTGCTCAGATAAATCACAGCTATGGCGTCCTGGTGTGACGCTGTAGGATAAAGCACTGGACTACAAGGTCTGTTTGAACCACAAGGTTGGCAGTTAAAATTCACAAGCAGCTCCTAGGAAATCGCTGTCAGTTGGAACTGACTTGAGGATACTTAAAAACAACAAGGAAGTATCATCAAGAGTTTTTAGCAAGGGGTAATAATGATAAAGGGCATGAATTATAATATGGGTCAGATTAAGTGGAGGTTATTAGTAGTTAAGGAATCCTGGTTGGTGCTATAGGATAAGCACTGGACTGCTAAGGGTAAGGTTAGCAGTTCAAACCCAGCAGCCACTCCTCAGAAACCCCACACAGGGTCATTATGAGTCAGAACAGATTCAACAGCACTTGACAACAATGACAATAACAATTTGTATTTAATGACACTGGGACTTAGTTGCTGCTTCATGGTTGAACAAATGAGTGAGTATCATGCTCATTTTTAAGATGGGAGAACCAAAGCTTAAGAGGAGGTATAAAGATCTTCCTGGGGATTCCAAAGCTGACAAGGGGCTCTCCCAGGACTTGAATCCCAGGTCAAGTTCATTGCACAGCACCACCATAATTGTATGCACTGACCTTTTGAATAAAGACACACAATAGCTTAAATTTCAAAAATAGATTTCAAATGAAAGGATGTGGTTGTTGTTGTTAGGTGCCATCAAGTCAGTACTGACTCGTAGCGACCCCATGCACAGCAGAACGAAACACTGCCCAATCCTGGGCCAACCTCACTACTGTTGCCACACTTGAGTCCATCGATGCTGCCACCTGGCCAATCCATCTTGTTGGGGGTCTTCCTTTTTTTCTCTGACCCTCCATCTTACCAAGCATGATATCCTTCTCTAGCGACTATTCCCTCCTGACAGTATGTCCAAAGTATGAGAGCTGAAGTTTGGCCATCTTGGCCTCTAAGGAGCACTCTGGCTACACTTCTTCCAAAACAGATCTATACATGAAAGGGTAGCCCATGGTTTTTAAAAACATTCCTCTCTAGCTATGAATATTAAAGTGCTGAAAATATAAACATGCACACACTTTTACACATAGCTTGCATGGACCAAAACAAATTACTCTAATTTAATAACTTTTGTTTTCATCCTGTTGCCATGGAGTTGATTTATCGTCAACATATGTTACAGAATCAACTACTCTGTAAGAGTTTCTTGGGTGTAATCTTTGTGGAGCTCTGGTAGCGTAGTGGTTACGAATCGGGCTGTGAACCTTAAGGTCAGCGGTTTGAAACTACCAGCCACTCCGCGGGAGAAAGATGAGGCTTTCTACTCCCGTAAAGATTTACACCCTCGGAAACCCTGTACAGGGTCGCTATGGGTCAGAACTGACTCAATAGCACTTAACAACAACAACAACAACAATCTTTGTGGAAGCAGATGGTCAGGTCTTTCTTCTGAAATGTCATGGAGTGGATAGGAATTGGGCATCTTTAGGCTAGCAGATGATTACAAATTCCTTGCAAACCCAAAAACTGCAAATCATCCAGATGCTCATTTTGGCTACTAATAGTAGTGTAGTTTACAATCTTGTTCACTCCCATGTTACTCAAGAGCTAAATAAATCAAACTAATGATCCCATCTCTCCAGTAGCTCATCCTAAAAGGCTTTGGAGTTACCCTTGACTCCTTTCTATCTTTTTCATTTCACATCCAATGCTTCAGCAAATCCTGTTGATTCTACCTTTAAAGCAGATTTAAAAAATCCAATGTGGATTTCATCCACATTAGAGTACTCCTTTTCTATAGACTACCATTTAAAACCTTCCTTTTGGATCACAGCCATCTAGCTATACTTTAGCTTGTTGAAAATAATAAGTCTTCTCTGGATCCAAAAAAATCTTTTTTTTTTTTTTTTTTTTTTTAGAAACGAATCCAGTCCTTCCTTCCCATGTCTGGTCATCATGTTGTCAGGTGTCATTGAGTCAGTTCTGACCCATAGGGACCCTAGGCACACCAGAATGAACCCTGCTTGGTCCTGCATCATCCTCAGAATTGGTGTTACATTGCAGCCCATTGTGTTTGCAACTCCATGGTGTCAGGGATCTTCCTCTTTTTTGACGACTCTCCAGTTTTCCAAGTGCAATGTCCTAAAGTATAAGAGATGAAGTCTTAACCCCCTCATTTCTAAGGAGCAGTGGTTATCATACTATATTATACACATTTCCTACCATTTAAAAAAATGTAGCCTCCTTACCTGAGTTCTAGATACAGCATGTATGCATTAATTTTACAAATAAGCATGGGGAGCCCACTGTTTTGCTCATTGGAGCAAAAACAACAACAACACAACTGTAAACAAAAATATAGACCCCACATTCACAGGGTTTATAGACAGACTCAACCTTGAAAGTTAAATCAACTGGTATCTTGTTGTTGTTGTTAGGTGCCATCGAATGGGTACTGATTCACAGAGACCCTATGCACAACAGAATGAAACACTGCCTGGCCCTGCACCAACCTCACAATGGTTGCTATGTCTGAGCCCACTGCTTCC
>NW_006408842.1:2234887-2239649 GCF_000296735.1 Chrysochloris asiatica
AAACACTCAGGAATACATAATCATTTAAACAACCAAATGACACATTCTGCAAGCCTGGCAGTCCATGTTCTATTTTAACATTCCCCTCCAACACCATAACTCAAAAGCATCAATTCTTCTATGGTCTTCCTTATTCACTGTCCAGCTTTCACATGTATATGAGGTTACTGAAAATACCATGGCTTGAGTCAGGTGTACCTAAGTCCTCAAACTGACATCTTTGCTGTTTAACACTTTAAATAGGTCTTGTGCAGCAGATTTGCCTACTGCAATACGTTGTTTGAATTCTTGACTGCTGCTTCTGTGAGTGTTGATGATTGATCCTAGCAAAATGAAGTGTTAGAAAACTTCAACTTTTTCTCCATTTGTATGGATGTTGTCTACTGGTCCAGCGGTGGGAGTTTTTGTTTTCTTTACATTGAGATGCAATCCATACCGAACACTGTGGTCTTTGATCTTTATCAGTAAGTATTTTAAATCTTTTTAGCTTTCAGTAAGCATGGTTGCATAAGTTTTCCTCCTATCTTGAAGCCATGTTTTTCTTCATATAATCCAGCTTCTCTAATTATTTGTTCAGCATACAGATTGAATAGACATGGTGAAAGAATACAACCCTGGCACACAGTTTTTCTAATTTTAAACCATTTAGTGTTCCCTTGTTCTGTTTGAATAACTGCTTCTTGGTCTATCTCCAGCTTTCTTACAAGCACAATTAAGTGTTCCAGAATACTCATTCTCTGCAGTGCTTTACAAAAACTTGTCATAATCCATACAACTCAAAGCTTATAGCGTCAATAAAGCACAGGTAAACATCTTTCTGGTATTCTCTGCTTTCAGCTAAGATCCATCTGATGCCAGCGGTGATATAGCTCATTCCATGTCTTCATCTGAATCTGACTTGAACCTCTGGAAGTTATCTATCAATGTATGGTTGTAGCCATTTAGCAATATCTTTAGCAAATTTTTACTTGCATGAAATATTAATGACAATAGTCAGATGATTTCTGCATTCTGTTGGGTCACCTCCCTTTAGAATGGACACAAATATGGATCTTTTCCAGTCAGTTGGCCAGGTAGCTGGCTTCCAAATTTCTTGGCAGAGATGAGTGAGCACCTTCCTGTTATTCAGTGAGGATGATGTATTTATTGAGTTTTTTGGAAGAGAAGTATAATCTGACACAGTTTAATATCAGCTTTGTTTAGAAGGTCAAAGATATTACTTCTTTCATCCTTCTGTAAATGAAATTTTATGTAGCCGGATGACTGTAATGTCTTAGATCGGAACCAGGTTTTTTCTTATCAGGCCAAGAGGCAGCGCTCACTAGAGGTCTGAATTTGTATTGGCCCTCTTGATACAAGGTCTGGGTTTAGGGGAAGGTTGTACTCCTTTACTAAGTGAAAGATTAGCAGTTTGAGCCCAGTGGCATTGCAGCTTCCAAATAGATGACAGTCAAGAAGATCCTACAGAAAGCCATTCTATAAAAGGTTGACATATTTGAAATTGATTTGATGACAACAGGTCCTCCATACTGCCCTGATGCGCATGGATATCCAGCATGAATAATAATGTCTTGGTTTATAAGACATCTTTTCCCTGGGCAACTTGCCCTTTAACCTTGAGTACAGCTTGGTGGCTTTTAGGGATGGATTCTTCATCAAGGATATGATATCACTGCCTTTCTGTCACCCACATCCAATGTTGTTGTTTTTGTTAAGTACCATCATGTTGGTTCCCATGCATAGCGACCCTGTATAAGGTTTCCAAGGAGTGGCTGGTGAGTTTGAACCACTGACCTTGCAATTCAAATGACCTTGTGGTCCAGTGTTAATTCTATAGTGCCACACCTTGCAAACGATGAGAAAGAGAGAAAGATAGAATATAGAATGTCCACACTGGACAGGACTGTGGGCTCTCATTTGTTCAAACACCTCATTTTACTCATTGGGAACTTCCAAGTTCTAAGACTCTCAGCCATACACACAGCAGCAGATCTCAAAGAACAAACACAGAAATCTTGATGAATTTAATCTCATTTTTCTTAAGGACTATGGTTTTTCTTCTTGAAATTTGTTTTAACATAAGCCCTGGACTGCTAACTACAAAGCTGAAGGTTCTAACCCACAAACTGCTCCTAAGAAATCCTATATAGAGTTCCTATGAGACAGAACCCACTCAACAGAAGTTGGAACTTCTGGATGGAACTGAACAGCACCACATGTTAAGTTTTGGCAGTATTGCATATTAAAAGCCAAACCCAGAGCTGCTGAGTCAATTGTAACTTGTAGTGATGCTACAGGACGGAGTAGAACTACCTCACAGTGGTCCCAAGTCTGTACATCTTTATGTAAGCAGACTGCCATATCTTTCTCCCACAGAACAGCTAGTGGGTTTGAACTGCTGAATGTTTAGTTAGCAAACAATTGTTTGGTTAGCAGTGCTTAGCCACTGTATCACCAGGACCTCTTAGTCTTTAATGCTGTTGTTGTTGCTAAATTCCATCAAATCAATTCTGACTCATAGCAATCCTATACAGGATTTCCAAGGAACAGCTGGTGGGTTTGAACCTCTGACCTTGTGGTTCACAGTTAGGTGTTTTTCCTACAGTGCCACACCAGGAGTCTTTAACAGAACCCTTTAAAAGGACTTTATGTTTGATAATACTTTCTTCTCGGCTGTGGAATCTACTGATTAATTTTCCATTTACACATTAATTAAAGACTCATTCTTTTCTCACTATGTTCTCACCATGGTATGACTCTCCTTCTGGAAGCTATCTGTATCCTTCTGATATTTTTGTAGATTCTGATAACTTGTGGACTGTACTGGAAATGATGGTCCTTTCATATGAGTTAAGCTGGCTTCTGTGAGGCAATGAGGTTAGCGGTGGCATCCAAGTCTTTGAGCTGTCTAAATTCTCAGAGGCATAGGAAGATGAATGTTTTCCCCTGTTCTCTTTGAGCCACAGCAGAGTGGGTCAACAGCACTTTAAGCACATCTCTTAATCTATTACAATGATTTCACTGAGCACTGTTTAGTGTTGCCTGAAACTACACCATGAGCATCTTGAAGGCAGAATGCTACTTTAGCTCTTGACCCAGTGGAAGGAAAAACAGGAAATAAAGATGGAATAAATGCCTAGGGAAACAGATAAGTCATAGGGTAGCCTCTGATTTGCTTGCTGTTATGAATAGCATTTCATATTGATTACAAATGAGTAATTTACTAATGTTTTTTCGTTTCCAGAAGTGCCTCTTACTCTTTCCATGTGAAACTATCAACCAAGGGTCTTACCTCACCTCCCCCATAGGCGTGAATATATGACCTACACTGGCCAGTGAGACTATTCCATCTCTGTGAGCCCATTGGTAAATTGTAGACTCAAGCAAGGCCAAGCAAGGTCCTTTTACAATGACAAGAATAGATGTTGGAAAAAAGATCCTTTTGTGAGCTTCCAAGACCAGAGGAGTCAGGAAAGTCTGGGACTATCTTTTTTTTTTTTTCCAAGTGGAGAAAGTCTACCAGAATTCAGAGCCAGCACAGTTAAAAGCAGAGAGGCTATATAGCTTAAATACTACATACACGTAGTATTTAACTACATGCTGTTATTGTCAGTGCTGTTGAGTTGGTTCCAACTCACAGCAACTCTGTATAGTGTTCTAAAGATCAGTACATTTTTTAATTCAGGCTTTTGAGCAAATGGTTTTTATTTATTTACAGATTTATTTTTTGCTTAAATTAGTTTGAGTTGGGATTCTGTCCCTTGCTACTAAACAAGACTTGACAGCTATCAGGCAATAGTGCACCAGTATAATTGATTCAAATGAACATTCTACAGCATCGCAAGAACCATGTGAGCAAGTGGTCTTCTTACCCCCTGGAAGGAGTCGGGATTATAATTATCATCACCCACTCAGAGTCCTTCATTCTCTTGTAGTTTGGGCCAAAAGACTCTACTGAGGCAACTGTTTTGGCATCTTTCAGTTTTTCTTGGATTTAGAGAACCTTCATGGCTCTTTTTTTCAGAGGGCATTCCAGTCAAGAAAGGAAAAAAGCAAGAAGCACTTTCCCTTTGGCTTAGATTTATTGCCCTCATCCAAGTCAGAATCACCACAAATCTGCATCTGCTTATTCTCAACCCAGGAAACACTAGAGGGTGTCACTGTAGGGCCCTCAGCACTACTGACCAAACAAACAATGTCAGCAGGAGAGGAAGCCCTTGGTTTTCAAGGGAACGCTTGGCTGTTAGGTTAAGTGAGCAAACAAACCACAAGCCACAGAGCTCTGATGGACCCAAGAAATGTGGCAAATTTTTGAGGCAGTTAACTGTATACAGGAGTCTTGGTGTGGCCCTGTGTGTCGGTCAAAGTGCTGGACTGCAAAGTCAGTTTGAACCGTAAGGTTGGCGATTCAAGCTCACCAGCCACTCCTCGGAAACCCTATATAGGGTCGCTGTGGGTCGGAACCGACTCAACGGCGCTTAACAACAACAACAAATTTATGTACAAAGCCAAATCCAGGTGTCCTCCACTTTTTCAAAGTTCCTTTTATGCCCTTCAATTTACGTCACATGGCTTTTACAAAAGGCCTGTTAGTGCCTGTTTTCCATAATCAAAAAGCATTTTAAGACAGTTTTTGTTCTATGATGTCACTTTGCTTTTACAAAAGACCCACATTTGTGCCTGCTTTTTATAACCAAAAGGTATCTTAAGAGATTTTTTTGTCGTTTTTATGAAAGAAAGAAAGAAAGAAAGAAAGAAAGAA
>NW_006408842.1:2239749-2255126 GCF_000296735.1 Chrysochloris asiatica
AAGAAAGAAAGAAAGAAAGAAAGAAAGAAAGAAAGAAAAAGAAAGAAAGAAAGAAAATAAGCAGTAAGCTCAACGAGTTTTCCACCTTTGTTTTGCAGCAAGTTGTTAAAGAGGCAGCTGAGTACATGCGCCTGACAGTGGCCTCCTCAAGTTACTGTTTTGGAGTCAAACTCAGCATCTCAGCATCAAGACATTATGGCTTTAAACTGTGTCTGCCAACACTCGAATATTACTGTTATTTTAGGTTTTATGTGTTATGCTTTGGTACTTTATTGTTTACGTCTGGAGATGCTCAAAAGAGTTTTTTTTAAATTATTATTATTATATAGAAATTAATGGTAATTGCTTCTCAACTTTATACTGCTTTGGCTTATAGAATACTTAAGAAAGTTCTCCTTTCAGGAAGCGGAGGAAACCTGTATGCCTTTCGTTGTAACAATACAATCCGTGATCTTAATAAGGACTTAGCTATATTTTCTACTTAAGCCACATTAACAAGCAACATTTATTATCTTTTCTGTTCTCGGCTATTAAGTACTATCCAGGCCACTAACATTCACAGAAGATATAACTGCATTTAGATCTGGGATTGCATTTGCCAGAAGGAATTCTTCCCAATTTTCTAAATGTGCCCTGAGACTTTCAGCATACCTAGTTTGACTTTTGTCACATAAGGCCAATAATTTATTTTGTATGATTTTATTTACTTTATTGGTTTTGTTGAGAAGGTACACAACAATTCAACACTTTCTATATGTACCATTTAGTGACACTGATTGGTGGTGGTTCTGGTTGTGTGTTGTGGAATTGGTTTCAACTTATAGTGACCCTGTATAGGACTTCCTGGAGTCCTGGTGTGGCACTGTAGGATAAGCACTGGGCTGCAAGGTTGAACAGAAAGGTTGGTTGTTCAAACTCACGAGCTGCATCTTATAAACCATTTACAGGGTCACTGTAAGTCAGAAATGAGTCAGCAGCACTTAACAACAACAACAGAGAGTTTCCAAGTCTGTAAACCTTTATAGGAGCAGAAACCCTAATCTTTCTTTCATGGAGTGGCTGGTAGATTTGAACTGCTGACCTTGGGGTTTACAGCCCAATTCATAACCCACTATGCTACTTGTTGAGCTAATTGTGACAATGATTACATTCTTTAAATTATGTGTCCATTCTCACTTTTCTTTTCTGAGTTGTTCTTCTGTCATTAACATAAGTCTACTCTGGTAGTGTAGTGGCTATGAGTTAGGCTGCTAACCTCAAGATCAGCAATTCGGAACTACCAGCAAGCAGGTTCACAGGAGAAAGATGAGACTTTCTGCTCCCGTAAAGATTTCCAGCCTTAGAAACCATATACAGGATTGCTATGAGTTGGAATTGACTCCATGGCACATGAAAGGCTGTGGAATGAGGGATATCATTGCTGATGTCTGATGGATCTTGGCTGAAAGCAGAGAATATGAGAAAGATGATTACCTATGCTTTATTGACTATGCAAAGGCTTTCGATTGTGTGGATCATGACAAGCTATGGACAACATTGCAAAGTATGAGTATTCCAGAACACTTAATTGTGCTCATGAGGAATCTGTTACTGGACCAAAAGAAGCAGTTGTTTGAACAGAGCATGGGAACACTGAATGGTTTCAAATTAAAAAAGGTGTGCGACAAGGTTGTATTCTTTCACCATACTTATTCAACCTGTATGCTGAGCAAGTAATGTAAGAAGCTGGGTTATATGAAGAAAAACGTGGCATCGGGATTGGAGGAAGACTCATTAACAACCTGTGATATGCAGATGATACAACCTTGCTTGGTGAAAGTGAAGTAGGCTTAAAATGTTTACTGATGAAGATTAAAGAGCACAGCCTTCGGTATGGATTGCATCTCAATGTAAAGAAAACAATTATCCTCACTATTGGACCAATAAACAACATTCTTACCAATGGAGGAAAGATTAAAGTTGTCAAGGTCTTCATTCTTCTTAGATCAACTATCAATACTCATGGAACCAGCAGTCAAGAAAACAAATGACGTATTGCATTAGGTACATCTGCTGCACAAGACCTTTTTAAAGTGTTGAAGAGCAAAGATGTTAACTTGAAGACTAACATGCACCTGACCCAAGCCATGGTATTTTCAATCACCTCATATGCATGCAAAAGCTGGACAGTGAATAAGGAAGATAGTAGAAGAATTGATGCTTTTGAGTTACGGTGTTGGAGGCGAATATTGAACATGCCATGGACTGCCAAAAGAAAAAGCAGATCTGTGTTGGAAGAAATGCAGCCAGAGTGCTCCTTGGAGACCAGGATGGCCAAACTTTGTCTCTCATGCTTTGGACATATTGTCATGAGAGTCGCTGGAGAAGGATATTATGTTTGGTAGGGTGCGTAGTGGTTAAGAATTGGGCTGTGAACAGCAAGGTCAGCAGTTCGAGACTATCAGCTGTTCCGCAGGAGAAAGATGAAGCGTTCTACTCCCGTAAAGAATTACAGCCTCAGAAACACTGTACAGGGTCACTATGAGTCGGAATCGACTCTATGGCACACAGCCACCACCAGGGTGGAGGGTCAGAGAAAAAGAGGAAGACCCCCCCAATGAGATGGATTGGCCAAGTGACAGCATTGATGGACTCAAGAGTGGCAACAGTAGTGAAGTTGTTCCAGGATCGTGCAGTGTTTTGTTCTGCTGTGCATAAGGTTGCTATGAGTCGGTACCAACTCGATGGCACCTAACAACAACAACAACAAAAACAAACAACAATAATTAATGTAAAGTGTAAAAAAATCTCAGGGTTCATCCAAACTTCATGTTCTAGAAGGTCTGTAGTTCATAAGAATTTGAAATTCTGTTCTACATTTCTCTACTTCTGATCAAAATATTCAATATAATGGTAACTGGGCACCATCCAGTTCTTCTGGTCTCATGGCAAAGGAAGCAGTTATTCAAGGAGTCAATTAGCCACACATTCCATTTCTACCTCTTTCTGACTCTCCTTTTTCCTCTGTTATGCCAGATGAACAAGACTAATTTTTGTGTTTTGAATGGATGGCTGCCTGCAAGCTATTAAGACTCCAGGCACTGTGCATCAAACTAGAGGGTGGAGCTGAAGAACTAAACATATTATTAGCCCAATTGACTTGGATGTTCCATAAATCCTGGCCGTAAATCTCTAAACTAAGCCAAATTCTATGATATCTTTGCTTGTACATAAATCCATATAAGACACTGAAGAGATGAAATGTGAAAGTGACTTAATATCATAGCACTCCTCGTTTAGGAGAAAAGTGAGTGAAATTTTAGGTGCTAGGTTTTGAAACAAAGCCAGAGAAGATGGGCATTACATAGGAGATACAGTTGATTTCCCCATGGACTGGGAACATTACTCTATAACAGGGGTAGACAAATCACTGCCTGTGGGTTCTACATAGCCCACTTTAAAATAATAATGATTTTCACATATATAAATGGCTGAGTTTTTTTTAATTATAAAGTTTCATGATGTGAAAATTATATGAAGTTCAAATTTTAGTGTTCATCAATATAATTTTATTAGAACACAGTCATGACTATTTCTCCACACATTTTTGATAGCTGCTTTCTTGCTACAAAGGCAGAACAGAGTAGTAGTTGCGACAGAGACTGGGTGGCCTACAAAGCCAAAAATATTTATTACCTGGCCTGTCACAACAAATTATGTCGACCTTTGATCCATCAAGATTCGTCTTCTAATACTATGGGTTATGTTGCTCTCCCTTGGCAGTCCGCAGAGAGATATCAGGATGGGATGAAAGAGTCACGCGAGTTCTCAGGCTGGCTTCACTTGAAGATATGTGAGCAAACCTAGAATGTCTTCCTTCCTTCTTTCTCCTCTTATTTTAGAACTGCTGCCTTCACTCCAGCTCTATAATTATTTGATCTTTTGAAGCCTTGGTGTTGGTCTTAAGGGGCTGGGACATTTGGGCTGGATGGTATATACCTTTATCATGACCAAAGATTAAGGCTAAGGAAGCGATCTCTGCAGATCATTGTTATGCAAAAGAATATGTTGTTGTTGTTAAGTGCCGTCGAGTCGGTTCTGACCCATAGCAACCCTGTACAGGGTTTCTGAGGGTGTAAATCTTTACAGGAGTAGAAACCCTCATCTTTCTCCTGCGGAGCGGCTGGTAGTTTCGAACCACTGACCTTAAGGTTCGCAGCCCAATTCATAACCACTATGCTACCAGAGCTAGTGGTGCTATATCCTGAGGTTAAGAGAAAAGATTGAAGTTGTCAAAGACTTCATTCTTTCTGTAGCGTAGTGGTTACGAATTGGGCTGCGAACCTTAAGGTCAGCGGTTCGAAACTACCAGCCACTCCGCGGGAGAAAGATGAAGCTTTCTACTCCCGTAAGGATTTACACCCTCGGAAACCCTGTACAGGGTCGCTATGGGTCGGAACCGACTCGACGGCACTTAACAACAACAACAACAATCAACACTCATGGAAGCAGCAGTCAAGAAATCAAACAACATATTGCATTAGGCAAATCTGCTGCACAAGATCTTTTTAAAGTGTTGAAAAGCAAAGATGCAAGCTTGAGGACTAAGGTGTGCCTGACCCAAGCCGTGGTATTTTCAATAACCTCATATGCATGTGAAAGTTGGACAGTAAATAAGGAAGACCATAGAAAAATTGATGCTTTTGAGTTATGGTGTTGGAGGAGAATATTGAAAGTGCCATGGGCTGCCCATAGAACCAACAGATCTGTGAAGGAAGAAGTGCATCCAGAGAGCTCCTTGGAGGCCAGGATGGTCAAACTTCGTCTCTCATACTTTGGACATATTGTCAGGAGGGACAAGTCGCTGGAGAAGGATATTATGTTTGGTAAGGTGGAGGGTCAGAGAAAAAGAGGAAGACCCCAGTGAGATGGATTGGCCAAGTGGCAGCATCAATGGGCTCAAACCTGGTAACAATAGTGAGGTTGGCCCAGGATTGGGCAGTGTTTCATTCTGCTGTGCATAAGGTCGCTATGAGTTGGCACTGACTCGATGGCACCTAACAACAGGCCTGAGGAGGAATTCTTATCCTTGAATCACAACTCTCTTCTTGTGCCTTTCTTTTCAAAACTGGGGTCATAATTATAGAAGCAAAATGAAGTGGAAAATCCAAGCAACTAGCCCTATGGTATCCAGTGTTTCAAATGCTTTATCCTGAAAATATCTGACTGCAGTGTTGACAAGTCATAGAATATGCACTAATATGATCTAATCGAGAAGGTTCTTTACATAATCAGGCAAGAGTCTTTGAGTTTTCTGAGGGAGTAGCGTGGGCTTGGATTAACCTGAAAATACCATGAATATCCTCCTGATATTCTGGTGAAGATCTGCTAGAGCCAGCACACTTGGCAGCTCTGGTTAATGAATTTGCCCAGAAAACATTTTTGCATGTGAAAGATATTTCTGTTTTGAACCTTATACCACTGTTGATTCCTATTCCTGTCCCAAATGTCTTGCGAGAAGGGGAGTACTAGAATCTTGCCAGGTGACAACTTTTAAAGAGGATGAGCTGCTGAGGAGTTAACACCTAATCATACATAGTCTTCTGTGGGATGTGATATATGGTCACAAAAAGGGTTGTTACTTACTCAGGGTTTACTGGGCACAGCAAAGAAATCCTGGGCATTTAATTCTAACATTGGTCACAGGACCTGCTAACCTTTAATCCTTCCCTGTAACAAAAGGCTTCCAGGATTAGCGATTGCAGTGAAGGGAGTAGGTTAAGTGTGGCTTGGAAGAAAATACATTTATCTTACCATCATTATTTTGTAAGCTGTCATTTTATCTTTCTACTAGATCACAAAAATATCTCAAATTCAGGAGTAACTCCAAAAACAAACCATGATCTGGACTAGCCCAAATTGGTAGGATCCAGCCTTGTCTTTAATCAAAGGAGCTTGTTTGTCTCAAGGGTGTATTTTTCACACTTTGCCTCCATGTTTTGGCAATACACATACAGGGATTTTTCCATTCAAGATAAGAAAAGATACAAAAGAATTTCACTGATTTCTAGCTTATGAAACACTATAGGATACTAAACAGGCAATTATGCGCACAACTTTTGAGGCTATTTCTGCTTTGTGGTTGTTGTTGCTGTTAGGTGCTAGGCACTACAAAATCAGAAGGAAGCAATGTTCAAATCAAAGAGGGTCAGAGCGGAAAGGGATCTCAGAGACCGCTAGTCCAGCCATTTCATGTCCCAGAAATAAGGGAGGTCAGAGACGGGAGTGACCTGCCCAGGGTCAGCTGCTCGCTGACTCTAGGGGTGAATTCAGTTCTATCTCTCCATGCCTCCAAGTGTTACTTGTCCATGCCTCTACAGGGAAGTTACTGCTATATTGTTTGCATTTTGATAGCTTATTTGCATAGATAACTAAAGAGCTGCCATCATGTTAACTCATGGTGACGTCATCTATGAGGGTAAATCAAGTATTGCTACAAATCAGAAACTTCTGTTAAACCAAACATCAAACTTTGAGGCTCTTGCTTCTCGATATAGCCTCCACTCTGAAGGAGGTGCTTCCTGCTCTCTACACTTTCCTCCACAAAGTCTGTGCTCTTTGATTTACACCATGTCTAAAAGTCCGTTTTGGCATCCTCAGGGGACTGAAATAATTTTCCTTTTACATGTGTTTTGGGGAATAAAAATAAATCAGAAGAGGCCAGACTGAGATTGAAAGGTAAATGGGGTAAGGTTTCCCAATGAAATTCTCATAGGCCAGCCCTTGCTACCCTCAAAGAATGATCAGGAACATTGCTCTGATGGAACAAAGTTCCTTGGCCCAACTTTCTTGGCCTTATTATTATTAACTTTTCAAATGCAGTTTTCAATTTTCTTAAAACTTCTTCATAATAAGCTCCATGATTATCTTGTGTCCATTGAGAACATCTACCAAGATTACCCCTTGAGAATCTCCCAAAAAAGTTGCCCTAACCTTTTGAGTTGGCCTCTCTCTCTTGCATTTAACTAGCCCAACAGATGCCCTTGGAAGCCACTGTTTTGACTGAACCTTTTCTTTGAAAGTACTCTGCCAAGAATAAATGTATTACTGAGAGAATTTTCCTTCAGCATTCTACTGATTGCAAGACATGTTTAAACACATTTTGTTGAGAATAAATTCATGCATATGTGAAATGGAGCCCTAGTAGCAATCCTTTTTGCCTTTTTCTCGTATAACAGGATGAAATGTTGCCTGGCTCTGCATTGGCCTCACCACCACTGACGGACGTGTTCATGCCCATCCTGGTGATTGCACCAGTCTATTTTACTGAGGGTTTCCTTGCTCCTTGCTAGCCTTCTACTTCATCACGTGTGGTGTCTGCCTCAAGTGACTGACCTTCCTGATGATGTGTCCAAAGCAAGCAATTCAGAAAATGTTTTCTTGTGATCTATAAGGTTTTTATTGGTTAATTTTCAGAAGCAGTTGACCGGACCTTTCATCCAAAGTTTCTTAGTATGGAAGGAATGCTGAAATCTGTCCATCAGGGGTAACCTTGCTGGTATATGAAAGACTGTTGGCATAGCTTCCAGCATCACAGCAAGCCCCACAGTAAGGCAAACTGGTATATAAGTAGTGGTGACTATTTGGAGTGAAGACAATGATTTTTAAGAATCACGCTATGCAAAAGGGAGAAGGTTTCTGCACTAATACATTTCAAAATACACCCAGAGCGAACATGTCTGTATCTTCTGCCAGGGGGACTCTTTGGCTCAGACTTTCCCCTGCAATTAGAAATTCCCTACTTTTATATGTGGAGTCCTGGGGTGGCACTGTGGGTCAATGTGCCAGACTGCAAAGCCATTTGAACTGCAAGGTCGGCAGTTCAAGCTCACCAACTGCTCCTTGGAAACCCTATACAGGGTTGCTATGGGTCGGAATGCCAAGAAAGTTGGAAGACAACTATCTGGCCAACTGATTGGAAGAGATCCATATTTGTGCCCATTCCAAAGAGAGGTGACCCAGCGGAATGCAGAAATCATCGGAAATCTCTTTGATATCTCAAGTGAGTAAAGTTTTGCTAAAGGTAATACAGAAACGGCTACAATCATACATTGACAGAGAACTTCCAGAGGTTCTAGCTGGATTCAGAAGAGGCCATGGAATGAGAGATATCATTGCAGATGTCTGATGGATCTTGGCTGAAAGCAGAGAATATCAGAAGGATGTTTACCTATGCTTTATTGACTATGAGAAGGCTTTCGATTGTGTGGATCATGACAAGCTATGGACAACATTGAGAAGTATGAGTATTCCAGAACACTTAATTGTACTTCTGAGAAATCTGTACCTGGACCAAGAGGCAGTTGTTCAAACAGAGCATGGGAACACTGAATGTTTTAAAATTGGGAAAAGTGTGCGACAAGGTTGTGTTCTTTCACCATTCTTGTTCAATATGTATGCTAAGCAAATAATACAAGAAGCTGGGTTCTATAAAGGAAAACGTGGCATCAGGATTGGAGGAAGACTTATTAACAACCTGAGATATGCAGATGATACAACCTTGCTTGCTGAAAGTGAAGAGGACTTAAAATATTTACTGAGGAAGATCAAAGAGCACAGCCTTCGGTATGGATTACAACTCAATGTAAAGAAAACAAAAATCCTCACCACTGGACCAATAAACAGCAATCTTATCAATGGAGAAGAGATTGAAGTTGTCAAGGACTTCATTCTTCTTAGATCAACTATCAACACTCGCAGAAGCAGCAGTCAAGAGATCAGACGAAGTATTGCATTGGGCAAATCTGCTGCACAGGAACTGTTTAAAGTATTGAAGAGCAGAGATGTCAGCTTGAGGACTAAGGTGCGCCTGACCCAAGCCATGGTATTTTCAATAACCTCATATGGATGCGAAAGTGGGACAGTGAATAAGGAAGATCGTAGAAGAATTGATGCCTTTGAGTTGTGGTGTTGGAGGAGAATACTGAAAGTGCCATGGACTGCCAAAAGAACCAATAGATCTGTTTTGGAAGAAGTGCAACCAGAGTACTACTTGGAGGCCAAGATGGCTAGGCTTAGTCTCTCATACTTTGGACACATTGTCCGGAGAGAACAGTCGCTGGAGAAGGATGTCATGCTGGGTAAGGTGGAGGGTCAGAGAAAAAGAGGAAGACCCCCAAGGAGATGGATAGCCAGGTGACATTATTGATGGCGTCAAGTGTGGCGGCGGTAGTAAGGTTGGCCCAGGATCGGACATTGTTTCGTTCTGCTGTGCATGGGGTCGGTATGAGTCGGTCCCGACTTGGTGGCACCTGACAACAACAACATGGGTCGGAACTGACTCAGCAGCATTTAACAACAGCTTTTATGTGTACTACATAAGCAGCAAGGCCCAGAGCCTTTTGGAAAGCCTGAAACAAGGATGTGAAATTTGTTTTTCTTGAATATTGGGATTCAGTGTATTCACATGAACACCACTTGCAGAAGAACTAAGGAGTGAAATGATGATGAAATGAACTGCACATGTAGACCACATAAAAGATGGGCTATAAGTTGAAGGACTGAAAGCTTGATCAATGTTTAGTTTTGTATAGACTTTTTCTTCCAGCAAGAACAAGAAGAAAGAATTAATAACTAAGCATTGAAGACAAATGTTTGTTAACTGTAGATCTACTGTGCATTGGAGTCTCTACCTGACCTTGTAACTTTACTATGTGTGGCACTGTTAGGTAAGCACTGGACTAGTATCCACAAGGATGGTGGAACCAATTCAATGGCATGTAACAACAACAACATTCTTAGTCTGAGGATCCCTGGTAGCACAGTGGTTAAGTGCTCAGCTGCTAAACAGAAGTTGGGCAGTTTGAACTCACCAGCAGCTCCAGAGGAGAAAGATTTGTGGGCCTGTTTCTTTGAAGATTTACAGCCTTGGCAACCCTGTGGGGCACATCTACTCTGTCCTATATGGTTATTATGAATTGGAATTCAATTTAACAGCAATGGATTTTATTCTTAGCCTATTGTTGTTGGTTCTGTATAGGGTTTCTGAGGAGCAGCTGGTGGGTTTGAACTGCTGACCTTCTGGTTGGAATTGACCTTGTGGTCCAGTTCTTATCCTACAGTGCCACACCAGGGCTCATGATGTAACTTAATGCTGAAGATATGAATTCATGACTGTGTGAACTGGACCCTAACTCCTCATCCCTTCATCTTGGTGGACATTGTAATCTTGGAAGACTACATACTCATTGCAGCAAATTTATTAATGATCCTTGTGTGAAAATACTGTGGAAAATCTGCAGTCAGTTAGTGATTTAGCAGCACCCACTAGACTTGGCTTCCACCTTGTTTCTTACCCTAGACTTTTGGGATTATGATGTGATTCTTGGACATCCCTTAATAATCACTAGATAACAAAACTCACCAGGTGTTATGGAATGTTTAGGATGTATGCGTTGTAGTTTTAAACACCACATTCTCTCAGGGTGACATTGCATCAACATTTTAAATTCACCTGAATTCAGATGGAGCAGAAGCTTCCTGTGCGCCACCTGCAATTTTGGTAGGAGGCTCTTCTCTTGGATACAGACCATCATTTATTTTGGTAGCGTAGTGGTTATGAATCAGGCTGAGAACCTTAAGGTCAGCGGTTTGAAACTACCAGCCACTCTGCAGGAGAAAGATGAAGGTTTCTACTCCCGTAAAGATTTACACCCTTGGAAACCTTGTACAGGGTCATTATGGGTCAGAACTGACTCAATGGCAGTTAACAACAACAACTTCAATTTCTATAGCAGGACACTGCAGAATTGCTCTTAGTAAAGCGATTTCATGATGGTTTATATAAATGGGGATTTTGGTTCAGTCCAGAGGTTCTCCTTAGGACCCACAATTGTCATCCCACAACCTATCATTTAAGAAATCACCCAAATTAAAATGATAGGATAGATGCTTTGTGTTGCCAAATAAGTAATGGTGTGTGCCCTGTGGGTTTTGATTACCAAACCTGACTCTGAGAAAAATAACTGTTGGTGAGAATATACCTTAAGCCTCATTAGAAGTTGATTCGATGCTGTAAGTGAAGGGGGGCCTCCTTGAGGCTGGACTAAGAGGGGAGGATAGTCAGGTGCAGAGAGAAGTTCCTCCCCTTAAATGCTTTTATTTGGTTGCATCATTCTATTTGCTTCAAAATGAAAATGAAAGCCCCCTTTTGTTTCTGAATGCCAGAAATGGATGAACGATCTTCAAAATTCAATATACCTTTAAGCAACTATGGCAAACACAGACTTAGCACAAGGGCCAGGGATTGAGACAAATTTATTCAATCAGTTCATTAAATAAATACACATGGAGTGCCAACTCTACACCAGGTACTGTAATAGGCATGAGAAATAATGTATTGAATGAATGGACAAAGTCCCTGTCCCTGTGAGACTGCATAATATGGGAGAAAACTGCTTACCAGTGCTCGAGAGTAGATTTATTCTTCCAGCTTGTTTTTGTGTATTTGCTTGTTTTGTTTTTTCTAAACAAGCTGTCATTCTAACCCTGAACAGACTGTGTGATATGCAGTAATTCTTTGAGGCAATGGTGCATCAGTGGTAGAATTCAGACCCTCCATGTGTGGAGGCCTAGGATTAATTCCTGGCCAATGCATTTCATGTTTCATGCATACTAGGTAGTGGTTTACCTATCTGTTAGTGGAGGCTGTGTGGTACCATGACATTGTACAGATCTCAGCAGCACTTGCTTCCAGTCTACAACAGACTAGAGAGAGGTGCTCAGAAATGTACTTCTGAAAATCAGATCATGAAAACCCTATAAATCGTGACAGTCTATCGGCAACCACTCATGAGGATGCACAACACTTGCTTATGAAGTTACCATGAGTCAGGGTTGTCTCATGGCAGCTAACAACAACAAAAATTCTTTCACTGATACTAAAACCACTCTGAAAAATTCCTATCATAATTAACTGCAGCAAACAACTTCAGGATTTCAAATCCAAAACAGCCCTAACAGGGAATCACAGAACAATGGTTCAATTCTGGCTCACTGGGCAACTGAAAGTCTTAGTGTCGTCCTCACAGAGAGACTCTCAATATATTCCTTGTTGTTGTTGTTAAGTGTCAATTCTGACCCATAACGACCCTGTGTAGGGTTTCCAAGAAGCAGCTGGTGAACTGGAACCACTGACTTTGCAGTACAAATGACTTTGCAGTCTGACGCATTAGCCCACAATATTCCTTAGGTATTTACAAAACCGTCTACGTCCTCAGAGAATTTGCTTTTTTAACTCAACCCTCTCAACCAAGTGGGTTGCCATTGGATAAATAACTCAACAATGAATCACGTTGCTAAGGGGTTGATTCTGAGTCTGCCCTGTAGAGCAGACTAGAACTGACTCAGAGGGTTTCCAGCGGAGCAGCTGGTGGGTTTGAACACACTGATCTTTCAGTTAGTAGCCAAGCACTTTAACCACTGTGCCAACAAAGATCCACTGCTGTTGGGTTATTGTTCTTAGGTGCCACTGGGTCTGACTCATAGCAACCCTATCTATGCACAAGAGAATGAAATACTGTCCAATCCTGTGCCATCCTCACAGTTGTTATGTTTGAGCCCACTGTTGCTGCCACTGTGTCAGTCTATCTCATTGGGGGTCTTTTTGGTTTCCGCTGACCCTGCACTTTACTTCTGCCATTGGATCTACAGTATCGTTCAACGTGTTGAGTCCTAAAAACATAGGAGGCCCTGGTCTGCAGAGGGAACATATCCAAAGCAAGGTGCAAGTTCATAGCACCTAGAAGAGCCATCTTGATTTTCCCTCCACAGGTGAGAAATATCACCTAAGCAACTCCTATCTGGATGCCTCCTCCCCACCCTGCCCCAAATCTAAACTCATTGCCGTCAAGTTGATTCTGACTTGTAGGGAACCTGTTGTTATTGTTGAGTGCCATGGAGTTGGTTCTGACTCATAGCCACACTGTATAGGTTTTCCAAGGAGCAGCTGGTGGGTTTGAAATGCTGACCTTGTGGTTAGCAGTCCAGTGCTTATCCTTCTACAGCACCACATCAAGAGTCCTGTTGTTGTTGTGAAATGTCACTGAGTCAGTTGTGACTCATAGTGACCCTGCATGGGGTGTCTGAGGAGCACCTGGTGGGTTTGAGCCACTGACCTTGTGGTTAGTAGTCCAGTGCTTATTCTACAATGACACACCAGAAGTTCTGTTGTAGTTGTTGTGGTTGTTAAGTGCTGTTGAGTAGTTTACAACTCATACCAACCCTTATAAGGTTTCTAAAAGCAGCTTCTAGGTTTGAACTGCCAACCTTGTGGTTAACAGTCCAGTGCTTACACTAAAACACCACACCAGGACTTTTCCAGGAGTTCTGGAGAACAGAATAAAATGACCCCCATAGAAGCCCTGGTGTGGTGTTATAGGTTAAGCACTTGACCGTAAAATCAGTTTGAACTTCAAGGTCGGCAGTTCAAATTCACCATCTGCTCCTCGGAAATCCTATGAGTCGGAACCAACTATGAGTCAGGACCTACTTGATTGCACTTAACGACAACAATTACAGGGTTTCCAAAGCTGTAAATCTTCACGGCAGCAGCCTGCCACATCTTTTTCTTGCACATCAGCTGCTGAGTTTGAACCCCTGATGGTTAACCACTGCATCACCACGGCTCCTTCCTGGATGACCAGCAGTGATTGTTTAAACTCTTTAGCACTCAGAACAAATGCATCCAGCTGTATTCGACTAGAAAATCCTTTAATCGCTGGAATATGAGGTCCAGGGCAATAAGTGGAGGGTCCCTGAAGAAGGGGATATGGTAGCTAGAGATACCATGGGAAAAACTTGAGGGACTTAGAGCTGTGAATATTTACCAACTGGAAAGGAAGCATTTCAACAGATTTCAGAATTAAATATGTGGAATTTTTATATGTGGCATATCTAAGTGGAGTCCTAGAGTCCTGGTGTGGCTCTGTAGAATAAGCACTGCATTTCTAACCACAGGTTGGCGGTTCATACCTATCAGCCAGTCCTCTGAAACCCTAGACAGGGTTGCTATGCATTGGAACCAACTTGGTAACACTTAACAACAATATATGGGATTCTAACTTCGAATAAAGGGTAGGGTAGATGGGGTCTGGGATTTGACTTAAATTCAGTCTTTAAAATGTTCCTTTTAGAGACTGTCATTGTCTCTGGAGTACTGGTGTGGCACTATAGGCTAAACGCTGGACTTCAAACTTCTAGGTCAACAGTTCAAATCCACTAGCTGCTCCTTAGAAACCTTATACAGGGTCACTGTGAGTCAGAACCAACTTGATGGCACTGAACAATAACATCATGGTCTCTAAATAAACCCTTCATTCTACTCTAGGAAATATCTTAAAATTTTTTTTTAACTTTTTTGAAAATATAAAGGATTTTTGATAGGGAAATAATCTCAAGTAAGTGTGTGTTTTGAAATGCTAGGACTTCTTAAATCAGAGCAAAGTTGAACTAAGTGTGTCAATATGTTATGACAATACTGAAAGAAAGCTGTCTGTTTTCCTCCTGGTACAAAGTTCTCCAGTGATTTTGAGTACTCTGCCCACATCTTTGAAAACAGTCCCATTATCAATCCAGTTGCCTTCGAGTTGATTCCAATTCATGAAATTTCATGTGAATCAGAGTAGGAATGTGCTCCATGGATTTTTCGATGACCGATTTTTCATAAGTAGTTTACCAGGACTTTCTTCTCAGGCTCATTAGGTGGTCTTGGACTGCCAACTTTTCAACTAGTCGTTGAGCACATTAACTGTGGGCACCACCCAAGAACTCCCCTATTACCAATCCCTCCTCAAACTGTCCTGCTTCTCATGAAGACCCAGCCATGGGGAGACAATCCTGTTCTCCTCACAGGTACAGCATCAGGTTCCTACCTTTCATAGATTCTACCTAGGTCTGCTTTCATGGCCTGATTCTTCTAAGGTGATAAATGACATTTTATATATTCTAAGGGAAGCTTTCATAGTTCCAAGGAGAAATGAATTATGGGTCATGTGTTGTTGTTGTTATGTGCTGTGGAGTCGGTTCCAACTCAGAGCGACCCTGTACAGGGTTTCTGAGTCTGTAAATCTTTACGGGAGCAGAAAGCCTCATCTTTCTCCCACGGAACAGCTGGTAGTTTCAAACTGCTGACCTTGTGGTTCGCAGCCCGATGCGTAACCACTATGCTACCAGAGCTCCTTATGTAATAACTTCGTTTTGACTTTTTAGCAGTGTAGATAAGAAGATGGTTTCTAATACCATTGTGGGGCTTATAAAAAATACGTAGATTCAATTCTTTGTTTTTTGTGGTTTTTCTTAAAATCATTTCAACTAAGATTTTGTTGTTGTTAGGGGCCATC
>NW_006408842.1:2255361-2282266 GCF_000296735.1 Chrysochloris asiatica
GAAGTTTGGCCATCCTGGCTTCCAAAGAGCACTCTGGCTGCACTTCTTCCAACACAGATCTGTTTGTTCTTTTGGCAGCCCATGGCACTTTCAATATTCTCTTTCAACACCATAACCATCAATTCTTCTATGGTTTTCCTTATTCACTGTCCAGCTTTCGCATGCATATGAGTTATTGAAAATATGGCTTGGGTCAAGCACACCTTAGTCCTCAAGCTGACATCTTTGCTCTTCAGCACTTTAAAACACTGAGATACATCTTTAAAAAATTGTTGGTTGGCGAAGTAACTGTTTTACTCACCCTTTCCCAACAGTCTTTATTCTTTTTCTCCTTATTCTAACTTTCTCTTAGTCCACTTCTCCCACTTGTCTCTCCCACTTGTAGTATAATTTCTCAGTCTTATTCTCCAAAGATACCTACTTAGATGCTGGTTGAGAAAATTCAATACCTCCCAGGGGTGGGTTAATTTTTATGACTCTCCAGAGACCTGGTGTGGCACTGTTAGGGTAAACACTGGACTGCTAGCAGCAAGGTCAGTGACTCAAACCCTCCAGCCTCTCCTCAGAAATCTTATACAGGGTCGCTATGAGTTGGAAATGACTAGACGGCACTTAACAATAACATCAATGTCAAAAAACTTCATGAGCCTGAGGAGTAAAACTGACAATATTACTGGAATTGCAGGGAAAGAAAGTTGAGCTGTTATTTTGGGCAGAGGGTCCACTCAAGGGACCCTGGTGGCACAGTGGATTAAGCACTGGGATACTAACCTCCAGGTCAGTGAGAGAAAGATGAGGTTGTTTCCTCCTGTGATGTTAAGGTTTTGTGGCAACTTGGCTGGTCTTGGTCTCTCAGTGCTTTGGCAGTTAAGACGTAATAATCTTCCATGATGCAATCTAATGTAATGTAATCACTTCCCCAATAATGTGATTGAATGCGATCAGCCCTAATCTGATACAATCATCCTATATGTTGCAAACATTCACTTGTATAAGGAGGCTAAATGCAATCTACTGGAGTAGGTTGTATGTTGAGTCAATCTCTTTTGAAATAGAAAAGAGATTAAACAGACAAGCAGAGCTCAGAGGAACCTACTACCTACCACCTAGAAAGAAGAACCAGGATTGAAGTGCATCAGGTGAACTTGGGATCCTTGTACTTTGAAGCTCCTAGATCCAGGAAAATACTGATGCCAAGACACATGGATATCTCCAAGGAATTCTAGACCTATACAGATGCTGAGAGGCAACAAGGATCGTTTTGACAGAGCTGACACAGAGAGAAAGTAGAGCCAGGACTGTGAATTTGAGCTTCTAGCCTCCTAAATTGTGAAAGAACATGCATCTGTTTGTTAAGGGCATCTAGCTGTGGTATTTCTCTTATAGCAGTACCAGACAACACAGCTTCCATGAGGAAGTGCAGTCTTAGCAACCTCAAGAGGCGGTTGTACTCTGCTCTATAGGGTTGCTGAGTCAAAATTCACGTGATGGTTGTACGTTTGAATTTTAGGATGCATTCATCATCTTCTTTTTTTCTTCCTCAGGCCTGATTTTGTTCTGGTGCAGGATAAAAAGCCAAAGCAGGTTTGCTGGGCCCACCCAGTTTTGTTTTAAGTGATTTGGATGAGTCTTTAGGAGTTCATGATAGCCTGGCTTCAAATCAGTGTCAATTTATTTAAGGAAGAAAGTTGGGAAACATATTGTAGAAAGCTGCCCTCCGCAAAGGCCTCTGGCAAGAGTGACCTGCCAGTTCAGATGTTACATTCTTGGCAATGGAAACAGTTTTATTTTTTGGCAACTGTTATTTCTCTTCCTCTTACCTCTTCAGAAAGACATGCCACATCCAATGGATAGAGACCGATGCTTCTATAAACAAATTGTGAAATAAATATGAAGGAAAGAACTTATTGTTAATATGTATGCCTGTTAAGGGTTTTTTTTGGTGTGTTTATTTTCTGTGTTGATACTTGTAGCTCTAGTTGATTAGTTTTCTCTACTGAAAGCTTTTATTTGTAAATATCACAATTAAGTTGTTCATTCCTGTTCATAGACATAAAGTGTTTCCAAGGTTTGTCTCTTATAAGCAATGCTTCTGGGCGATTCTCTCGCCTGACTCTATCTACATTGTGCTCCGTTCATCATTCCCAGTCTTCCACCTGACTTTCCTCTAGTGAACCCCCTCCTTTCCCTGCACTGAAGCCACTCACTTAGGCTCCATGTCTGACTTCTGTTGTCTGGCTAAACCTTGTTTCTTGGCCTGAAATGTCAGAACTATGCTCTCCCACTTGTACCATTGAGAACACTGTTAAAGTAGGACTCTTGTCTCTACCCTTCAGCTTCAGGAAATCATGAGTAAGTGCCTTAACTTGAGCTCCACAAAGCCTGTGGTACCTGCCCTGGGTGGATTAGCTCCTTCCTGGCTCCTGCTTGTCTCAACTGCAAATCCAGAGAAACAGGGATTGGGTCTGATTTATTCAATGTTCTATGATTTGGACATGCACCATTTCCTGGAGAAAGACATCATGCTTGGCAAAGTGGAAGGTCAGCCAAACAGAGGAAATCACCCAAAGTTTTGGAGTAGTAGTTGTTCAAGTGTGTACAATCTGGGTAAAATGTTTCCAGTGAGTTATCTACTAACGATGACATCATAGAAACTTCTGGGATCTTCTCCATGACTTTTGAATCTCCCCTAATTTACATTTCTGGGATGCTTTGCAGGACAGTGGTGTCCTGATTCTTCACACGTATTGAACCTAACCCCTGACCACTCCTAACTCTAACCAGCTCACCAATCCTAACCACTTCCAGCCATCCATCCTTCTCCTCCCTCTGCACTCTAGCCCACCACTCACAAAATCTCTCCATGCCCATAGAAATGGTGGTTCTTCACTTTTGTGCTCCTGGTACCCACACAGCTTCTGGCACATGATGAAAAACAAAACTAAACAAAACCCAAAACCTGTTGTCACAGAGTCCACTTCAGCTCACAGCACCCCATGTGTTCCAGAGCAGAACCCGTGTGTGCTGTAGGATAAGCATTAAGCTGCTACTCTCAAGGGTGGAAGTTCAGATCCACTAACCGCTCCTTGGAAAGCCTATACAGGGTCTCTATGAGTCAGATCTGACTCGACGGCGCTTATTTAACAACAACAGTCTTAAGAGAAGCTGATTGCCAGCCCTTTTCTTCTGAGATACAGTTGGCTGAGTTGGAAATGCCAACCTTTAGGTTAGAAGTCAAGTGCAAACTGTGTGCCATCCAGATTTCTTGACCTATATTGTTGTTGTAAGTGCCACCGAGTAGGTTCCAACTCATACTGACCCTGAATAGGGTTTCTGAAGCGTAGCTGGTAGGTTTGAACCACCAACTTTGGGGCTAGCAGTCCAGCGCTTATACTACAGCACCACACCAGGACTCCATGGTGCATGATTGCTATTGTTAAGTGTTGTTGAGTTGGTTCTGACTCATAGAGACCCTATATGGAGTTTCTGAGGCTCTGCTGGTGGGTTTGAACCATCAACTTTGTGGCTAGCAGTCCAGTGCTTGTCCTACAGCACCACGTCAGGACTCCATGGTACATAATTGTTATTATTCTTAAGTGCCGTTGAGTTGGTTTCAACTCATAGCGACCCTGTATAGGGTTTCCAAGGAGCGGCTCGTGAGCTTGAACCGCTAACCTTGCCGTTCAAGCTGATGTTGCAGTCCAGCACATTAACCCACAGTGCCACACCAGACACATCATTAGGCTTCTGCAAATGTTTGCTGAGCAAATGTAAGTCTTTGTTCACCTTGTTAATCCCTGCTTTTCTGGCTTGGTGCATCTGCTCATCCTGCCATTGAACCTTTGTTTCCTCTAAAATGGTTAACATCTTGCCCACCCTTCAAGATTTACTTTCTCTATGTAACTTTTTTCATTCTACAATCTTTTATAAGATGTTGTCGTTAATAAGTGTGATATAGGTTCTGCCCTTATGAAACCTTCCAGTCCAGTGTGGTGGAGGCAGCAATAAAGAACCGAGCAGATAAATAACTGTCTCACATTGTAAATGCTTAAGGGACACCTAGTTTACCTTGGTGATGTTATAGCACTCCTATCTGCTCATTACTTTGGTATTTATTATTGCATATTGCTCTGTACAGCTATTCATTGTTTGCTTTTTTTTTTTATGAAGTTGCCACATAAACCAGTTGCTATTGAGGTGACTCTGACTCATGATCATCCCATGTATATCAGAATAGATCTGTGCTCCACACCTGTATATCAGAATATCAGGTGATTTTCCAGAAGTAGAAGGTACTTCTTCCAACATGCCTGTGGGTGGACTCAAACTTCCAGCTTTTTGGTTAGCAACTAAGCATTTTAACCATTCTATTGCTTAGGGACTCCATGTGGTTGTTGTCCTGTCATCAACCCCTATGGACAATGCAATGGAACACTGGCTGTTGTCCTGTCATCAACCCCTATGGACAATGCAATGGAACACTGGCTGGTCCTGCACCATCCCCAAGATCCATCGGAAATCAGACTATTGTGATCCATAGGGTTTCCTCTGGCTGGTTTCCAGATGTAGGCCTCCAGCCCTTTCTTCCTAGTTCATCTTAGTAGTAACATGTAAGCCTCCACTGATGGAAAGGTGATGGCTATGCCAGAGGGACTCCATGGTTGCTGTTGTTAGATGCTGTCAAGTCAGTTCCGACTCACAGTGACCCTCTGTATAATAGAAAGAAACACCACAACATTCTGCACTCTCCTCACAATCCATAGGTGGTGCTCCATAGTTAATAACATGTCATTGGTTTAGTATGTCCTTGGGCAGAAGAATGACCAACACATTAGCCAAGTCCTGCAATGTCTTATTCTTAAGAGTCCATGAAAAAGCCAAACCAACCCGCTGCCATCGAGTTGATGCCAAGTCCTCAGAGCAATCCTCTAAGACTGAGTCGAACCACTCCCTAGTTTCATTTAGACTGTAATCTTTGTGGAATCAGACACTCTTGGAGTGGTTGGTGAGTTTGAACTGCCAAGCTTTATGTTAGCAGCCCAATGCTTAACCCAGCAGGGCTTCAGAGGAATAAATATGTATCTTATTTGTTCAGAGATAGGTCATTGAATGCCCAGCAGCAGTTCACAGATGCCAGCAATTTTTACATTGGAATTCCACTGGCGATTCTATCTATTAACCTATGGTGACCTCATTATGGGCTAAAATTCATTAAGGGAAACTTAATGATTCTGGCTTGTTGAATATTATTTAGTCTGCTGCTAGAGTGTAGTTGTTAATCAGTCTAGTAGAAGGGTGAGCCAGTCCTTCCAATGGTTAAAATAACTGTGACAGAATGATTTGGAACCCACGTGTTCAGTAAGGTAGGGGAAGAGGTGTATGTGTGTGTGTGTGTGTGTGCCTATGTTAATCTTGAGTTATTTAAAGTAATCGTTAAATGGAGAAACCTTTCTAGGAAGTTGTTTACTAAGATGAAACTCAGACTGTGTTTTTCTAAGAGTCCTCCCCTCTCTCTTAATGGGCTTGTTTAACAACACCAATTTGTGGTATCCAATTCTCATAAGATCAGGACTTAAAGATTTAGTTTCATTCATTGTGAAATAAAGAACAAAGCAGAGGTTAAAATAATTCAACCGAGTGAATCCCGTTTTTTATGATTAAGAGGAATAGATCCCAAAGTCTTCTTCCGAGAGAAAAGTTCTTAGAAGGGAAGAAGATCTATAGCAGGGACGGACGTAGGCTTTGTGCATGCAAACAGAAGTCATCTGGATTACTCTCTGCCTTTGCCCACATGAATTTCAATGTTTCTCTCGTCCTGTGGAGTCCTGGTGTAGTGCTGTAGTTATGATAAGCACACGGTCAGTTTGAATTGCAAAGCTGGCAGCAGTTCAAACCTACCAGTTGCTCATTTGTAACCCTATAAAGGGTCGCTATGGGTTGGAACCGACTCAACAGCACTTAACAACAACTGTTTTTTTGGGATCTTCTTCCATGGAGTCATGAGAGCTGCTTTAAGATTTTCAACTGTTGTTGCATAAAACTGACAAATGATCACATGGGTTAGAAGTGGAATCTGATGAAATTGCACTACACTGGGAGTCCTTGGGTGGTGTAAACAGTTAATGTACTTGTTTACTAACCAAAAAGTGGGACGTTCCAGTCTGTCCTAGGAAGAGAGGCCTATTAATCTACTTCTGAAAATGTAGCCACTGAAAACCCTATGGAACATAGTTCCGCTCTGACATACATGGGAAAGCTATGAGTCAGAATCAACTAGTACACTCAGATCCCCGTCCTACCATTCATTACTCACTGAACTTTTGATGATACTGTTTCTACCTGAGAGAGCCTAATGAGCTAGTTAGTCTTCAGCCTTATGCCAAGGGACTTTGTTACCATTCTGTACAAATCAACACGTAGAGTTTCCAGACAAATGCAACCTTTGTGAAGAATGTTTTGCTGTGTTTAGTCACTATCTATATAAGTTTGACCAGCATTGGTGGTTCAAACTCACCAGCCACTCCTTTTGAAACCCTATACAGGATCGCTTATGAGTCAGAATCAACTCAACGACACTTAGCAACAACATATACGTGCAAGAGCCCCTGCATGGTACAAATGGCTAACACACTTGGCTGCCCAGTGAAAAGCTGGAGGGCTTGAGTCCACCCAGAGGCACCTTGGAAGAAACGCTTGGTGACCTACTTTTGAAAAAAAACAATGTAGTTCTACTTGTGGCAACACCGTAAGTTAGAGTGAACTCAACAGTAGTTTGTTACTAGGTAAACTAAAGCATGATTCATAATTGATGACCTGAAGAAACTGAGGCACTGAGTCTGCCTGAATAAAAGACATACAGCTGACCAAATTTGGTCTTAAAATGAAGTGTCCGTCAATAGAAATCATTTTCTTACTATGTTATTGTTGTTAAGTGTCATTGAGTCAGTTCTTACTTATAGCGACCCTGTGTAGGGTTTCCAAGGAGTGACTAGTGAATTTAAACCACTGAACCTTCTAGTTCAAATTGACCTTGTGATCCTGTGCTTCATCCTTTAGCACCACACCAGGATCCTTTCCTACTACATATTAAGGTATTTTATATTCTGTATAATGGCTATGGGAGTGTGGTGGCTACATATGACAAGCATGGGACTTTGAACCACAAGGTCAGCAGTTCAAGCCAACAAGCCACTCTGTGGGAGAAAGACGAGCCTTTCTACTCCTGGCAAAGATTTAAAGCCTCATGGTCACTACGAGTAGGAATCGACTCTAGAGAGCTTAACAAAAATAGGATAATGGCTATAATTCCATGCTCTGGTAGCGTAGTGGTTACAAATCAGGCTGCAAACTGCAAGGTCAGCAGTTCAAAACTACCAGCTGTTCTGCAGGAGAAAGATGAGGCTTTCTGCTCCCATAAAGATTTACAGCCTTGGAAACGCTATGCAGGGTCGCTATGAGTTGGAACCAACTCCATGGCACATAACCACCACAACCATAACTCCATGCAGACAGATTTTACTGCTGGTGTTATAAACAATTAAAGAATAAAGGAGAAACCAGAGAGAAAAAAGGATCAAGGCAATCAAGGAGAAACAACTTCCATTTCACACTACAAGATTCTAGTTGGGTTTTCATCCTCACTCAAAATTTGAGGATAGAATCAATCTACCAATTGAAAGAATCCTAAAGAGACAGGCATATGCAGATGATTAGCACATATTGTCCAAGAACTGAATTGTGCCCTGGAGCTTGCTAATGAAGCATAATCCTTCTTAACGTTTTTTTTAAATAACATTGGTTTTATAGACAATCTGAAGAGAAGGAAACAAATGCTCTTTTTTGGGACCACGTAGTTTCCAGGGAGGCCATTTGGAGTTGTCTACAGTTCTGCTGTATTTATTGGGAACATGAAGCTCATTCTGCCATATGCCGTTGATCATTTTGACAGAGCTGATTTCACACAGAAACAAAGTTGGGTAATTCCTGGGGCTGTAAAACAGTTTACTCTACAGCAGGAAACCTTGGCTGTTTTCCTAGTGATGTATCTCATTTGGACAAATAAGCAGGCAGGATCACAAGAGCTGCACAAGATGACCTGAGAGGGATGTTCGGAATCTTTCTCCCCTTCCTTTCATTAGCCACCAGCCTAGTAAAGTACCGAGTTCAGAACCTAGGAAACACAAAAAACCAGAGGGCCAAACTGTTCCTAGATCCCCAGCAGGCAAACACCTTGAGTGTAGGTAGGCAGCTGCCAAGATGAAGGCCGTAAGCCTTTAGATATGGAGTCCTGATATGGTGCTATAGAAGAGCACTGGGCTTCTAACTGCAAGATTGGTGGTTCAAACCCACAAGCTGCTTCTCAGAAACCTTATACAGGGTCACTAGGAGTGGAAACGGACTTGATAGCTCTTAACGGCAACAAATTAGCTTTCCAAAGAAATGTTACCACTGGGGCAGATGAGATCTCAGGATTAAATGTTGATTTTTGCTTCTTTTGGAGAGCCAAGAAGCCAGGAAACAGTCACAGGAAAGAGTAGGGATGCCAGAGACTCAGACACACCCTACTCTTTTTGAGTTTCACTACCAAATAAATCCATTCATTTAGTGCTCCTTAGAAGTGAGGATGATGACACTTGAACACACTGACCTTGGGCATGTCATCAGGAACAGACCAATTACTAAGAGCATCATGTGTGGTAAACTAGAAAACTAGAGAAACCCTCAATGACAGCCTGTCCTAACAGTCATAACAGTGGGCTCAAACATATTCAAGATCGTGAAGATAGCACCGAATTGGGCGATAATTCACGTAAGGTCGCTTTCAGTTGAAACTGACTTGATGGCAACTAGCAACATAAACCAAAGAAACCACTGGACTATTTTAAAATTTGCTTCATAACTAGCTGCCATTCATTCTACTGACAGGGTTTCTTGCTTCTGATTGGTCCTTCATCATGTCCAGTATTACAAAATAAAAACAAAAAACTCCAACCTTATTTAAGTATTCCTATTTTTCCTATCAAGGAGCTCTTCGTATCTTCATATTTGGTAGCATAGTGGTTATGAATCGGGCTGCTAACCTCAGGGTCAGAAGTTCGAAATTACCAGGCATTCCATGTGAGAAAGATGAGGCTTTCTGCGCCCGTAAAGATTTACAGCCTCGGAAACCCTATGCAGGGTCACTATGAGTCAGAACCAACTCCACGGTACTTAACAACAACAATTATGAAACGAACTTGTCTGTTGTTGGGAGTAGATGCTAGGATGCTTAAATCCTTTCATAGATTTAATAAAAATTCATGGTTTCTACTTCTGTACTAATCATCATGTACATTTATGGAGTGCCCATCATGTGCCAAGTAGAGCTCTAATGCTTTAGATGGACACATTGATGGTCGACTTGTAGCAACAGTAGGAGGCAGATGTTATGTCTGGATTACAGTGGTAAAAGTTGCAGCATAAAGAAGTTAGGGACCTACCCAGAGAAGCAGTGATGCCAGGGATGGAGGCAGAGATGATGATGTGGGGAGATGGAGAGGCTGGGGACTTTGGACCCAGAGAGGGAGAGAAGCTGTGTGCAGATGACTGGGGGACAGGCTTGTGGGGTATACCCTTTGGATGATGGATGATGCAAGGAGGGAATTGTAACCATGGCAATGAAACGATATACGACAGGATCAATGTAACGCTAACATCCTCCCATGTAAACTATCACATAATTCACAATAAAGCATTAAAAAAAAAGATGTTAAGGCGCCTGTCCAACTTCATAGAACCTCATTAGCATACAGGCAGGACTTGAACCCCTGTGGGTTCTTCTGGGCCCAGATTCCAGTCCTTATGTATATGGGATAGTTTTGTGCTAACTTGACTGGGTCAGGATTCTCAGTTGGTTGTAATTGAAATGTGATTTGATTTGATGTGATAAACTAATAAAAGGATTAAGGGTACGATTGTTGTTGTCGTCAAGTGCCATTGAGTTGGTCCTGGCTCATAGTGATTCTGTATAAGGTTTCCAAGGAGCGTCTGGTGGGTTTTACTGCCGACCTTGCAATTAGCAGTCCAGTGCTGATACTACAGCACCACACCAGGACTCAACCCTTAGGGGATTGTTGTTGTTGTTGTTAAGTGCCATCAAGTCAATTTTGACTTATAGCAACCCTGTATAGGGTTTCTGAGGAGCAGCTGGTGGGTTTGAACCACTGACCTTAGAGTTAGCAGTCTAGTGCTTATTCTCCAGTGCCACACCACCTGGATCTGAGGGAGACTGCTAAGGATGTGGAACGCAACATCTTTTGTCTTACAAGAGATAAAGGGAGAAAGGCTTGAGCTGAGAAAGACCTACTACCACCAAGATAGAAGAGCTGGGAGTGGAATACGTGTTTTGGACCTAGTGTCCCTACACTGGGAAGTTCCTAGATGCAGACCAAGATGGATGGCAAGGCACATGGAGATCTCCAAGGTATACTGGGTCTACTAAGGCTGAAACCCTATGAGTCGGTACCGACTCGATGGCACCTAACAACAACAACAAGGCTGAAAGGAGACAGGGACCTTTCTCCAGAGTTGGTGCTATGAATTCGACTTCTAGTCTCCTAAACTGTGACAGAACACATTTCTGGTTGTAAAAGCCATTCATTTGTGATATTTCTGTTACGTTTTTGTTGTTGAGTGCCTTTGAGTCAGTTCTGACTAAGTGACACTGTATAGGGAAGTCTTAACTGCTGACCTTTTTGTTGGCAGTCCAGTGATTATTCTATAGTGCCACACTATAGAACCACTTCTGCTATAGCAGTACTAGATAAATAAGGCAGGCTTTCATGTTTCTCAGAGTTTCTGTGCTTGAAGTAGTTAATGTGGACATTACAGTTTGTGGACTATGGGGATCATTGTTGGTATAAAGGGCTGTTTAGTTGGTTCCAACTCATAGCAGCCCTGTATAGGGCCTGTGGGTATATGGAGTTGTGGGTTAATGCGTTGGACTATAAAGTCAGTTTGAACTGCAAGGTCAGCAGTTCAAACTCACCAGTTGCTCCTTGGAAATTCTATACAGGTTTTCTATGGGTCAGAACTGACTCTACGGCACTTAACAATGAGTGACTGGTGGGTTTGAACTGCCAGCCTTTCATTTAGCAGTCCAGTGGTGTTTGTCCCCACCACTCGTCTGTCAGTTTGTCTTACTGTGGTAGCTTATATGTTTCTGTGATGTAGGAAGCTATGCCACTGGTATTTTTAATATTAGCAGTGTCACCCATGGTGGTCAGGTATCAGTTGAACTTCTAAACTAAGACAGATTAGGAAGAAGAGGCAGCCTACTTCTGAATGTTTAGTCCCTGAAAACCTTATGAGTAGCAGTGGGACACTGTCAGACAGCACCAGAATACTGAATATTGAAACATGATAAATAGCACCAGAATACTGTCAGGCATAGTGCTGGAAAATGAGCCCCATATGTTGGAAGCCACTCAAAATGAGACCGGGTTAGGGCTGCTTCCTCAAAGAAGAGTTAACCATGATGACTTGAAAGGAGACAAAGGACTTAAGATTCTTTGAAGATTGAAGACCATAGCCTTCAGTATAGGTTGCACTTCAATGTAAAGGATTGAAGTCTTCAAAGACTTCATTTTGCTTGGATCCATTATCAACACTTATGGAAGCAGCAGTCAAGAAATCAAACAATATAGTGTACTAGGCAATATATATTTTACTCTTCAACACTTTCAAGTGTTGAAGAGTAAAAATGCTAGTTTGAGGACTAAGGTGAGCCTGACCCAGGCCATGGTATTTTCAGTAGCCTCATGTTTGTGAAGGTTGGACAGTGAATAAGGTAGGTCATAAAAGAACTGATGTACTTGAGTTATGGGGCTGGAGAAGAATATTAAAAGTACTGTGAACTCCCAGAAGATTAAACAAATCTGTGTTGAAGAAGTACAGTTAGAATGCTCCTTAGAGTTAAGACTTTACCTTTTATGCTTTGCTCATATTATGAGGAGGGGCCAGTTCCTGGAGAAGGACATCATCCTTGGTAAAGTGGAATCAGTGAAAAAATAGGAAGACCCACAATGAGATGGATTGGCACAGTGGCAGCAGCAATGGGTTCAAGTGTAATATAACATAACGTAACGTAACGTAACGTAACGTAACGTAACGTAACGTAACGTAACGTAACATAACATAACATAACACAACAACATAACATAACATCAACAACAATATTGTTTGTACATTCAAAACCATAAAACCTTTTTCTCCAAGTTATCAACAACATGAGGGATTCCCACCAATAGGAGGAATTTTCTATTAGAATTTTCAAGTCAGTTCCATCCCATAGCTACTCTGAATAGTGTCACTGAGATTGTAAATCTTTATGGGAGCAGAGAATCTCATCTTTCTCTTGTGAAGGCTGGTGGGTTTGAATTGCCAGCCTTGTGGCTAGCAGTCCAGTACTTGTCCTAAAGCTCCACCAGTACTCCTCCTGTAAAGGTTTGTTGTTGTTAGGTGTCATCTAGTCTAGTCAGTTCCAACTCATCGTGACCATATGCACAACAAAAGGAAACACTTACAGGTTCCATGTCATCCTTACAATCGTTAAGTTTGAGCCCATTGTTTTTGTCACTGTGTCAATCCATCTTGTTGGAGGTCTTCTACCTTTTACTTATGCTCCACTTTACCAAGCATTTGTCCTTCTCCAGGGACTGGTCGCTCTGATAACATGTGCAAAGCATGAGAGACAGAGTCTCGCCATTCTGGATTAGAAGGAGCATTCTGGTTGTACTTCTTCCAACACAGAGCTGTTTGTTCTTTTGGTAATTCATGGTACTTTTTATATTGCTCTCCAACACCACAACTCAAAGGCATTAAGTCTTCTAAGGCCTTCCTTATTCAATGTCCAACTTTCACATGCATATGTGGCTATTCAAAATATCATGGCTTGGATCAGGTGCACCTCAAACTGTTATCTTTGCTCTTGAACTTTAAAGAGGTCTTTTGCAGCAGATTTACGTAATTCAATAGGTCATATGATTTCTTGACTGTTGCTTCCATGAGTATTGATAGTGGAGCCAAGCAAAATGACATGTTATTCATTCAGGACATAAAAGTTGTTAAAACATTTTTCTTAACAGAAAGAAGGAAACTCAAGAATACTTGAATTTCATCTTCTACAGAAAGTCACACTGGGATGGATCAGACTAGATGTCAATTGACTATCTCTAGCTATGATCTTGAAGCACTTACTGATGAAGATCAAAGACTATATACATAGCTTTCAGTGTGGATTACATATCAACATAAAAAAAAAAAAACCCATCCTCATATTAGGACGAATAAGCAACATTAAGATACAGGGAGGAAAGACTGAAGATTTCAAGGATTTCATTTTACTTGGATCCACAATCAATGGTCATGGAACCAGCAGTCAGGAGATAAAACAACATATTGAATTGGGCAAATCTGCATTGGGCTGATCTTTGAAGTGCTAAAAAGCAAAGCTGTCACTTTGAAGACTAAGGTGTGCCTGACCCAAGTCATGGTATTTCCAATCACCACATAAGCATGTGAAAGCTAGACAATGAATATGACTAAAGAAGAATTGATGCATTTGAATTATGGTGTTTGTGAAGAAGACTGAAAATACTATGGATTGCCAGGAGAACAAACAAATCTATGTTGGATGAAGTACAGCCAGAATGCTCCTTATACACAAGGATGGCAGGACTTCATTTGATGTACTCACGGCATGTTATCAGGAGGGACCAGTCCCTGGAGAAGGACACCATGTGGGGTAAAGTAGAGAGTCAGTGAAAACCAGGAAGACCCTCCATGATATGAATTGACACAGTGGCTGCAACAATGGGCTCAAACATAGAAATGATTGTGAAGAAGGTTCAGGGCCAGGCAGTGCTTTATTCTGTTGCTCATAGGATCTCTATGAATCAGAAAGAACCTACTTGATGGCACCCAATAAAAACAAAGAGCTATAATCTAAATTTGAAATCATCAAAGAGTTGGCTCTTCCCCTTCCCCCCTCCCATAGACTAAGCAGGATTGACAGCTTAAACTTACCAACTGCTCTCAGAAACTGTAAATAGGGTCACTGTGAGTTAGAACTGACTCGATGGCACACGACAACAAAATAAGATCTTGCTTTTTTTAGTTTGTAAGAAAAGTGCAAAAAAATTCCTGAAAACAGTTGAGTAATTACAAGATTATCCCTCAACAGAATGTTTGCCTTTAAGTGTTGTTATTGCTATAGCTGATGTGTTGTTGTTAAGTGCCGTTGAGTTGACTCTGACTCATAGCCATCCTGTACAGGGTTTCTGAGGAGCAGCTGTGGGTTTGAACTGCCAACCTTGTGCTAATTCGCAGTCCAGTGTTTATCCTACACGCCACATCAGGAGTTCATTGTTGTTATGTTGTTGTTGTTGTTGTTAAGTGCCATATAGTCAGTTCTGACCCATAGGGACCCTGTATAGGGTTTCCAAAGAGTAGCTGGTGAGTTTGAACCATCGGCCTTCTGGTTCAAGCTGAATTTGCAGTCCAGCGCATTAACCCACATCGCCACACTAGGACTCCAAAGGACAGTTTGTTGGTTGTTATGTGCCATGGAGTCAGTTCAGCCTCATAGTGACTTTGCGTAGGGTTTCTGAGGCTGTAAATCTTTATGAAAGCAGAAAACTTCATCTTTATCTCATGGAACAGATGGTAGTTTCGAACTGCTGATGGTGAGATTAGCAGCCTGACTCATAACCACTATGTTACCAGAGCTCTTTGCTTAAGAGTACTCTTAAACTTACAAAATTAAAATGAAAGCTGGTGAACTAGAATGACTAAATTAGCAAGGGCATGGATGTTATGGTGCCAAATAATCCTTCACCTATTGTTTCCACCCTGGTTACTCTTTATCTCTTCCATCTTCACAAGATATGGTTTTAACTGGCCAGAGTGGGACTCATCAAAGCTGTAGGTGAGAGTGGTGGTGAAGTTCTAAGCATTTTCCATGTACTCACTTACTCTTCAAAATAATACCAGGGCTTATGTGGAACCTATGGCGTGTTATTGCTAGGTGCTGCTAAGTCAGTTCCAACTCACAGCTATGCTATACACACCAGAAAGAAATACTGCTTGGTCCGGCGCTATCTTTACAACAGTTACACTTAGTCCATTACTGCTGCCATGGTTACAATCCATCTCATTGGGATCTTTCTCTTTCCCTCTAACCCTCCACTTTATTAAACATGATTTCCTCCTCTAGGGCCTGTCCTCCTGATAACATGTCTGAAGTATGGGAGATGAAATCTTGCTATCCTGACTTCTAAGGAGCACACTGATTGTACTTCTTCCCACACAGATTTGTTGTTCTTCTGGCAATTCATAGTAATTTGATATTCTTCTCTTAACACCATAACTCAAATGCATCAAATCTATTGGGTAATTCCTATTATTGTTGCACATGAGAAAACTGGGCAGAGTTTAGTGAAGTTTAGCATAGTGTTACGTATATTGTTTAAGTGCTCAGCAAATATAGGCGTTACTATTAGTTTTTGAATGATGATCTCTTGATGATAGCCTTATGCTAAGGCCTACTTCTGAATTATATCAATAAAGGTAAGTTTTATTTTGCATGAAAACAAAACAGTAAACTATTTTAAGGACTTCAGATAAATGACTATTTTAGAACACTATGAAGCATTCTCTGGCTTTCTGACCTAAGAGTCATTGGTCTTGCTCTTTAGGCCTGTGTTTTTGTTATTGTTAAGTTTCGTCAAGTCAGTTCCAACTCAGGGTGACCCTGTATAGGGTTTCTGAAGAGTGGTTGGTGGATTTAAATCAACAACTTTGTGGTCAGCAGTCCAGAACCACATCAAGACTCTAGGCCTGTACCTTTCCTTCATTTCCAATCCCTCCTCATCTACACAGTAAGTATATATATGGTGAAGTCCCACATCTTTCCCAACCTAAATTCCAGGATGTGTTAATTTCATGGTAGCTATATATATATAGTTATTAAAACCAATCTCATTATTTACAGCTGTTTTACATAATGAAAGAAATTCTTTTTAAACGCTCCAAGAGACAAACTAAGGCAGCCGTGGCGGTTGTTGGCCACCAAGTTGATTCCAACTCATAGCGACCCTGTATAGGGTTTCCGAGGCTGTAAATCTTTATGGAAGCAGAACGCCTTATCTTTCTGCCATAGAGTGACGGGTAGATTTGAACTGCTGACCTTGAGGTTAGCAACCCAACTGGTAACCACTATCCTACCAGAACTCCTTAAAAGACAAGCTATATTGCTGCAATTTCTTCTAAGGTAGTGTGATTTTTTTCTGCCTAAAATGTGAATTGATTAAGAGGTCAAATAAGAAAGTCCACTTTAGTAGAAAAAAAAAAACTTCTAAATGAGGTCCCTGAAAGTTTAGACTTGCAACTCTGCTAACTGAAATTACAAGCTCAATGTATAGTTGTCTGTGTTGGGCCCTGATAAGGACACCACTGAGGGCAAAGACCTCATGCCAAAATGCTTCTAGATAATGCAGCACCTTATAGCAAGACCTAGTTTCTGGGCCATAGTGAATTTGCTTGCTTGTTAATAAATAACTGGAATTCCTAACAGTAGCTGTCACATTGTGGTATTGGTGGTGGTCGTGTGCCGACGACTTAGTTTCTACTCAAAGTGACCCTGCAGAGGGTTTCCAAGGCTGTAAATCTTTATGGGACCAAAAAGCCTCATCTTTCTTTTGCAGAGAGGCTGGTAGATTTGAACTGCTGACCTTGCAGTTGGGGCCCCAACACATAACCTACGACACTACCAGGGTTCCTTCATCACACTGTAGAAGGCAAGGATTCTGTTCACACACACACACACACACACACACACACACACACACACACACACACTGTTGAGAACTAGAGGTGAAGGCAGGAACTAGAGTGGCTTTTCTCCAACTTTAACCAGGTGTCTTTATAGTGCTAAGTCTAGCCTGTCCATTGCTTGTGGCAAGGGGCTGGCTGTGGGAGGAGAGTTAGGATTGTATAGCTTACCCTAGAACAACAGGAGTTTCAACTGCATGAATCCACTTATACACAGATATTTTCTCCCATGGCTATTGCCATAACTGTACAGTGTTGCGCTTATGCACTTAAAAACACTGTGTGATGCTCATCATCTCCCTGTGAGTGATTCCTGAGCTGTAGAGAGACGAATGCTCTTGAAAAGATGAGCTCATTGCAATAGCAACAGGAAAAAAGCTGCCTATAAGTGGGTCCGCACAGTTCAAACCCGTGTTGTTCAAGGGTCAGCTGTATTTTGCTGTGGCAGTTTCTGTTCTGAATACTGGAAGCCAGACGAAAGCTTTCCCAACTCCATTAGAGCTCTCAGACTTGTCAAATGTCTGGGTTGAAAAAGACTTCAGCAAGTACACAGTTCAGACACCCATTGAGCCTCTGTGGTCATCTAGCATTTTACTGTCCAGTACAATGGCCCTGGAGTCTGAGCTATGTAGCTTGTCCAAATCGAGGTATGCTATAAATGTAGAATACACTGGATTTCAAAATTTAGTATAAGAAAGAGAATGTAAGATATTTAATTAAGTTTTATCTTATTTTACATATTAAGATGATAATACCTTTGGAAATATTGGAGTAAATCAAATATATTATTAAAATAAATTTCACTGTTGTTGTTGTTGTTGTTAGGTGTCATTGAGTCAGTACCGACTCATAGCGACCTTATGCACAACAGAATGAAACACTGCCTGGTCCTGGGCCAACTTCACTATCATTGCCACGCTTGAGCCCATTGATAATGCCACTTTGCCAACCCATCTCACTAGGGGTCTTCCTTTTTTTCTCTGACCTCCCACCTTACCAAACATGATATCCTTCTCCAGCGACTGGTAGCTCCTGACAACATGTCCGAAGTATGAGAGACAAAGTTTGGCCATCCTGGCCTCCAAGGAGTACTCTGGCTGCACTTCTTCCAATATGGATCTGTTGGTTCTTTTGGCAGACCATGGCACTTTCAATATTCTCCTCCAACACCATAACTCAAAAGCATCAATTCTTCTACGGTCTTCCTTATTCACTGTTCAGCTTTTACATACATATGAGGTTATTGAAAATACCATGGCTTGGGTCAGGCACACCTTAGTCTTCAAGCTGACATCTTTGCTCTTCAACACTTTGAAAAAGTCTTGTGCAGCAGATTTGCCTAAGGCAATAAATCATTTGATTTCTTGACTGCTGCTTCCATGAGTACTGATAGTTGACCCAAGAAGAATGAAGTCCTTGACAACTTCAATCTTTTCTCCATTGATAAGAATATTGTTTATTGGTTCAGTGGTAAGGACTTTTGTTTTCTTTACATTGAGATGCAATCCATACCTAAGGTTGTGGGGTCTTTTTTTAATGTTTTATTGTGAATTATGTGATAGTTTACATGGGAGAGCAATGGCTTTACATTCATCCTATCGTATATCGTTTCATTGCCATGGTTACAATCTCCTCCATGCATCATCAACCAACCACAGAGTATACCCTGCAAGGATCTGTGCTCTTTGATTTTCATCAGTAAATATTTTAAGTTTTCTTTACTTTCAGCAAGCAAGGTTGTATTGTCTGCATATCACAGGTTGTTAATGAGCCTTCCTCCAATCCTGATGCCACGTTTTTCTTCACATAACCCAGCTTCTCAGACTATTTGCTCAGCATACAGATTGAATAAGTATGGTGAAAGAATACAACCTTGTTGCACACCTTTTTTTAATTTTAAACCATTTGGTGTTCCCATGTTCTATTCAAACAACTGCCTCTTGGTCCAGGTGTAGATTCCTCATGAACACAATTAAGTGTTCTGGAATACTCATATTTTGCAGTGTTGTCCATAGCTTGTCATGATCCACACAATTGAAAGCCTTTGTGAGTCAATAAAGCACAGGTAAACATTTTTCTGGTTTTGTCTGCTTCAGCCAACATCCATCGGACATCAGCAATGATATCCTTTGTTCCACGGCCTCTTCTGTATCTGGCTTGAACCTCTCAAGTTCTCTGTCAATGTATGATTGTGTCCATTTCTCTATTACTTTTAGTATAACTTTACTTGCATGGGATATCAAAGATACTGTCCAATGATTTCTGCATTCTGTTGGGTCACCTCTCTTTGTAATGGGCGATCTCTTTGTAATATAGATCTCTTCCAATTTCACTAGTTTCTTTTAATTTTTTTTTTTTAAACTAAAAAAAAATTGAAAATGACATCTGTGTCTTGCCTTATTTTTCTCTGGACAATAGTTCTTTTCTGGCTTAATACTGACTGGACATTCATCCGTAGTCAAGATAGTAATAATGACTGTGCTCAACTTATTCTAGACTCATCCCTGAGGGATCCTAGAGGGTGTTGCATCTAAGACAATCCCAGAGAGGACAGTGATACCTAAATTGAGGCCTCAGTTCATCCAGAGGAAACGGTTCTCCCTAAAGCCCAGAGTGGTGCTGGTGCTAATTGGAGCCCTGTATTCTGGCCATCTGGTCCTCCAAGTCATGTATGATGGGATGAGGAAGAGGGCAGAAAGTCAGCAGAGACCTTCATTTTGGAGATGAGTAGAGGCAGCTGCTACCCATCCTGTGCTAGGATGCACTTGGGCTAACTAACTAGTTTTGCTCAATTCTTGATTACACAGTTTATTTCTAGTATTATATATGTAAACAATTCTTACTTAACATTTTATTTTATCCATCTAACAATAGTTCTAATGAGAGATATTGTTGCTGATGTCCGATGGATCTTGGCTGAAAGCAGAGAATTTCAGAAGGATGTTTACCTGTGCTTTATTGACTACGCAAAGGCTTTCGATTGTGTGGATCATGACAAGCTATGGACAACATTGAGAAGTATGAGTATTCCAGAACACTTAATTGTACTTCTAAGAAATCTGTACCTAGACCAAGAAGCAGTTGTTCGAACAGAACATGGGAACACTGAATGTTTTAAAATTGGGAAAGGTGTGAGACAAGGTTGTATTCTTTCACCATACTTATTCAACCTGTACGCTGAGCAAATAATACGAAAAGCTGGGTTCTATGAAGAAAAACGTGGCATCAGGATTAGAGGAAAACTCATTAACAACCTGCGATATGCAGATGATACACCCTTGATCACTGAAAGTGAAGAGGACTTGAAACATTTACTTATGAAGATTAAAGAGCACAGCCTTCAATATGGATTACATCTAAATGTCAAGAAAACAAAAATCCTCACCACTGGACCAATAAACAACATTCTTATCAATGGAGAAAAGATTGAGTTGTCAAGGACTTCATTCTTCTTGGATCAACTATCAACACTCGCGGAAGTAGCAGTCAAGAGATCAGACGATGTATTGCACTGGGAAAATCTGCTGCACAGGAACTTTTTAAAGTGTTGAAGAGCAGAGATGTCAGCTTGAGGACTAGGGTGCGCCTGACCCAGGCCATTGTGTTTTCAATAGCCTCATATGGATGCGAAAGCTGGACAGTGAATAAGGAGGATCGTAGAAGAATTGATGCCTTTGAGTTGTGGTGTTGGAGGAGAATACTGAAAGTGCCATGGACTGCCAAAAGAACCAATAGATCTGTTTTGGAAGAAGTGCAGCCAGAGTGCTCCTTGGAGGCCAGGATGGCTAAGCTTCGCCTCTCCTACTTTGGACATATTGTCCGGAGGAAACAATCGTTGGAAAAGGATGTCATGCTGGGTAGGGTGGAGGGTCAGAGAAAAAGAGGAAGACCCCCAACAAGATGGATCAGCCAGGTGGCATCATTGATGGACTCAAGTGTGGCAGCGGTAGTGAGGTTGGCCCACTATTGCTTCATTCTGCTGTGCATGGGGTCGCTATGAGTCGGTTCCGACTCGATGGCACCTGACTACAACAACAACAATAGTTCACCTTGGGGAGATGAATACTGCTTTCTGCAGCTACTTAGAAACATTTTATAATCATTTTTCTGAATTCCTTCTCAGGCATTTCCAAGGCCTGCCCTCCTTCCAGAATGGAATCCAGGTCTACTTCTAGGTCATTTGTCTCAGACATTTTATCTTTTTTCTGGACATGTGCTGATATGGTCATCTGCTTTTACTTCTTGGACATGTTTAGTGTTTATCTGTGGCCTTAATACTTAATTGAGTATGTGTTTTGGTATTTTTTTATGCTTTTTGATTTTTCCAGGAAGATGTGATCAGGATGTGGGCTTCCCTTTTCACTCTTCTTATTGCTTAATGCAGAGTAACTTTCACAGGTGTTGTCTGTTTCCCTGGTATATGGCAGTTGGTGTTGGTTCTTGCCTGGGTTTTGGTGTTTATTTATAGAGTGTGATTGTAGCTTGGCTATATGGCAGCAGTTGCTGACTCTTCTTGTGTAATATAGGGAGACAAAGAGTCCTACAAAGGCAGAAGAGGGAACATATAACAGTCAAACAGTACCAGCGGGGAAAAAAAAAAAAAACAAGAAAAAGAAAAAAAAGACTAAAAAGCAGCAACAACAAAAACTAGACTGAATACTGCAGTTTCTAATCACAGAAAAGGGAGAGGAGGGAGAGAAGAAAAAGAAAAAAGAAAAAAAAATTGTAGCCTAATATGAGTATGACTTTAATGTCCCCTCTTTAGCTTCTTGCTTTCAAAGCTGCCTGAAAGATTTCAAGATGCCAGTGTAGGTTGTTATGCTATACCTCAAGCTTTAATTTAATTTTTGGCCTGTTTTGTTTTAAAACTCTCTTTCACTCTTTACAGCCCTGTCCTGCACTTTCCTGTATTAAAAAACAGATCAAAAAACAAACAAATAAGAAACGTTCAGGGCCAGCTCTTGGGCTGAGTATCTGTGCGCATGCATGGTGGAAGAACCCACCAGTGGTGAGGGTTGGGGGTATCCACTCACTCAGACTGCCCCTCTAGTCACCAGAATGAAGGTGGGCAAACAGTGGGCACGCCAATGACCAGATGTTCAAAAAATAAAAGAAAGAAAAAGAAAAAAAAATCAGAACAAAGCAAAACTGACAAAAAGTATTGTCTACCTTTGTCCCAAGGTTCTCGCTGCATTTTTTCGTGGTGTTTCTGCTCCCCACACTTGGTCTTGCCGTTTGGCCTTACCCAAGATGTCAGCTCCCAGTCTCTGAACGGGGCCCGGCAGATTCAAAAGTACATGATTTTTTACTTCAGCTCCAATTTCCACAAGCTATAAACCTTCAAACTTTTAAAATATTCCTATCTCTGTGGTTCTGAGTTTTGGAGCTCTGCCCTGGTCTACAGCGACTTAGGAGGACTATTCATGTTTGCCTATCCCTTCTCCTATGGCAAAGCTGCCACCTTTCAAGAATTACAATCCAGTCCCTGTTGGGATTGGTACCAGCATAAAACAAGGCACCCACAGTGTGTTACCGAGATTCTCTGAGGGTAACTGGAGGCAAGGATCAATGAAAGTTTGGTGGTTCAAATCTACTAGTTGGTCTGTGGGAGAAAGCTGGTGGCTTACTTCTATAAAGACTACAGTATGGAAACCCTAGGGTTGCTATGAGTTGGGATAGTCTTGCTGGAAATGGTTTTGGGTTTTTAATTGGAGGCAACCTGTGTGCAGCAAGAAGAATGCCCCTAATTAGGAGACAAATTTCTGGTGCTTCCACTCAATAGCTTGGGGATCAAGGGCAAGTCCATTTCCTCATCTGTAAAATGAGTATAAGAATATCTACTGTGGAGGATTGTTGTAAGGAGTAAATATGAGCACTCTGGCTCAACCTATTACTAATGAATGAGACTCAGATGGATGTCAAGATACCACGGTTCTAGTTTCCTTGCTATTCAAATCATTTAGGTTCTTTCTCTACAAAAGAGATTGGACTTGATTCCTAAGGGAATGGGGCAATGGTGGTTCATTGACGGAAATTTCATCTTCCATGTGGGTGGCCCAGGTTCAATTCCCAGCACTGCACTCATCTGTCAGTGGAGACTCAAGTGTTGCTATGATGCTAAGTGTTAGTGGAGCATTGAGACTAACACAAACTAGCAATGACATGATCTGTAAGTGATCATGGACCAGGCAGTGTTTTGTTCTATTTTGTATGGAGTCACCATTAATCAGGGTTTGACTTCATGGCAGCCAACAACAATAAATGCTTCTTAAGATCTCTTTCAGGACAGAAAGTCTGTGACTTCCATTACTACAAACCTCTCAAATAGCAGAGGAGGTAACTGAGCCCAGAAAAGCCACTTGCCAAAGGTCACACAGTGTTGGGGCAGCAGAATCAAAGAAGGCATCCTGACCCTCTTCCATGGTTTTCCCTACCTGAGCATAGAAGCTTTCCTGTTTACTTTGTGAAAGGAGACGCAGGAGTCTGGGGAGCAGGAGGGCGAGAGCTGGAGAAGGAGCAGGGGGAATGTATACGAAGAGCTGACTTGAATCCAATCTTACTTTTTAGCCTTCACTTTGGAAGTCAGGGGGTCCATGCTTCTGGAATGAAGGTGATAGGATATCAGTCAATCTCATCAAAACTCTATTCTGTGGTCAACAGTCCTTCTGATTTCTTCCTAACTTAGAACCATATATGTGTATATCCTCAATCACTTTCCCCTGGGCAGCTCCACTTGACTTTGGTCCATTGTGCTGCACGTCTTTTGCCAGGCAAGCACTGCTTCCGTAATGCCCTGCCATTACAGTCACCTGAGGAAACTGCCAAGCTTTAGAAGGATCTTGCTGTGCCTAGAAAGCTCCACAAAGAGCACTCTCCTGGCCCAGCTTTTGCTAATTTCAGCAGCTTATCTTATAATATTTCTCTTTACCTGGAATTCATTTTGGGTCACCTGATTTGTTTAAATACCACACAAAAGGTCAACATACCTTGTTTATTTTTGAAAGGGCTGATTCTAAGGTGAACTGAGGTGAACAAAGAGTTCTGCTTAGATCAGCCACTCTCTCAGACAACCCCAGTCAGCCCATAAGTACATATTTTAGTAAGCTTTGCCTTCAAGGTCTACCTTGGAGGTTTGGCCACACCCCATGTGGGTGAACCACACGCAAGGCAAAGTTTGCTTTGGTGGGTTCATCATGGTGGTTATTTTCCCCGTTGTGAGCCTAAGTGCATTGTACAATATATAAAGCTGGGAGAAAAGGGGAGGAAAACTCGATGTGATGGGACCTAGCCCTTCTTTACCTTGCACCTTTAGTTGGGAGTATTTTCATAATGCTTAACCTAGTGTGGCAAAAACCCTGAACAATCAAAGGAGACATATAACTGGTAAGGCCACACTGGTGCCAACCTGCTGAATTTCAACCCTGCCTTCCACTTATGTGGGAGCTTCTTATTTAAACCTAGCATACTGTAACATTATGGAGAGTTTTCTAAATTCCAGGCACTATTTTAAGTGCTTTCCAGCCATTTAACTCTAATTGACAACTTTAGATGGGCAATATAATTACCTCATTTTACAGGTGTCAACTGAGACACAGAAATTAAGTACTTCCTGAATGTCACACAGCTAACAAATGGCAGGCAGTTTGTTTCCGAATCTGCCCTTAGAACTGAAGTATTTACCAATCTATTGAATGCTTTTCCTTTGAGACCAAGTTGAATTTTGGCACAGTTCTATAGTTAAGAGAAATGAATAAACTCCTTAGCCATCAGTAATCTTTCCTGTATGATGCCAGAGTTTGTCCCAGTTTGTTCTAACCACTCTTTACTAGAACAAATGTCTGCTAATAATCAAAGATGATGCATTCTCCCAATAGAGGCTGGGAGGAAACACCAGGCAACTATGTCCCTGAGTCTGGTGATGGAATAAATGTTGGACAGAAGCAGGTATGATTATTAGACAAAAGCCAGCTGTTACCAGGAGGAAACATTGGCATGATGATTTGATGTGATGTTGACTGTAAAACAAAGCCATTATTGCCACTGACAGCTCCAGGTGACCTCATTAATGAATGAGTAGTTTTCATAGGAGCTTTTCTCATTAGGATGCCTTCACTTCTGGAAGGAAATCTGAGGAAGACAGGTGTGGGAAAGAGACTTCTGGGGAACATCTTTTCCAGAATATTCTATTGTAACAATCTCCTTAGTGTTCTCCAAGACTCTGGTCTTGTCCCCTCCAAGCTATTCTCCACATTTCAATGAGCACTTTCTTTCCATAAATGCAGATCTGAGTATACATTTCTCCTATTCATGTTGTTGTTGTTAAGTGCCATCTAGTCAGTTGTGACTCATAGCAACCCTGTGTAGGGTTTCTGAGGAATGGCAGGTGAGCTTGAACCACCAACCTTGTGGTTCAAACCGACCTTGCAGTCCTGCACATTAAGTCACAGTGCCACACCAGAACTTCTATCTATCTTAGCCTCTTCCTTCCTGTCCCAGGTCTTACCTCTCCCAGACCATGTGCTTAGGGCTCCACGCACTTTGAACCCCAGTTTCCCAATGAGCACCACATTTTCTCAGCGCCTTTGTTCTTTGCAGCAGGTTCTTTCTGCCTGAACCATGTTACCCAGTGCTGTCGCCTTCCAACTTTATTGCCAAGACTCAAACATTAACTCCATAGAAATCCTTCCCAGATTAGAGAAATAGGGCTCCAGGGCCTTCTAATGCAGATGGATTGCTCCAGTATCCCTCAGGGTCACAGAATTCATCACATGGCTATCACCATTATTGGTTTGTGTGCCTGTGTCACCCACAAGGGGACAAGGACTAAGTCTCACTCATCTTTCTGTTGCTACCACCTAGCCTGATATATAATTGGTACTCCATCATCATTTATTGAGATAATAGAAAATGAATGAGTGAGCCACAGTTTAATATTATAAACTGCAAGGGCATAGCTCAGCTCTGTCATGAGTGTCTGTCCTTTAACATCCCTGGAAATTCAGGGCTTTGGGGGAATTAACAAAGGTCAGCTTCTGCTTGCTGTTCTCTGTTCAGGGCCTTACTTCTTCTTTCCCACCAGCTCCCAAAGGGCCCTAGGATGGGTATTTATTTAAGTGAAATGGGCTTTAATGTCTGTGACAGTGTCTGTGACAGGGTAGGAATAAGATAGAAGGAATTAAGTCTAGAAAGTGTTCTGGAAAGCACAGGGGAAAAAAGTGTGAATGGGGAGAGAAGGAGGGAGGGAGGGTGAGTGTTCCACATTCCTGGGCAAAGGAACAGTCTAGAGTTTTTTTCTTTTACTATTACCAGATGTTAGATTTTAAGCAAGTGCAAATGAGCAAGAAAACACAATGAGAATTCTGTTCTGGTGGGAAACTAAAGAGCAGATGCCCTTAGAAAACAGTCTGGAGAGACACAGAAACTGTAGCTTTCTCACCAAAATTTTTGGATCTAGACACCTTACTCTGTGTACCCATATGTGTGAAAAATGCCCCAAATCAGACAACTGCAGTATAAGTGGGTAGATGCTCTCTCCATGGCTAACATCGGCGAAGCAATGAGCCTGACCCTTTCCAGCTCCCCTTTGGTGAACGTGGAGATCTGGAGGTTGTTTGTACTATGCTTGCTGTCCTGGGATCCTAAGGGCTCTGAGGCTGATGCCTTAGGAGCACATCAATTCAACACATGGGCATCCTCTTCACAGACACACCCTTCTCCTTCTGGGATTCCATTTCAGAGGAATCAAGGTAGGGAGAAGTTGTGCTGGTGTTACAAAGGTGAAGTGCTTGGCTATTAACCAAAAGGTTGGCAGTTTGAACCCACCCAGTGACTGTGAGTAAAAGACCGGTAGCCTACTCCCATGAAGATTGTTGTTGTTGTTGTTGTTGTCAGGTGCCATCGAGTCAGAACCGACTCAAAGCGACCCCATGCACAGCAGTACGAAACAATGTCCAATCCTGGGCCAACCTCACTACCGCCGCCACACTTGATGCCATCAATGATCCATCTCCTTGGGGATCTGACCCTCCACCTTACC
>NW_006408842.1:2285135-2299537 GCF_000296735.1 Chrysochloris asiatica
TTGTTTGGAAGCTCATCTGAAACCTGTCCACCATGTGTGACCCTGCTGGTTATTTAAAATACTGGTGGCATAGCCCTCAGAATCACAGCAATTCAAACCACCACAGCACGACAGACAGATGAGTGGTGGTTGCGTGGTTGCTGTTAAATAGGAATCTCCTAGAAAACCCAATGGGGGAGTTCAAGTCTATCACATGGTATCATTGTGAGTCAAAATAAACTCAACAGTTCCTAATGGTGGGAAAGCAGCCACTCCTTTCAGAACCCAGCCCCCATTTCTTTCTGCTGTATGGAATCAACAGTCCACAGTGACCCTTTATGCCTCTAGTAATTTAACAGAGGGGACAAGAAATGAAACATGAGTCTCTGCATGTACCCTGCTCTGCAAACCAGCTTGCATGCAAGCATAGTTAAGGGACGTCTTAGCCATAGCAAATAGCTTGAGTAAATGAGTTACTAGGCCTGGGAGCTCAGAACCATAGTCTCAGAGGATGCTCTCTCCATGGCTAACATCGGCCAAGCAATGAGTCTGACCCTTTCCAGCTCCTCTTCGGTGATCCTGGAAATCTGGAGGTTGTTTGTACTATGCTTGCTGTCCTGGAATCCAAAGAGCCCTGAGGCTCTTGTCAGTTAGAACAACATTGTTGTTGTTGTTATATGCCATGGAGTCGGTTCCAACTCATAGCTACCCTGTACAGGGTTTTGGAGGCTGTAAATCTTTATGGGAGCAGAAAGCCTCAGCTTTCTCCCACAGAACAGCTAGTTGTTTTGAACTGCTGACCTTGAGGTTCGCAGCCCGATTTGTAACCACTATGCTACATAGCCCACTACTAATCTGTTGTTTGGTCATACTTCAGTGGCTAGAGTGTTTCTGGGCTGCTGAAAGCTATTTTAAATACCAGCAGGGTCCCCATGGTGGACAGGTTTCAGCAGAACTTCCAGATCAAGACACACTAGGAAGAAGGAGAGGAGGACTACTTATGAATGTTTAGCCACTGAAAAACCTTATGAATAGCAGCAAAATATTGTCAGATATAGTGCTGGAGGATGTGCAAAGCATGTTGGAAGGCAAACAAAGCAATACTGGGAAGGAGCTGCTGCCTCAAAGTCGAGTTGACGGTGATGACATGAATGGAGTAAAGCTTTTGGAAACATTCATTGGCTAATTGAAAACAACTCAAAATGAGGAGAAACAGCTGCAAACCTCCATTAGTAACTAGAGCATGGAATGTATGAAGTGTGAATCTAGGAAAATTGGAAATTATAAAAAATTAAATGGAATGCATAAAGATTCATCTCCTAGCTGAAAAGGACTAGTATTTGCCATTTTTGAATCAGAAAAGCATACAGTTTACTATGTCAAGAATGACAAATTCAGGAGGACAATGAATGCATTCATTGTCAAAAAGGACATTTCAAGGTCTATCCTGAAATGCAACGCTGTCTGTGATAGTATTGTTGTTTAGTGCTTTTGAGTAAATTCCAACTTATAGCGTCCCTGTGTAGGATTTCCAAGGAACAGCTGGTGGATTTGAACTGCTGACTTGGACCACCAGTGCTTATCCTACAGCACCACAATAGAATAATATCCAGTTAACACCACTGTTATTCAAATTTAAGCACTAACCACTCAAGTGAGTGATGATGAAATTGAAGAATTCTATCAATTTCTTCAGTCTGAAATTGATCAAACATGCAAACAAAATGCATGATAATTATTGATGATGGGAATCTGAAGGTTGGAAACAAAAAGGAAGAATCAGTAGTTGGAAGATGAGTAGTTGGAAGATGTGACCTTAGTGATAGAAACAATGTAAGAGATCACATGATAGAATTTTGCAAGACCGATGATTTATTCATTGCAAATACCTTTTTGAAAAAATATAAAATGTGACTATACACCTGGACCTCACCAGAAGGCATACACAGGAATCAAATTGACAGTATCTGTGGGAAGAAATGGTGGAAAAACTCAATGCCATCAATGGAAACAAAGCCACAAGTAGACTGTGAACAGACCATCAATTGTTCATATGCAAGTTCAGACTGAAGCTTAGGAAAAAGAAAACAAGTTCAAGAGAACCAAAATATGACCTTGAATATATCCTACCTGAATTTAAAGATCATTTCAAGAACAGATTTGGTGCATTAGACATGAATGACTAAAGACCAGAAGTGTTATGAGATGACATCAAGAGCATCATACAAAAAGAAAGCAAAAGGTCATTAACAAGCAAGGATAGAAAGAAAAGACCAAAGTGGATGTCAGAAGAGACTCTGAAATTTTCTCTTGAATATAGAGAAGGTAAAGTGAATAAAAGAAATTATGAAGTCAAAGATCTGAGCAGAACATTTCAACAGGCAGCTCCAGAAGGCAAAGTCAAGTATCATAATGAAACATGCAAAGATCTGGAGTGAAAAAAACCAAAAGGGAAGAACACACACAGCAACTTTTAAACTTAAAGAACTGGAGAAAAAATTCAAATGTTGACTATCAATACTGAAAAATTCTGTGGTCAAAATATTGGTTGATGCAGAAAGCATCAAAAGAAGATGGATGGAATACACAGGGTCACTGTGCCAAAATGAAATGGGCAATGTTCAACCATTTAAAGGGATAGCATATCATCAAGAACCAAGGGAATTGAAGGAAGAAGTCCAACCTGCATTGAAGGCATTGGCACACAACAAGGCTCTAGTAATTGACAGAGAACTTCAGAGGTTCAAGCCAGATTCAGAAGAGGCCATGGAATGAGGGATATCATTACTGATGTCCGATGGATCTTGGCTGAAAGCAGAGAATACCAGAGAGATGTTTACCTGTGCTTTATTTACTACGCAAAGGCTTTCAATTGGTTGGATCAGGACAAGCTATGGACAACATTGCAAAGTAAGTGTATTCTGGAACACTTAATTGTGCTCATGAAGAATCTGTACATGGACCAAGAGGCAGTTGTTCGAACATGGGAACACTGAATATTTTAAAATTAAGAAAGGTATGAGACAGGGTTGTATACTTTTACCATACTTATCCAACCTGTATGCTGAGCAAATAATCTGAGAAGCTGGGTTCTATGAAGAAAAATGTGGCATCAGGATTGGAAGAAGACTCATTAACAACCTGTCATACACAGATGATACAACCTTGCTTGCTGAAAGTGAAGAGGACTTCAAATACTTACTGATGAAGATCAAAGAGCACAGCCTTTGGTATGGATTACATCTCAATGTAAAGAAAACAAAAATCCTCATCATTGGATCAATAAACAACATTCTTATCAATGGAGAAAAGGTTGAAGTTGTCAAGGGCTACATTTTTCTTTGATCAACTATCAACACTCATGGAAGCAGCAGTCAAAAAATCAGAGGACGTATTGCATTAGGCAAATCTGCTGCACAAGACCTTTTTAAAGTGTTGAAGAGCAAAGATGTCAGCTTGAGGACTAATGTGCGCCTGTCCCAAGACATGGTATTTTCAATAACCTCATATGCATGTGAAAGCTGGACAGTGAATAACAAAGACAGTAGAAGAATTGATGCTTTTGAGTTATGGTGTTGGAAGGAAATAATGAAAGTGCCATGGGCTGCCAAAAGAACAAACAGATCGGTGTTGGAAGAAGTACACCTAGAATGCTCCTTGGAGGCCAGCATGGCCAAACTTCATCTCTCATACTTCGGACATATTGTCAGGAGGGACCAGTCACTGGAGAAGGATATCATGTTTGATAAAGTGGAGGGTCAGAGAAAAAGAGGAAGACCCCCAGCTAGATGGATTGGCAAAGTGGCAGCATCAATGTGCTCAAGCATGGCAGCAATTGTGTGGTTGTTCCAGGACCGGGCAGTGTTTCGTTCTGTTGTACCTAGGGTCGCTATGAGTCAGTACTGACTTGATGCCCCCTAACAACAACAACAACAAGTAATTGATGGAATACAAATTCATATCTTTCAACAAACTGATGAGGCACTGGAAGTGCTCAGTCATCTATGCCAAGAAAATTGGAAGACAGTTAACTGGTCAACTAACTGATTGAAATATGTTGACCATTCTCAAGAGAATGAGGAAACCATCAAACAATATCATTGATAATCATGTGTAGTAAAATTGTGCTGATGATAATTCAAAAATAGTTACAACAATGCATAGAGACGGTAGTGCCAGAAATTCCATTCAGAATCAAAAGGGGATGTGGAACTAGGGATGTCTTTACTGACATCAGATGGATCTTGGCTGAAAGCAGAGATTATCAGAAAGATGTCTACTTGTGCTTTATCGACTATGCAAAAGATTTTTTACTGTGTGGATCATCATAAACTATGGAAGACAGTGCCAGGAATAGGTAATCCAGAATGCCTCATTGGGTACATGGGCAACCTGTATGTAGACCTAGTAGCAGTTGTTAGAAGAAAACATGGGATGCTGAATGGTTTAAAATCAGGAAAGGTGTGCACCAGGGTTGTATTCTTTCGCCATACTTATTCAATCTGTAAGGAGCTCTGATAGCATAGTGGTTACGAATCCAACTGTTAAACTCAAGGTCAGCAGTTTGACTACCAGCTCTTTCCCAGGAGAAAGATGAGGCTTTCTACTCCCATAAAAATTTACAGTCTTGGAAATCCTATATAGGGCCGCTATGAATTGGAACTGACTCCATGGCACATAACCATCATCCACCACCATTCAATCTGTATGCTGAGCAAATAATTTGAGAAACTGGATTATATGAAGAAGAGCGCAGCATCAGGACTCGAGGAATATTCATTAACAGCCTATAATATGTAGTTCACACAAACTTATTTGCTGGAAGCTAGATTTAGCATACTTACCAATGAAGAATGAAAGACTACAGTCTTCTGTGTGGATTGTACCTCAGTGTAAAGAAAAAAAAAATTCCTAACTGGATCAATAAATGACATAATTAAACAATGAGAAAAGATTGAAGTTTTCAAAGACTTCATTTTGTTTGGATCCACAATCAACAGTCATAGAAGTAGCAATCAAGACATCATTTGGTAAATCTGCTGCAAAAGACCCTTTTAAAGTATTGAAGACCAAAAGTATCAGTTTGAGAACTAATGTGAGCCTGACCCAAGTCATGGTATTTTCATTGCCTCATATGCATATGAAAGTTGGACAATAAATAATAGAAGAGTTGATGCACTTAAATTATAGTGTTGAAGAAGAATATTAAAAGTAGCAAGGGCTTCCACAAGAACAAACAAATCAGTGTTGTAACAAGTAAAGCCAGAATGCTGCTTGAAAACCAGGATGGCGAGACTCTGTCTCTATGTTTTGGACATGTTGTAAGGATGGACCAGTCCCTGGAGAAGAATATCATGCTTTGTATGGTGCTGTAGGAAAAACACTTGACCTTAAGGTCGGTTTGAACCTCAAGGTCGGCAATTCAAACTTACCAGCTGTTCCTCAGAGACCCTATTCGAGGTCACTATGAGTTGGAAACAACTGGATGATGCTTCATAAAAAGAAGACCAACAAAGTGGATGGTCTGCAAAAAGAAGAAAATTTCCAAGGAGATGATCGATAAGGTGGCAACAATAATGGGCTCAAATGTAACAGCAATTGTGAGCATGGCACAGCATTGGGTAGTGTTTTGTTCTGTTGTGCATAGGGCTGCTGTGAGTCAGAACCAACTCGAAAGCACCTAAAACAACAGTCCACACACACAAAAGTTCTACATCCTACTTTGGTTAAGTCGAGATAGGGGTCTTAAAAACTCGGGAGTGGTCATCTAAGATGCAACTATTGTTCTTTCTCCAGTATGGAGCAAAGAAGAGTGAGAAAAACAAAGATGAAAGCAATAATTAGTCTAAAAGACTAATGTACTATGAAAACCTCAATCTCCATGGTCCTGAGACCAGAAGAACTACACAGTACTTGGCTACGACTACTGTTAGATGTTAAGGAGCTCTGGTAGCGTAGTGGTTATGAACTGGGCTGTGAACCACAAGGTCAGCAGTTCGAAACTACCACCTGGTTCCATGGGAGAAAGATGAGGTTTTCTGCTCCTGTAAAGATTTACAGCCTCGAAAACCCTGTACAAGGTCATTATGAGTCGGAACTGACTCCACGGCACATAGCAACAACAACAACAACTACTGTCAGATATTAATGCCTTTAGTAGGTCCTGGCTAGAGTGGAAGAAAAATGTGGAATGGAACTGGAAATCATAAAAACAGATCAGGCTCACTGGTCTGATAGAGGCTGGTGGAATCCCCAAGACTATGGCCCATAGTCCTTCTTCAAGCCTGGACCTTGAACTCACCCCAGAGGTTCAGCTTTCAGCTGACAGACAATAGACACATCTACAGTGTGAACAGTAACACCAGGGAGGTATGCATGCCTTGGAATAATCAACCATTCAAGATCAAAGGGAAGCATCTGCCCAGAGACAAAGTTCAGAAGAAGGAAAGAGAAATGGAACTGAGACACACTCAGAAGAAGTAGGGTGAGTGCTCTTTCATTGAGCAGACGGCAGTCAGTGGCATGAAACAAAATGTATATGAATTGCTGATTGAAATTTGATTTTCTCTGTAAACTTTTACCCAAATCACAATGAAAAGTGAAAAAACAAACAAAAGTGGCCTTTTTAAGAGCTCTCCACACTCCTGCAGGCTGAGGCACTCACATGAGCACAAACATGGGTAGTCTATGAATAGCCCCAAAGTAAAATATCCCCTTTGTCTCACAGGGCTCATTTACTCTTTACACCAGTGAGAAATAATAGGGGCACCAGGCCTTGGCTGAGGGCCTGTCCTTAGGCAGTGACCTCCCACCAAGATGCACATCTGTGTGTGAATGAGCTCTTATGCATGGGAGCACCACTGAGCTAGCAGAGTCTAACTGGGATTTCTGTTGATCTGGGAATTTTTAGCTGACTCAACTTCTCTAGAAAGTTGTTCCCTTTCTGGACTGTTAGCTGCACCCTTTCATCTGGGCTCTCATAGTGCCCACATCAGCACATTTAGATCATTACTGTTGTTGAGTGTACTTCTCTTTTCTGAGTATAATCATCCGGCAGATCTTCCTTTACAGCTGTTTCTTAGCACCTGCGTCACCCTACTTACTATTCTGGTTCCACAGAGCTTGTCTGAGTTGAGTTACAAAATGACTGCATCACTAGCAGGTTACCATCCTGAGGTGAACATGCCTTTTTACCTGGTGTCTTAGTTATCTAGTACCACTATAAAAGAAATACCACAAGGGACTGATTTTAACCCCAAAAATGTATTTTCTCACAGTTTAGAAGGCTAGAAGTCCAAATGCAGAGAGCCAGCTTGTCTCTTCAGCTTTGGTTTCCTGATTCTTAGGAGAGCTCCATGTGTTTTGGTATCTATCCTACCCCATTTCTCTCTGGTCACTTTGCTCTCCTTTTTTCTCTTGAAAGGTAAAAGGTAATGTAGGGTCACACCCAAGGGAAACTCCCCTCATAACAGATCAGGGCTATGATCTGAGCAAAGGTGTTGCACCTCCCCCTATTCCCTTATAAGTGATTTACTGATCACATTTGATCATATCATGAGAAATGATTATATCATTACATAACTCCCAAATTGCATCTTACCCAACTGCTGAGCAACTGAGGATAATGGCCCAGCTAAGTGAACACATATTTTAAGAGGACGTAATGTAACCTGTGACACCTGGCATGCTGCTCTTTGGTCCTCCTGCCTCCCTATAACTTGGCTCTAGCACCGTCTGTTCTGCATCTCAGAATTGTCTCATGACAAGACAAATACATTCGGGCTTTGATGAGCTGACCATCATTATTGGCAAGCTTCCCCAAACTTGGTGTTGTGGTGGGGCTCAGCTGAGCAAGCAGCTCAGACCTGCCTGAGAGACTAGATGACTGACAAAGTGTAGGTGTCGTGAGGCAGTGTAGGTGTAGCGAGGCAGCTAATTGACTGCTGGTCTGTTAGTTTGTTGTAATTTGGTGGGGTACTGTGATACTGAATGTCATGAAACTGACATTGCAGAGTTACACATGGTCGACGGGTTTCAGTGGAGTTTCTAGTCTAAGACAGACTAGGAAGGACCTGCCCATCTACTTAAAACAAATCGGCCAGTGAAAACCTCAGGAGTAGCCATGGAACATTGTCTGATATTATCCCAGATGAGCCTCTCTGGTTGAAAGGTACTAAAAATATGATTAGGGAAGAGCTGCTTCCTTAAAGTAGAGTTGACCTTAATGACAGAGATGTAATAAAACTTTTGGGATTTTCATTTGATGATGTGGGATGACGCAAAATGAGAAGAAATAGCTACAAACATTATTAATAATCAGACTGTGAAATGTATGGAGTATGAATTAAGGAAAATTGGAAGTTGTCAAAAAATGAAATGGAATGCATAAAGACTGATATCCTAGATATTAGTTTGCAGAAATGAACTGACATCGGCTATTTTGGTTTACACAATCATATGATCTACTATGCTGAGAATGACAAAGACAGATGGTATTGCATTCATCATCAAAAAGAACATTTCAAGAACTACCTGAAGTATATTGATATAAATGTAATAACCGTACACCTACAAGGAAGGCAACTTTATATGACTGTTATCCAAATTTATGCACTAACCACTAATGTCAAAGACAAAGAAATTGAAGATTTTTACCAATTTCTGCATCTGAAGTTGATAAAACATGCAATCAAGATGTATTGATAATTACTGAGTACTAATTGGAGGAGAATATTGAAAGTGCCATGGGCTGCCAAAAGAACCAATAGATCTATTTTGGAAGAAGTGCAGCCAGAGTGCTCCTTTGAGGCCAAGATGGCTAAACTTCATCTCTCATACTTTGGACATATTGTCAGGAGGGAACAGTTGCTGGAGAAGGATATCATGCTTGGTAAGATGGAGGGTCGGAGAAAAAGAGGAAGGCGCCCAAAGAGATGGATTGGCCAAGTAGCAGCACTGATGGACTCAAGTGTGGCAGCAGTAGTGAGATTGGCCTAGGATCAGACATGGTTTCGTTCTGCTGTGCATGGGGTCGCTATGAGTCATTTCCGACTCGATGGCACCTGACAACAACAACAATTATCTATTGGTGAGTAGAATGTGCAAGTTGGAAACAAAAAAGTTGTTGGAAAATATGGCCTTGATGAGGAAAAAAGATGCTAGAGATCACATGGGAGAATTTTGTAAGACCAATGATTTATTTATTGCAAATACCTTTTGTTTCAACAACATAAACAGTCAGAACAAGGTCAGGAACCTACTGTGGAACAGACAGACCATCAGTAGCTCATATGCAAGTTCACGAAAAGGCTGAAGAAAATTAAAACAAGTTCACAAGAGACACAATAAGTCCATGAGTATATATTTGGTATGAATTTAGAGACCATCTCAATAATTTGATGTATGGAATACAAATGATTGAAAACCAGACAAGTTGTGGGATGACATCAAGGACATCATATATGAAGAAAGCAAAAGATCATTAAAAAGACAGCAAAGAAAGAAAAGATCAAAACTGATGTCTGAAGAGACCTTGGAACTTACTGCTGAAGCAATGAAAGAAATGAAGTGAAGGGGCTGAACACAACATGTGAGAAATGGTAGGTCAAGAAGACAAAGTACCTGTATAATGATATGTTTCAGGAGTTAGAAAATCATAAAGGAAGAGCATGTTCAGCATTTTTCAAACTGAAAGTACTGAAGAAAAAAATTCAAGCTTCAAATTGCAATATGGAAAAATTCTATGTGTAAAGTGGGAGTGCTGTGGTTCTGGACTGCTAACCACAAGGTCAGTGGTTTGAGCCCATCAGCTACTCTATGGCAGAAAGATGAGTTTTTTTGCTCCCATGATGACTTATAGCTTCAGAAACCCTATACTGAATGATGCAGGAAGCATCAGAAGAAGACAGAAGGATTACAGAGTCATTGTACCAAAAAAAAACCTGGTCATTTCAAGAGTTGCATATTATAGAACTAATGGCATTGAAGGAAAAGTCCAAGCTACAATGAAAACACTGGTGAAAATTAAGGTGCTCTGGTAGCGTAGTGGTTACGAATCGGGCTGTGAGCCACAAGGTCAGCAGTTCGAAACTACCAGCTTTCCATGGGAGAAAGATGAGGCTTTCTGCTCCCGTAAAGATGTACAGCCTCGGAGACCCTATGCAGGGTTGCAGTGAGTGGGAACCGACTCCATGGCACATAACAACAATAAGAATTGATGGAATGCCAACAGAGATGTTTCAGGAAATAATTCAACACTAGAATTGTTCACCCATCTATATCCAGAAATCTGGAAGGTGGCTACCTGGCCAACCGAATAGAAGAGATCCCTATTTGTGCCTATTCCAAAGAAAGGTAATCAACAGAATGCAGATATCATCTAATAATATCATTAATATAACTTAAAATGGTGACAGCAATATATTGATAGGGAATGGTCAGAAATTCAAGCTAGATTCACAAGAGGACATGAAACAAGGAATATTATTATTATTGATGTTAGATGAATCTTTGCTTAAAGCAGAGAATACCAGAAAGGTCTCTATCTCTGTTTTATTGACTATGTAAGGCATTTGACTCTGTAGATAACAACAACATATGGATAACATTGTGAAGAATGAGAATTCCAGAACATTTGGTTGTGCTCATGTAGAACCTGTACATAGATCAAGGCACAGCAGTATGAACAGAGAAAGTGGGTATTTGTAGTTTAAAATCAGGAAAGCTGTGTGTTGGGGTTGTACCCTTTCACCATATTTACTAATTCTTTATGCTGAGCAAATAGTTCAAGAAATTGGACTGCATGCGTATGAAGAAGAATGTGGCCCCAGGATTAGGTGAATACTCATTAATAACATGATACAACCTTGCTTTCTGAAAGTGAAGAAGACTTGAAACACTTAGTGATGAAGGTCAAAGAGTACAGCCTTTCGCATGGATTACACCTCAACATAAAACAAACAAACAAACAAAAAATGATTTTCATAATGGGACAAATAAACAGCATCATGATAAATGGAGAAAAGATTGAAATTGTCAAGGATTTCATCTACTTGGATCCACAATCAATGCCCATGGAATCACTAGTCAAGAAATCAAATGATGTATTGCATTCGATGAATCTGCTGCAAAAGATCTCTTAAAGTATTAAAAAGGAAAGATATTACTTTGAGGACTAAAGTGTCCCAAGCCATGGTAGTTTTAATCACCTCATATGCACACAAAAGCTAGACAATGAATGAGGAAGACTGAAAAGAGTTGGTGTCTTTGAATTATGATGTTGGCTAAGTATAGTGAATGTACCCTGGGCTACCAGAAGAGTGAATAAATGTGTCTTGGAAGAAGTACAGCCAGAATGCTCTTTAGAACAGACACTTCACCCAGAGGCTTTGGACATGTTAACAGGAGGGACCAGTTCGTGCCTTCATACTTGAAAAAGTAGAGAGTAAGGAAATAAGAGGAAGACACTCAGTGAGTTTAATTGATTTAGCAACTGTAGCAATGGGCTCAGACATAGCAAAGATGACTTAGGACTGGACAGTGTGACATTCTATTGCACATACAAAGGGAATTCAAAAATTCATGTAAAAATCCGTTATATTTTCACTTAATTTTTTCATGGACTTTTTGAAGCTTCCTTGTAGGGTTACTATGAGTAGAAATAGACTAGATGACACTTAACAACAAAACAACAACAGGGCAATGATATTCTGTTACTTGGGAGTACTTGATTTTTACAAATGGATTTGAGGGTAAGTTTATTAAACAAACTTTTATTGGATGTGGTCATGGATTGAATTGTTTTGACCAAAATTAGTGTTCAATTTGGTTAGGCTGTATGGAGTCCTTGTGTGGTGCTGGAGGGCAAGGACTCGACCACAAGCTTAGTTTGAACTGCAAGGTCAACAGTTCAAACTCACCAGCCACTTCTTAGAAATCCTATATAGGGTTGCTATGAGTTGGAACAAACTTGACAGCATTTAACAACAACAATGATTCCAACTATTGTGTAGTTGTCCTCCATTTTGTGATCTGCTGGAATTATCCTTTTTTTGAGGGGTAGGGGGTTACATTCTTATCTTTACATGTTAATGAGGCAGGATCAGTCATATGCCCTTACTCAAGTTCCACCCTTACTTAAGTCTTTACCCTTACTCATGTGACACCTTTCATCTTATAAGACATAAACCAAGAGAGAAGGGAGAGGAGAGGAGAGGGACCTCACTATCCCCAAGAAAGAAGAGCTAGGAGCAGAGCATACCTCTTGGACCAGGTGTCCTGTGCTGAGATCCTCCTAGACTCAGGCAAGACTGATGCCAAGGCACATGGAGCTCTCTAAGGAACCAGGAAGCAGAAACTAACGAGATCAGAGCTTTCCTCCAGACTCAACACAGAGAGAAATAGCTGTACTTGAGACCAGTGTTCTTCTAGATGTGGTGGTCTGATTTTGAGCTTCTCACCTCCTAAAGTGTCAGAAATAGATTTCTGTTTGTTGAACTCATCTTCTGTGATATTTCTGCTATAGTAGCCCTATAACTAAGACAGATGTCTGTAATGTGTTGACCTGTCAGTTGTGAAGCCAATGTAGTTTCCATCCTTTTGGAATTTAAATCTATAGAAGCAAGAAGGCTTGTCTGGGATCAGTGAGGAGACAGTTGGACTGTCCCACTGAGCATTGGCCACGAGAACTCTGACTTAGCCTGTACAGTCCTCTGTGCCCATCTCTTAGCTTGCTTTTCTTCTTCTCAAAAGTTTTCCTTCTTCTTGCTTCTCTTATATTCTTAGGCCTTTGTTGTTTTCTCTTCATCCATCCTTTTCATTGTATCTTCCCTTACCTTACTGAAATTTCTACCTAATCCACCCAGAAATTCCAGCCATTCCTCAGAGTTCAATGTCTGGCTTATCTCCACCTTCCAGTGAGGTCTGGAGATGCCCCTAAATCCTCAGCAATGCAGTTTCTTTGTCTCCCAATGTCTCTTATCCCCTGGCGGACAGGTGATCACACTATCATGTGATTATTAGAGAGTTTTCACACTGACCTTTGACCATCAATCCCAGGCCAGGCCCAAACTTTCACCTTTAAACTCCTTGTCTATAACAGGTCTCCCTGTTAGGCCTTTTATGTTAATACCCCATTTCCTTTTCTGTCTCTTGTTAAAACACAGACTTTTCCGTAAAGCCTTTGGTAACCATTGATATCCTAATTGTATACATAGTTTCTATTCCTAATCCCAGAAGAGAAAGGGAATCAGAACTGAACTCCATGAGAAAGGTAAAAAGACATTAAAGTTTCTCACCTTAGGCCTTCCTGTAGTCTGTCACCTCACTGACACTCCGGACTGAGGCCTGTCACATCTTTGTTTTGAATTCTTAGCAGGCAAATGACTTGAAATGATATTCTCATTCTCATCAACATTACTTACACTAACAAGGAAAATGTTCTGACTTCAACTAGTCGTTCGTTTATAACTTGGTAAAAGGTACAACCCACTGTTAATAATTTATCTGCATATTAAAGTTCAGAGGATTTTTATTGCTGCTCAGTTATATTGATAAGGCAAGCAATACAATTTATTCATGAAAAGCATAAGGACACGTGTGTTTTTCAGACAGTCTCAAAGGCGAGGGAGGTCATAGCTAGGGCTTGGGACCAGAGGAAGGCTTACTCACATGTTTAAGTGAGTGAAAGGTGAGATCTTAGTCTTTAATTGGCCCCAAACAAACAGATCCCAATGAGATATATTGACACAGTGGCAGCAACAATGGGCTCAAACAACAGCTGTGAGGATGTCGCAGGATCTGACTGTTTCATTCTGTTGTATATAGGATCGCTATGAGTAGGAACCTACTCAATGGCACCTAACAACAAGAAAGAAACAGCAAAAACTGATTTTGAAAGAAAACATAAATGCTTAGGCTTCCAGAAAAAGCAGTCCATCAACTCCTACAAAATAGAGACATTGATAAAGGCCAAAAGAATGATTTGTTCTGATCTCATCTCCAATAGTCTTAAACAAAACTCTCACTTTCTGGAAGGTCAAGTCAAGATGTCTGGGATTAATCTTATAGGCAGTGAGGAGCCACTAGGTTCTTTGAGCAAGAAAGTAACAAGTGTGGCAAAATAAAAGGAAGCAAGTAGAAAGAAGGAAACAAAACAGAAAAAAGTTAGAAGAATTAAAAAGTAATCCCACTTTTTAATTATTTTCTGTGATCTATACCGAGTTTTTTTAAAAAACTTTTTATTGTGAATTGAGTGAAGGTTTAAAGAGTAGATCCTCAGTTTCATATTTAATAAATCATGTACTTTGCTTCATTTGTTGTTGTTGTTGTTAAGTGCCATTGAGTCGGTTCCGACCCATAGCGACCCTGTACAGGGTTTCCGAGGCTGTAAATCTTTACGGGAGCAGAAAGCCTCATCTTTCTCC
>NW_006408842.1:2299637-2302085 GCF_000296735.1 Chrysochloris asiatica
TACACTACAAGAGCTCCTTACAAAAGACCTATATTCAGGGTTTCCGAGGCTGTAAATCTTTACGGGAGCAGAAAGCCTCATCTTTCTCCCGCGGAGTGGCTGGTAGTTTCAAACTGCTGGCCTTAAGGTTCAAAGCCCAATTCGTAACTGCTATGCTACCAGAGCTCCTTTCCTTGCTTCATTATATGTTGTCAATTCCCTCCATGCACTAACAGTTAACAGCATTTACCTCTATTCACTCCAACCACTGCCTTCCTCCTATGTCTCTACCATCCCCATCTTTTCTCTTTCAACCTCCTTCCAGTTGTACATTGCCTGCCCTGTCACCATGTCAATGTGTGTCTATCCTCTAGCACATGTATAAAAAATCCATGCAGGGATATATAATCATTTAAACAATCACAGGGCATATGCTGGAAGCCAGTCTCCAGGCTTCATCTCTGGTGTCGCTGCTTCGTTGGGTAGGGTCAAATGTTCAGCTCATACTCTTCTGTCTTGATGGTTCTAGGGTCCTCTGTTCCTGGAATGCAAGATTAACTACTCCACCCATTTTGTTACACAACTCTGCCTTTACAATTGTGACAATTGCAATTAGGTATGATAACAACTACTCACTATTGAATCAATGAATCTTATCTGTCTCTCTTTTCACCCAACTCATCTAGACAAGAGGAAAATTATTCAGTGGGGATTCTATCCTTCCTCCACATGCTCTGAAACTAAACTTTTGATGGAATCGCTGTTTGGCCAATTGTCTTCAAGTCCACTCTGACTCATGGTGATTCAGCATGAATCAGAGTAGAACCATGCTCCATAGCTTTTTGATGGCTAACTTAGGAGGAAGTAGATAGCTAGGTCTTTTTTTACCAGCTACCTTTGTTGTTGTTTGTTGTTAAGTGCTGTCGAGTCCGTTCCTACCCACAGTGACCCTGTATAGGGTTTCTGAGGAGTAGCTGGTGAGCTTGAATCACCAACCTTGCAGTTCAAACGGCTTTGCAGTCTGGCACATTAACCCACATAGCCACACCAGGACTCCCTTTGGGTGGACTTAAATCACCAAACTTGGTTAACAGTTGAACATGTTAACTGTTTGCATCTCTCAAAAATGGTTCCAATTTGGAACCACAGAGAAACAAGGCTTATATATGATGAGTAGCTATTGGAATATTTAAGGTGAACTGGAACTCTTTCCTCTCAGTTGTCATTAAAATATTCTTGGAAAGAAGTAGATGATTCTTATAGGAGCTTTCCAATACCTGACTCCCCTAAGATAAATCATCCCTCATTCCTTGTGCTTTATCTCCTCCTTCCACTGGGAGAAACGAGCAAAGGGCAGTTCTATCCCCAATGAGAGCTAGCTGGGGCTAAGGTCTCTGTCTGGAGCAAAGAGCTTCATACATTATGAGGGTCTCTCCCTAAGCTCTTAACTCTCTGGGCTTTGAGTAGTAACATCATCCATCTCCAAGATGCAGTGTAGAGCCTGGCACAAGGTAGGAACTCATTAAATGCTTGGTGAATGAATGAATATATTAAATTTAAACCACAGCTTCAAAATAATCTCCTTCAAACTGCTTGTGCCCATGGATCTCCTCACAGCCCTGTAGAGGATGACATACGCAAGCACTGAGAAGCTGTGGCCCTGTGACAAGATGGATGAAAGTCCAATCCCAGGGCCCCTCCTCAGGATTGCGAGCCATAGACCCTGAGGGCCAAGGAAGTGACCCTCTGAAATCCCGGGTTCATAGGTTTTTGAGAACTCACTGGTGGGCTAGCTCTGTATAATTTTCTTTGGTCTTATTGTTCATTCTATGCTTCTAACTCCAATAATTGTAGCTTCTGAGAAAATGGTTTCTTATGTGTCTCTCTTAATGTCTCCACTGTGTTGGCAGTGCATAGGGTCCTGGGAACAAATCTTTTTGAGGAACAAGCAATAGTCACCTGGGATGCATGTCAGGACTGCATCTTGATATTAACCTGAAGCATGAGCCTTTGATGTCCATATACAACAATGGGACCAAAACCCCTCTAAAGCCGAGATAGTAAAAAGTCTCCTCAGAGCACTCAGAAAGACAGGAACAGGTATATTTTTTACTCAAGGTTTGTAAACAAAGTAGATTGGTAAATTCTGGGAGTATTGATTAGAGGACAATAGTGGCAGCCCCCTCAAACCTCCTCTGGGTATAATCAGTTTAACCCAGATGCTCTCCTTCCTCCTTGAAGTATATGAAAATGTGATGTAGCATTTAGATATAGAACCCGGAAAGAAGAAAATGAATGTGGAAGTGAGACCTCACCTTCTTAGAAAGGTTGAGACTCATCTCTCATCTTCCCTGGAATTGTAAGAGTAAAGAAGAAAGAATTATTAGTTGATAAATGAAGCCAGGTATTTGAGATCTTGCTCACAAACAAAAGCATGAGCTTTTGTTTGCAAAGTATACAAAGACAGCT
>NW_006408842.1:2304538-2305519 GCF_000296735.1 Chrysochloris asiatica
TGGAGGGTCAGAGAAAAAGAGGAAGACCCCCAACGAGATGGATCAGCCAGGTGCCATTATTGAATGGCATCAAGTGTGGCAGTGGTAGTGAGGTTGGCCCAGGATCGGACATTGTTTCGTACTGCTGTGCATGGGGTCACTGTGAGTCAGTTCCGACTCGACGTTACCTGACAACAACAACAACAACAGTGACTGAAGGGTATGCTGGGTGGTTCAGTTCTTTATAAATTTTCCAAGGAAGTTATTAAACTTCATCAAACTCCTGTAAACAATGCAAGGCCCATCTGAATCAGTGCTCAGAATGGAAAGGTTCAGAGACTTTAACAAGGACACTGTTCCCTTTCCTGCTCAAACAGTGCTGGCCCTGTCAAAGTGTGGTTAAGTAAAGTCATGGCATACTTTCCAAAGTAAATAAACAGCACACTTTATTATAATGTGCCCTTGATTCCACAGAGCATTCCTCCAGCCCCTAGCTGAGCTGATAATCTTTGACGGGTTTCTAGGGGTCAGATAAAAGGGGTGCTCCTGCAGGCTGCTTACAGAAGTGTCTTTTTTTTTTACTTAATCGAACAACTTTGGCATTTCCAACTATCTTTACTTCTCTCCTTTCTCAAACAGAAAAGTGCGAATTCCTGAGCCCTGTTTTCTAAAACCTGCTATTTAGTAAAATGACCATTTAATCTATTTTGTATATTTGTTATTTGTGGTTAAGTGGTATACACTGATTCTCTAAACAGGAAAATATTTTGACTGCTGAAATAAATGTTCTGTTGGTTTCCTGTTTTGGGTTCATTACTAAATTCCACCATTATTTTTTTCCCTCTTTGTTCTTTTTCTTTTTTCCCTTCTTTGCTACTCACAAATATGAAGCTCCTACCTGGTTTAGACCACCACTCTTCTGTCAGTTTGTCGTACTGTGGTGGCTTGTGAGTTGCTGTGATTCTGAAAGCTATGCTACTGGTATTTTAAATACCAGCAGGG
>NW_006408842.1:2307304-2307942 GCF_000296735.1 Chrysochloris asiatica
ACTCATCTCTGCCAAGAAATTTGGAAGACAACTATCTGGCTGACTGATTGGAAGAGATCCATATTTGTGCCCATTCGAAAGAGAGGTGACCCAACAGAATGTGGAAATAATGGATAATCTCTTTGATATCCCATGCAAGTAAAGTTTTACTAAAGGTATTACAGAAATGGCTGCAAGCATACATTGACAGAGAACTTCCAGAAGTCAAAGCCAGATTCAGAAGAGGTCATGGAATGAGGGATATCATTGCTGATATCCGATGGATCTTGGCTGAAATCAGAGAATTTCAGAAAGATGTTTACCTGTGCTTTATTGTCTATGCAAAGACTTTTGATTGTGTGGATCATGACAAGCAATGGAAACAATTCAAAACCTGCAAAAAGAGGTCCAGATGATTAATAATAAGATATCAGACATGGACAATACACTGAAAGGAGCAGAATAGAAGAGTTGGAAGCCAGAACTAGCGAGTTAGAAGGCAAATCGCTCAATATTGCTAAGATAGAAGAACAATCGGAAAAAAGGATAAAAAAATCTGAAGATAGTCTAAGATTCATGCTGGATAACATGAAGAGGAACAACTTAAGAATTATTGGCATTCTGGAACAGGGAGAATCAGAGAAGTCCACAGAGGAGAT
>NW_006408842.1:2308337-2310289 GCF_000296735.1 Chrysochloris asiatica
AAAACTATCAATCAAATACTATGGTGTGATCAAGATATTCCACGATAAACAGAATCTGAGAGATTTTATCAAAACCAACCCAGCACATCAAAACATCCTAAAGGGAGTTCTGTGGACTGAAAATCAACAAGAACAGACAACAAACAGAGTTTCACAGGCGTGGCAACACCACCTGGAACTCAGTCAACAGATAGCAGAGTCCAGAACAGAACAAGACTACAACAACAAATTCAAAGGAGCTGAGAGGTCAACCGAAGATCAAAATTATATCAGTGTCAAAGAAGGCACAAACCTAGCAACAGAGACCCAGGTGGTGAGGATGTCAGGCAAATTACAGGATACAATGGAGTCTCTTAAATGGAGAGAAGAGTTAGTAGACTATAAGATAACCCCAAAGAAAGTTAATACTTCACAACTTACCATGAAAATGAACTTCCTAGCAGAACAAGCAAACATGAAAACTAAAAAGAAACTGACAAGAAATAGCACACCCACAAAAAAATAAACCCAACATAAGAAGGCATGCAGAATAAAGAATGAACAGCACTACCAAAAAAGTAACATAATGGCAGCAATTAATTCATACCTATCAATAATTACATTGAATATCAATGGATTTAATGCACCAAAGAAGAGATAGTGGCAGAAAGGATGAGAAAACAAAACCCTTCAATATGCTGCATGCAAGAGACACACCTTACACACAAAGACCAAAACAGACGAAAAGTTAAAGGATAGAAAAAAATTTACCAAGCTAATTGCAACAATAAACAAGCATGACTGGCAATATTAATCTCTGGCAAAGTAAACTTTGAGATAAAAATCAGCATAAGAGACAAAGAAGGACACCATCTCTTGATCAAAGGGTCAATGGAGCAAGATGACATAGCCATAATAAATAGCTACACTCCCAATGAAAGAGCACCAAGATCCATGAAGCAAACTTTACTAGAATAAAGAAAGAAATAGATAAATCTACAATTAGAATGGGAGATTTTAACCTGCCACTCTCAAAAAGGGACAGAACAACCAGAAAGAAACTCGACAAAGTTACAGAGGATCTAAACAACACAATCAACCAACTTGACCTCATAGATGTATACAGAGCATTCAATCCAACAACAGCACAATACACATTCTTTTCCAGTGTTCATGGAACATTTTCCAGAATTAACCATGTGCTAGGTCACAAAGCAAGCCTCCATAAATTTACAAACATCAAAATTCTACAAAGCATCTTCTCAGGTCACAATGCTATAAAACTAGAAATCAACAATACGAAGACCAAGGCAGTAAAGTTGAATATATGGAAATTGAACAACACCTTGCTGAAAAGCGATTGGGTAAAATAAGAAATTAAACATGAATTCACCAAGTTCCTAGAAACAAATGAGAATGAAAACACAACATACCAAAATCTTTGGGACACGGTGAAAGCAGTGCTGAGAGGACAATTAATTGTGATTAATGTTCACATCCCAAAAGAGGAAAGAACGAAAACTAACACATTAGCACGGCATCTTTAACAATTAATAGCAGACCAGCCCAGGGAACCTACAGTCACAAAAAGAAAGGAAATAATAAAGCTAAGAGCAGAAATACATGAATTGGAAAACTGAAAAACTATAGAAAGAATCAACTGGACAAGAAGTTGGTTCTTTGAAAGGATTAATAAAATTGACAACCCATTGGAAAACCTAACAAAAGAGTAGAGTGAGACGACACAAATAATTCACATTAGAAACCACATGGGCGATGTCACAATGGAACAAAATGAAATCAAAAGGATAACAACAGAATACTATGAAGAGTTGTACTCCAACAAATTGGAAAACTTAGAAAAGATGGATATATTTCTAGAAAAACATGACCTACCCAAACTTACTAAGAATGAAGTAGAAAACCTGAAACAAACCCATAGCAAAAGAAGAATTTGATCAGGTCATCAAAAA
>NW_006408842.1:2312175-2313207 GCF_000296735.1 Chrysochloris asiatica
GCATGATAGAGAAATTAAAGGCATCCAAATTGGCAAAGAGGAAGTAAAACTCTCCTTATTTGCATACGATATGATCCTATACATAGAAAACCCCAAAGACTCAGTAAAAAAAACTACCAGACCTCATTGGAAGATTCAGCAAAGTGGCAGGGTATAAGATCAACATGCAAAAATCAATTGGATTTCTCTATAGCAACAGTGATAGCGATGAAAAGGACATTAGGCAAGCAATACCATTTATAATAGCCGCCCAAAGATGAAATATTTAGGAATAAACATATCCAGAGAAACAAAGGACTTATACATAGAAAATTACAAAGCACTACTACAAGAAACCAAAAGAGACCTACAGAAGTGGAAGAACATACCACGTTCCTATATAGGAAGACTCAGCATAGTGAAAATATCAGTACTGCCCAAAGCAATTTACACATACAATGAAATCCCTATCCAGATTCCAACAACATTCTTCAAAGACATGGAAAAGGCAATTACTAACTTTATATGGAAAGGAAAGAGACCCAGGATAAGTAAAGCACTGTTTAAGAAGAAAAACAAGGTTGGAGGTCTCTCACCCCCGATTTCAAAATTTACTACATAGCTACAGTGGTTAAAACAACCTGGTACTGGTCAAATGAAAGATATATAGATCAATGGAACAGAATTGAGAATCCAGAAATTAACCCATCTACATACAGCCAACTAATTTTTGACAAAACACCTAAATATATGACATGGGGAGGTGATAGTCTCTTCAACAGATGGTGCTGGCAGACCTGGAAAGCGATATGCAAAAGACTGAAATAAGACCTTTACCTCATGCCATATACAAAAACGAACTCAACATGGATTAAAGATTTAAATGTGAAACCCAAAATTATGAAGGTCATCAATGAAAAAATAGAGACAAATGTGAGGGCACTAATTCAGGGCATATACAGACTACCAAACATTTTGAAAAGTACACAAACAAAAGTAGACAAAATAGATGAGTGGTATACACTAAAAATTAAAAATCTATGTGCATCAAAA
>NW_006408842.1:2313704-2329124 GCF_000296735.1 Chrysochloris asiatica
AAATAGAAATACCTTATGACCCAGAAATTCCTCTACTTGGTATTTACCACAAGAAATATGAGCCATAACATGGATAGATATATGCACACCAATGTTCATAGCAGCACTATTTACAATAGCAAAAAAATGGAAACAACCAAAAAGTCCATCAATTGAAGAATGGATAAACAAACTGTAGTACACGCACAGAATGGAATACTATGCTACCTTGAAGAACAACAAGGAAGCTGCAAGCCACTGCATAACATGGATGAACCTTGAGGACATTATGCTGAGTGAAATCAGTCACAAAAGGAGAAATACTGCATTAAGGATTGACTGTGAGGGTCAGAAATGTAGAGGCAGATTTTTTTTTTTTTTTTTTTTCTAAAGGAGATCATTGATTTTGCAGCCCAGGAGCAGAGGTCCCTGGGACCATCAAGTGAGAAGAGCGGAAAGTGTGACCCTACCCAGAGAGGCAGTGAGGCCAGGCATGGAGACAGAGATGATGGCGTGGACCGATGGAGTGGCTGGGGAAATGGGACTCAGGGAGGGAAAGGAGCTGTTTGCTGACAGCGGGGGTGTTGTGAGGTGGGGGGACGGGCCTGTGGGGTGTATCCTTTGGTTATTTTATGATACATGGAGGGGATTGTAATCATTGCAATGAAATGAAATACAATAGGATGAATGTGAAGCTGAAATGGGACAGAGGCAAATAATGATGTATGCACATCCTTGGAACAACAGGGCTCTGGGATACAGAGATTGAGACATGGTTTGAATGAGGAAAAGGGGGGAAATAATGTTAAGATGCTTGGTTATCTTTTGAATCTTGGTTTCCCTGGCATACCACTATAAAATAGACAGACACTGGAGGGGGAGAGAAAGGAATAGCCAGAAATACCACCATAGAAAGCTTGTAAGTCCGTCTTCTGCCTATAACTGATTGGAATACCTAAAATGGGGCTGCAGCATGCCCAGTGAAGGAGACTTCCTGCAGAACCTCTGCATTACACAAGACCATAGCTGGGATCCTGAACAGCATACAGAATCTTCTGAGGGGAAATTTCCACTTGAAAGGACAAGCAGACCAGCCTGGAGCAGCCAGAAGAACAGAAGATACTTCCTAAAAGAAAGACTGATAGGAAAAATACAAAACAATATAGGCAGACAGACTACAAGAACAAATAAGTGGCTTGCCCAGGAGACATCAAGGCAAGGGGCCAAGTCCCCCTCAGGGCAAACGCCCTTCTAAGACTAAGACTCAATGGGAATACACACTCTTGTTGGTGACCGCTTTCGTCACTGATAAAAGGGAGTGAGGGAAAAGCAGCAATGAAGCTGTGAGCTGAGCCCTACAATGCTCAATAGACTCCTGTGAACCCGGATAGAGACCTGGTTGGCCAGCAGTGTGGCAAGTCCATGGGACTCTTGGACCCAGGTTCAGCGACATAGCCACAGAGGACTAGAGTGGAGAGTGAAGCGTCCAGCTGATAAGAAGAGAGGGCACGTGCATAAGTACACCCACACTTGCAGATAATACCCACTTGACCTGGCTTCAAGAGCTGGATGATCAGAGCTCAACCAGGAAGAGGGAAAAAAGAATAATCTGATACAATTTGATGAACTTGACATACACCTATGGAAACAGTAGCTCAAGAGGGAATAAATCTTCACAACAAGGATCATTCCCAACCCTTCTGCACACGGAGAGGACAGGGATGGGCAACTTGGACATTGGTTATCCAGAGTAGGGGGGCTACAGAGACAAGAAATGACTGGCTTACAAGCTTTCAAGAGGGAATCTAGATCCAGAGGGCATGGAGCAACATAGAAGCTCCACTGAGTAGTATCCATCCTGTCTACTTGGGCCTGATGAAAGGAGATGTGGCTAGGTCTCTTGTGATACAATAATGCATAATTGTTATCAGTACTGATTGTAAGGGATGGAAGTGTAGACGTTTTGTGGCAAAGGGAGGGGAGTGATTAACTTTGCAGTCTAGGAGTGGAGGTCCCTGGGACCATCAAGGGAGAAGAGCGGAGAATGGAACCCTACCCGGAGAAGCAGTGACACCAGGGATGGAGGCAGAGACGATGACGTGGGGAGATGGAGCGGCTGGGAACTTTGGACCTGGAGAGGAAGAGGGGCTGTGTGCGGATGACCGGGGGGGGCAGGCTTGCAGGGTATACACTTTGGTTGGTGAATGATGCATGGAGGGGATTGTAACCATGGTAAGGAAATGATATACAATGGGATCAATGTGAAGCTAATGCCCTCCCATGTAAAGTATCACCTAATTCACAATAAAGAATTAAAGAAAACTTATATAAAAAAAATCTATTCCAATAAATTTGGAAGACAGATAGTTGATCAAGTAATTGGAAGAGATACATATTTGTGCCAATTCCAAAGAGAGATTACCCAATAGAATATGAAAATCATCAGACAATATCATTAATATCACATGCAAGTAAAATTTTGCTGAAGATAATTTCTAAATGGCTGCAATAGTACATTGTCAGAGGTCCAAGCTGGATTCAAAGATTTGGAATAAAGGATATCATTACTGATGTCAGATGATCTTGAATGAAAGCAGAGAATACCAGAAAGATGTGTACCTGTGCTTTATTGATTATGCAAAGGCTTTCGATTGTTTAGATCATGACAGCTATGGACAACATTGTGGAGAATGAGTATTTTAGAACACTTACTTGTGTTCATGGAGAATTTGTGCATAGACAAAAAGAGTCAATTGTTGAAGCAGAACAAGGGAAAACGAAATGGTTTAAAATTAGGAAAAGTGTGTGCTAAGGTTGTATTCTTTCACCATACTTATTCAATCTGTATGCTGAGCAAATCATCTGAGAAGCTGGATTATATAAAGAAAGGCATGGCACCAGGCTTAGAGTAAGAGTCACTAACAACGTGCAATATGCAGATGATACAACCTTGAATGCAGATCTACTGATGAAGATCAAAGACCACAACCTTTGGTATGGATTGCCCCTCAGTATAAAGAAAACAAAAATCCTTACCACTGGACCAATAAATAATATCAAGATAAATGAAGAAAAGATTGAAATTGTCAAATAATTCATTTTGGTCAGATCAACCATCAACACCAATGGAAGCAGTAGTAAAAAAAAATCAAATAGCATATTGCATTAGGCAAAACTGAGGCGCAAGTCCTCTTTAAAATGTCAGTTTGAGGACTAAGATGTGCCTGACCCAAGCCATGGTATTTTCAATAACCTTATATGCATGTGAAAGTTGGAAAATGAATAAGGAAGACCCTAGAAGAATTGCTGTATTTGGTTATGGTGTTGAAGGAGAATATTAAAAGTACTAAGAACCACCAAAAGAACATCTGTTTGGAAGAAGTATAGCCTGAATGCTCCTTTAGAAAACAGGATGGCCAGAATTTATCTCTCAGCTGCGAACCTTAAGGTCAGCGGTTCGAAACTACCAGCCGCTCCGCGGGAGAAAGATGAGGTTTTCTACTCCCGTAAAGATTTACACCCTCGGAAACCCTGTACAGGGTCGCTATGGGTCGGAACCGACTCGACGGCACTTAACAACAACAACAACAACTACAAATGTATAACCAGGAGGGACCAGACCTTGGAGAAAGACATCATGTTTGGTAAAGTAGAGAATAAGTGAAAAAGAGGAAGATCCCAATGAGAGGGTTGGCCCAGTGGCAGCAGCAGTGGGTAGAAGTGTAGCAATGATTGTGAAGCTGGTGCAGAGTTTTGATTTGTTGTACATAAGGTTGCTATGAGTTGGTACTAACTCAATGGCACATAACAACAACAAGTCCTTAAAGGTCATTGAAATCTATTATTTTGTGTACTTCAACTCCCACCATATTTTGTACCTTCCTTATTCCCCACAGATTCCAAATTTGTACTTTAAAGGCATCAAAATTTCCAAAAATATTATATCTGTGGTACAACTAAATAGAAGCCCAAGACCAAATAAATATTAACAGAAACAAAAGCTTTTATAAACTATCAAAAGAACAAACAAAACAAAACCAGGTAGGGCAGGGGCTGACCACAGCCCATACCCAGACCAAAGTGTGGGTGTGAGTTTTAGAAAGTGCAAGATTTCTTTCATGCCTTTTGGTCCTTTAAGCCCTGAGTCACTCTGCTGATTGGTGGGAAAGAAAAGGAGGTGGCACTTTGAGGTGGCTTGGTGGTTTAGGTCATGTGACCTGCAGGGCATGGTAAGATCAGTTTGGTAAATGGAGTGAAAATACTCATTTCACAGGGTTATCATGAAGTTTGGAGTCCTGGTGTGGTGCTATGGGATAAACACTGGATTACTAACTGCAAGGTCAGCAGTTCAAACCCACCAGTCACTCTTTGGGAATCCTATGCAGGTCATTATGAGTCAAAACTGACTTGGCAGCACTTAACAACACAAAACCATCGTGACATTTAGAAGTTACATGTTTAGTGAATCTGTCCATAGCAGGGGCTCAATAAAAGTTGTGACCTTGGGCACAAAAGCACATGAAATTCATCTTGACCACGAGCTGTTCTTTAAAAGGTCTCATTTATCCTAGGGCAAAGTTACTCTCACCCCATAACAAATCAGAGACTGCTCAATACTAGACTTTTTGTAAAGGGCACTATATTTGAATGAATGCGCTTTTATACCGTGAGGAAATGGAGGTACCCTCATGGACACATTGTCTAGGTATAGAGTTATTTTTAACCAAGTTGATCTGGCAGACAGAAAGGGAGTGTGGGACCAAGAGAAGAACCCAGAAGGTGTTCATGCAAAGTGTCAGGCTACTAGAGGTGCTGTTATGGTTAAGTGCCTTTGAGTCGATTCTGACTCATAGTGACCCTGTATAGTGTTTCTGAGGAGCAGTTAGTGGATTTGAACTGCTGCCCTTGTGGTTTGCTGTCCAGTGTTTATCTTGCAGTGCCATATCATGAGTCCACTAGGAGTACTGTACACTATTCTCCAACCTAGAGATACTCTGCATGTATGATCTGACTGGTTTCCTCCCTACCCTCACTTCTGTTGAGATCTCACACCAGATAGTAGCAACCCCATTTTATAACAAGAAGTCAACAATTCAAAGGATTAATAGATTTGCCTAAAATACACATAAAGATAGAGGCATGATTAGAACTCAAGCATAGAAGCATAGATCTTCCATCATTTGTACTCAGGACTTTGTCTATAAGGCCCTGCTTCTCCCCCACCCTAATTCTTAGTTGTATGGTACTAGCAAAATCCATGGTTCAACATACAGATGAATTTTATCTCTACCAAGTTGTGTAACTTTGGGCAAGTCATTTAAGCTCTTCAAACCAGTTTCTTCATTATGTGGGGGTGATGGTGACATTACTGGAAGCATTCACTCATATATACCAAGACATTTGGAAGACAGCTGCTGGGCCAACCAATGAAAAGAAATCTATATCTGTGTCCATTCCAAAGAAAGGATCCAACAGAATGCAGAAATCATTGACCAATATCATTACTACCCCAAGTACATAAAATTTTGCTAAAGATAATTAAAAAACAGTGGCAGAAAGCGGGCTTGCAGAATGTGTCCTTTGGTTATTTAAATTATTATATATTCCTGAGTGTTTTTGTGTACATCCAAACAAACAAACAAATAAATAGAGGGAATAGAAGCAAATACTGTTGAATGATGATGCATGGAGGGGACTGTAGTCATTGCAATGAAATGAAATACGATAGGATGAGGGTAAAACTGATGTTTTCTTATGTAAACTAACACTCAATTCAAAATAATAACTTCAAGAAAAATAAAAGCCTTTACATATTCAAGGAAGCCTAGATAAACAAACAAACAAACAAACAGTGGTGGCAATATATCAATTGGTAACTTTCAGAAATTCAAGTTGGACTCAGAAGAGACTGTAGAATAAGGGATATGATTGTTGATGTCAGATGAATCTTGGTTAAAAGTAGAGAATAAAAGAAAGACGTTTACATGTGCTTTATTGACTATGCAAAGAAATCCCATTGTGTGTAAAATATAGATAAATTTAGACAAATATAGACAAAATATAGAAACATTACAAAGAATGAAAATCCCAGGACACTTATTTTGTGAATAAGGAAGCTGTACTTAGACAAAGGTAGCTGTTGGAACCGAACATGTGTGGTTTTAGATAAGAAAGGCATATATTAGGGTTGTCCAATCATGTGCCATCTTTATGATGTTTGATATGTTTAAACCCATTGTTAATGCTATTGTATCAGTCCATCTCACTGATGGTTTTCCTCATTTCCACTGATCTTCTACTTTATCAAATATATCATCTTTTTTCAGAGATTGGTCTTTCCTGATCCTGGGCATATCCAAACTAAGTCTTTTCATCCTCACTTTATAGAGATTTCAGGTTGCAATTCTTTCAAGACTTATTTATTTCAAGACTTATTTGGTTTCTGACAGTCCATAGTCAATGTTAATTTCACCTACCCCACAATTAAAATGCACCAATTCTTCTCCTGTCTTCTCTTTTTATTGTCTTTTTATGTTTGTAGTTGTCACAGTTGCTAATCAATTACCTTTCTGGGAGCAGCAAGACAGCTAAGAAGTAGAGGGAAGAGCTCTGGACATGGCATCTGTCAGAGACCAGAGTGTATCCAAGCACCGACTTAACTCGGCTCCTTCTCAGTCCTGTGATCATGGGCATGTCACTGTGCTGTTTTGTTGTAAGAACAAAACAAAACCCACCACTAATAATACTATCTGCCTCCTCAAGTTGCTTTGACAATGGATGAAAACAGTTTAAAGTCCCTAGAAAGTGCTGTGAAAAAGAATCATTAATCAGATATGAACAAAAATCCCCCTTCTGGAAAATTTCTTTACTTTTCCCATCCTTCCATATTTAAGTATATTGCTTAAAGACCAATCTCACAAGAGTCGCTGAAAACTTGGATTCTTCCTTGGTGATTTGAGGATGCTGCATGAAACAGAGATATCAGCTCAACTGTTCACTTTCCTTAGGTAAAATTGAGAATTTATCAAAAGAGTGACATAGACATCCAATACATTGCTTTGCAACAAGAGAGTAAAAAAAAAATGGAGAAGATGAGAATTAGCTGGACAAGAAAAGTAAAGATGGCATTTTCATCAGAGTTGAAACTGGCTAGTATGTTGGCATGTGTCAGCAGTGAAAGGGAAGAGTCCTAAGGCAAGTACTCAATGTCTACTTGTCCAAGTTAATAGCCGAGAGAAAGACAGATGAGTACTGCAAGCGAACCTTTATGGAAAGAGATTCAGCCCATGCTCACTTGGAACACAGGCAGGGTCTGATGAATGGGTTTTCTTGATTTAGTCTCTATCGTGACACCTTGGGAACTAGCAGTTCTAAGACACTGTGTTCCAAAGAACATCAGTGACTTAGGAGAACATGGACCATTCTGCAAAATGCTGACCCTGAAAAATACATTGTTGATCCTTGAATAAGATTTTGTGTACAAGGGAAGCCAAAGCAGAATCTGAGGTTATTAACTATATTGTGCAAAAGAAGTTCATTCTTCAATTAAGTTCATTTCTAACTGGGTGACTTCAAATCATCTTTTAGGCAGACTAGCAGAATTTAGCAAAACCACTATCACTACATTGCAACAGGAAAATGAACCAATTCTGATTTAATCCAGCAGTTATCATTATCTCTACTTTGTACAGCCTTCCGGAGGCAAGAAAAGCAGGATCCAGTTTTTCAAATGCTTCTGTCAGATTTGTTATTCAAATACCTGATGACATGTGATTTATGGAGGGAAGGTATGTTTAGCCACTCACGCGTATCCTACTTCTACCATGTTGGGACTAGCATTCTTAGTGTCTGAAATTTGCCCTGCTGTTGAGACACTGTGACTTGTAAGTTGCTTTGCCAGATTTAAGTTGTACACACTTTTACACAAGAGATTGGGAAAGCCCTAGTATGATAACTAAATTTAACATGTCCTTCTTAACTATGAATTATGTGCCAGGAAGGAGGGGCTTGGAACAAGAACAATGCATTCTTGATTAACCAAACAAGAGATAAAGCCTTTCCATAGAAGGTCACTCATATGAACCATGCAGATTCCTTAAAGGCATTTTTACTGCAATTGAAATGAAACAAGGTGCCTATATGTAAAAAAATGATTTTAACAAGCTTCAAAAACTGGAGGTACATGAGAAAGACTCTGGGCCTCAGTTCTTTGAGCTACAACACAAGGGTAAATCACAAAGTATTGTGCTGAGGGTTCCAGTTCATAAATGAAAGGGTTTATTCCAAACAAACCATGTTTAAACATGTCTCTGTGATCGGTGCATGGCTACAGACAACTTCTCTCAGTCATACACTTGTCTTAGTCTCATTAGAGCACATTAAAAAAGAGGTCTAAATCAAAACAATCCTGATGTGGCACTATAGGATAAGCACTGGGCTGCTAATTGCAAGGTCAATGGTTCAAACCCATTAGCCGCTTTTCGGAAATCCTTTACAGGGTCATTATGAGTCAGAACTGACTCAAAGGCATTTAACAAAGTCCTGGTGTGGGGCTGTAAGACAAGCCCTGGAATGTTTACTGCAGTGTTGGCAGTTCAAATTGGCCAGCCATTTCTTGGGAACCTGAGTCACAGTTGCTATGACTTAACAACAACAACAGCAACAAAATCTTAGTAATAGAAACAATTTTCACTGTACTATTAGCATGCCCTGCGGTAATAGTTTCTACTGTGCTAGTTCTAACCTTTGAAGCAACGCTTTCTCTTTCTGCATAATACATTTTTGATTTTGAACTTTCAGTAAATATTGATTTATAGTGAGATATCTAAGAGTTATAAGTATTCAAAATGCAGTAGATTATTGATAAAAATCACAATATTTGAGTCATGTTGTAAGAGTATATTTAACTTATGGGCTTCCAAGGAAAAGGATGATACCCGATAATTTTGATAAGATGGACCAGTTCCTGGAGAAGGACATCATAATTGGGAAAGTAGAGGGTCAGTGAAAAAGAAGAAAACCCTCACTTAGGTGGATTGATGCAGTGTTGCAGCAATGGGCTCAAGCATACCAATGGCTGTGATAATGGTACAAGACCAAGCAGCTCTTGGGTACCCAAACAAGAGACAAAGCCTTTTCTCAGGACAGTGTTTCTTTCTGTTGAACATAGGGCTGCTAAGGATTGGAATCCTCTTGACAGCACTTAACAACAATAACCTCTTAGGTAACTACAAAGTAAGAGAACTGTAAAACTTATTAGATCCTGTATTTCTATACTCTTGTGTCACTACTGAAACACAAGTAATTGCAGAACTTGTCTATCCTGCTTCATGTTTGTCAATAATCCAATGTCTTTTCCAATCTCTCCATGAAAATGTACATAATAACTAAACAACTGATAGTGACTTTCAATGTCTTGGGTATTAAACAATAATAGCAACTCTTTATAGGATTTCTAAGGAGCATCTGGTGAGTTTGAACCACTGACCCTGTGGTTCAAATTGACCTTGATATCCGGTGCCACACTAAGAATTCACTGAAAGATTTATGAGTAGTAGAACATTGTCAGATACAGTGTCAGAAGATGAGCCCCCAGGTTGGGAAGTACTCAAAATATAACAGTGAAAGAGTTGCCTTTTCAAAGTTCAGTTGACCTTAACAGCGAAAAGGGATCAAAGTTTTCAGGCTCTTCATTTGCTAATAAGGCACAACTCAAAATGAGAAGAAACAGCAGTAAAAATCATCAATTAATAATCAGAACATGAATTATATGATGTATGAATCTAGGAAAATTGGAGATTGTGAAAAATAATATAGGATGAATAAGATTGGATAGTCTAGGCATTAGTGAGCTGAAATGGACTGGTATTGGCCATTAGGAATCAGCTAATCATATGATTTACTATGCTGGTAATGACAAACTAAAGAGGATTGGTGTCACCTTCATCATCAAAGAGAGAATTTTAAGACATGTCTTGAAGCACAGTGCTGTCTGTGAGAGGATTATATTTATATGCTTACAATGAAGACCAGTTAATGCCACTATCTTCATGATTACGCAACAACCACTAAACCCATTGATGATGAAATTGAGGCATTTTACCAACTTCTTCAGACTGAAATGGATCACACATGAAATCAAGATGCATTGGTAATTACTGGTGATTGGAATGAAAAAAGTTGGAAACAAATAAGAAGAATCAGTAATTGGAAAATATGACCTTGGTGTTGGAAATGATGCTGGAGATAGCATGATAGAATTTTGCAAGACCAATGACTTATACAATACAAATATATTTTTCGGCAGTATAAACAGAAACTGTACAAGTGAACCTCTTCAGATGGCACACACAGTATTCAATTTGACTACATCTGTGGGAAGAATAATGGAGAAGCTCATTTTCATTAGATACGTTAAATCATGGGCCAACTGTAGAAAAGACCACCAGTTGTCTATAAGCAAGTTCAGGCAGAAGCTTCAGAAATTTAAAACAAGTTCATGAGAGTCAAAATATGACATCGAATATTTTCCATCAAATACAGAGACTATCTCAAGAACAGATTTGATGCATCAAACACCAATGACTGAAGGCCAGAGAGTTGTGGGGTGACATCAATAATACTGTACAGAAGGAAAGCAAAAGGTCTTTAAAGGGACAGAAAAGAAAAGACAAATATGGATATCAGAAGAAAATCTGTAACTTGGTCTAGAGGGCAGAGAAGCTAAAGGTAGAAGAAATGAGGACGTAAACTAAAGCAGCCAACCAGGACAATTTAAAGGACAGTCTGACAAGACAAAGTCAAGTACAACAATGAAACATGTAAGACCTGGACTTAGAAAACCAAAAGGAAAGAACACTTTCAGCATTTCTAAAGCTGGAAGACGTGAAGAAAAAATTCATGACATGACTTGCAATATTGAATGATACTATGGCAAAATTCATTTTTCTTGGATCAACCATCAACATTCATGGAAGCAGCAGTCAAGAAATCAAACTACATATTGCATTAGGCAAATCTATTGCACCTTTCTAAAGTGTTGACAAGCAAAGATGTCAGCCTGAGGACTAAGGTATGCCTGACCCTACCCAGGTTATTGGCATTTTCAAGAACCTCATATGAATGCGAAAGTCGGACAGTGAATAAGGAAGAGCGGAGAAGAGTTGATGCTTTTGAGTTATGGTGTTGGAAGAGAATATGGAAAGTACCATGGGTATGCCAAAATATCAAAGCAATCTGTGTTGGAAGAAATGCAGCCAGAGTTCTCCTTGAAGTCCAGGATGGCCAGACTTCATCTCTCATACTTTGGACATATTGTCAAGAGGGACCAGTCACTGGAGAGGGATCTCATGTTTGGTAAAGTGAAGGTCAGAGAAAAAGAAGACCCCCAGTGAGATGGATTGGCAAAATGGCAGCATCAATGGGCTCAAGCATGGCAACAATTGTGAGGTTAGCCCAGGACAGGGCAATGTTTTGTTCTGCTGTGCACAGGGTTGCTATGAGTCAATGCCAATTCGATGGCACCTAACAACAACAACAATAACAACAAAAACATGGGCAAATATTGAATAATGCAGAAAGCATCAAAAGAAGATGGAAGAAACACAGTCACTGCACTAAAAAGAATTTGTTGATGCTCAGCCATTTCAAGAGGTAACATATGATCAATGACCAAAGGTCCTACTGAAGGAAGAAGTCCAAGCAGCACTGAAGATATTGATGGACAGCAAGGCTCAGGGAATTGATGGAATGCAAATTGAAAACTTTCAGCAAACTGATGCAGTGTTGGATGCATTCACTCGTCTATGCTATGAAATTTAGAAGATCTGATGAACCAATTGGAAGAGATCCATATTTGTGCCCATCACCAAGAAAGATGACTCAACAGAATGTGGAAATTATTGAATAATGCCACTAATATCACATGCAAGTAAAATGTTGCTGAAGAAAAATTTAAAACTTGCAGCAGTACATCAACAGTGGAGTTCAGAAGAGGACACGGAAGTAAGGATATCATTGCTGACATCAGATAGATCTTGGCTGAAAGTACAGAATACCAGAAAGATTTTACATGTGTGTTATTGCAAAGGCATTCAACTGTGTGGATCATAATAGCCAATGGATAACATTGTGAAGAATGTGTATTCCAGAACACTTAATTGTGTTCATGAGCAGCTTGTAAATAGGTCAAGAGGCAGTCTTTGGAACAGAACAAGGTGGTACTGAAAGGTTTAAAATCATGAAAGGTGTACTATAGGGTTGTATCATTTAACCACACTTATTCAGTCTGTATGCTGAGCAAATAATCTTAGAAGCTGGATTATATGAAGAAAAACATGGCATCAAGATTGAAGGAATACCCATTTGACCTAGCCTCGATGGCATGATAATCAGAAGTTGACTAGAGGACGATTAAAAAAAAAAAGTTTTTGATAAACGAAACGAGGGTAAATTACTACAATTTGATGAACTTGACCTATATTCATGGATGTAGTAGCTTAAAATACCAACAGAGAGAGAAGGAGTCTTCACATCAATTAGCAATCCTATCTCCTCTGTATATAGGTTAGATGGGGACGGGCAACTTAGACATTAGCTACCTGAAATGAGGGAACGATAAAGGCACAAAATGACTGGTTTACAAGTTTTTAAGAGGGAGTTTAGTTTAAGAGTATGAGGGGAGGGTAGAGTCCCCACTGAATAGTTTTCATCTTGTCTAGATGGGTCTGGTGAAAAGAGATGGGGATATGACTCTTATGATTCATTAGTGAGTAATTGTTGTCATGACTAATTGCAACTGTCACTATTGTAAAGGTAGAAATTTTGTAACAAGAACAGGAGAGTAGCTAATTTTACAGTCCAGAAACAAAGGACCCTAGGACCATCAAGGGAGAAGAGCACAAGCAGAATGCAGGACTCTATCCAGAGAAGCAGCGACACCAGAGATGGAGGCAGAGATGAGGGCATGGAAAGTGGGAGATGCTGAGGACTCTAGATTCATGGAAAGAGAGGATCTGAGTACTGGTGGTCAGGAGGCAGGCTTGCAGAATGTGCCCTTTGGTTGTTTAAATTATTATATATGCCAGAATGTTTTGTTTTTTCTTTAAGGAGCTCAAATGAATAGAGAAAAATACTGCTAACTGATGGTCCATGGAGAGGATTATAATCATTGTAATGAAACAAAGTATATTATTTGTTGAGTGTAAAACTGATGAGCTGCCCTGTAAACTTTCACTCAAATCACAATAAAACTTAAAAAAAAAAAAAAAAAAAAACTGGAGGAAGACTCATCAACAATGTAGAGACTTACTGATGCAGGTCAAATTCATACAGCTTACTGAAAACAAAATCCTCAAAATTGGACCAATAAATAGTATCATGATAAGTAGAAAAAAGATTGACGTAATCAAAAACTTCATTTTGCTTGGATACATAATCAACACTCATTGAAATGGCAGTCAAGAACTAAAAAGATGTATTGCATTCAGCAATCAGCTGCGAAAGACCTCTTTCAAGTCTTAAAGAGCCAAGAAGTCACTTTGAGGACAGAGGTGAACTGACCCAAACCATGGTATTTTTAATCACCTCATATGCATGAGGAATCCTGGTGTGGTGCTGTAGGACAAACGCTCGACTGCTGACCACAAAGTAGGCAGTTCAAACCCACCAGTTGCTCCTTGGAAACTCTAAACTTTTTTGATATGAGGTGGGACTGACTCGACAGCACTTAAGAAGAGCAACAACACATGTATGTGAAAGTTGCACAGTGCATAAGGACTGTAGAAAAATTGAGGTATTTGAATTATGGTTTTGTAGAAGACTGAAAGTATGACGGACTGCCAGATGAAAAAATAAATCTGTTTTGGAAGAATTACAGCTAGAATATTCCTTAGAAGCAAGACTTATTTCCTCATACTTTGGACACATTATCAAGAGGGACCAGTCCCTGGAGAAGGACATCAGAGGGTCAGTGAAAAAGAGGATGACCCTAAAAGAGCTGGACTGACATAGTGGCAGTAACAGTTGGCTCACCTGTAACAATTGTGAGGATGGCACTGCATCCGTTTGTTGAAACATTTCAATTGGAATAATAGTTGCATTAACCAGTTTTTCCTGTTGTTGTTGTCAGGTGTTGTAGAGTAGGTTCTGATGCATAGAGACCCTAATGTACAGCAAAATGAAACACCACCTAGCAGTCCTGCGTCATCCTCACAACTGCTGCTGGGCTTGAGCCCACTGCTGATATCACAATGCCAATTCATCTCACTGCGGGTCTCCCTCTTTTTCTCTGACACTCCCATTTTACCAAGCATGATATCCGTCCTTCTCCAGTATCTCCAGATACTGTTTCTGAAGTATGAGAGATTAACACCACAACACAAATGCATCAATTTTTCTACGGTCTTCCGTATTCATTGTCCAACTTTCACATACATGTGAAGCTACTGAAAATACATGGGTTTGGGTTGTTGTTGTTATTGTTGTCAAGTGCCATCAAGTCGATTCCGACCCATAGCAACCCTGTACAGCGTTTCCAAGGAGTAGCTGGTGAGCTTGAACCGCCGACCTTGCAGTTCAAACTGCTTTGCAGTCTGGCGCATTAACCCACAGTGCCACACCAGGACCTTAATCCTCAAACTGACATCTTTGCTCTTGTACATGTTAGAGGTTTTTTTGCAGCAGGTTTGCCTAATATGTTGTTTGATTTCTTGAGTGCTGTTTCCATGAGTGTTGATGGTGGATCCAAGCAAAGTGAAGTCTTTGGCAACTTTACTCTTTTCTCCATTTATCATGATGTTATTTATTGCTTAAGTGGTAAGTAATTTTGTTTTCTTTACATTGAGGTGCAATGCACACTGAAGTCTGTGGTCTTTGATCTTCATCAGTAAGTATTTTAAGTTCTATTCGCTTTCAGCAAGCAAGGTTATATCATCTGCATGGATAGTATCCTATCACAGACAGCACTGCACTTGTAGATGTATCTTGAAATGTTCTTTTTGACAATGAATGTGATGCCATTCATCTTCTATCTGTCATTACTTACATAGTAAACCATATGATTGTCACATTCAAAAGAGCCAAGATCAGTCCATTTCAGCTCACTGATCTTTTTGTGTTGCATTGCATTTTTGACAGCTTCTAGATTTCCTAGCTTCATACTTCATACATCCATGCTCTCATTATTAATAATGCATATTTGCAGCTCATTCTCATTTTGAGTTCAGCTACATCAGCAAATGAAGAATCTGAAATCTTTGCTCCATTCACATCATTAAAGTCAACTCTACTTTGAGGAGGAGTCTCTTTTCCAGTCGTATTTTGAGTGCCTTCCAACCTGAGGGGCTCATCTTCTGGCACTGTATCTGACAGTGTTCTCCTGCTGTTCATACCTTAGAATAACCAATCATTTGAAATGAAAAGGGCAGCATTTACCCAAGGGTC
>NW_006408842.1:2341757-2355454 GCF_000296735.1 Chrysochloris asiatica
GGACTAGAAAGCAATAGATTTCTTGCTTCTGCCACAAATTCCCCCAGCTGTGAGCCTTCCAACCTTCTAAGTATTCCTTTATATATGGTTCAGAGTTCTGGGACCATCCCCTGAACCTGCTTGCTCAGCTATTCTGTGTTCAGCAGGAGATTTTGCTGCGTATGTAACTAGCAAGACCCACCGGATGGAAGAAAAGTGATAGGAAACCAAGATTTCTAAAACTGCTACTATGGCTAGGGGAAGACTGTTGTAATCATCATGCTGTGTTTGAAATCATCACCAGAAGGTTGATAGAATTCTATTGTGCCAGAACTTTGGCTGCAACACCATTCTTTCTGTCTAGCGTCTAAACTATTTCTCATTGCTCATGGCACATAAAACAGCAGACACTTATTAAATGACAGTCCAGTAATCAAGGTAGTCACACAATCCCAATGGAGGTTGTTGTGCTCGTCTAACACAGATTCCTGGAAGAAGTACAGTCAGAAGTACATCCTTCTTACAACTGAGGATGGTGAGAATATTCCTTTCTAGTACTTTGGAAATATTGTCAGGAGGGATGAGTTCCTGCAGAGTTCATGCTTGAAAAAGTGGAGATCAGCAATAAATAGAAAGACCCCCTAGGAGATGGATGGACACAGTGGCAGCAGCAATGGGCTCAAATGTAACAATTTTGAGCATGGTGCAGGACTGGGAGTGTTTTGTTCTGTTGTATAGGGTCATTATGAGTCAGAACTGATTCAATGGTACCTAACAACAGCAATAACAACACAGATTTGCTAATAACGTCTCAAACACCTGTGTAAATAGAACAATGATTCAATTGAAGCAAGGACAGTATTGTGGCACTAACTAACTTCTTGATTATTATTATTATTTGATTATTATTTCCTAGTAACAAAAGCTCCTCTTTTCATTTAGTGGGAAAGCATTGGACCTTCAAGCCCTTTAGCAACACCTTAGAATCTGCTACTCTGGATATTTTGGACAGGTAGTCAATCATTTCTTCCTTGAACTTTTATCTTGGGTATAATTGGTGCTGCGTTTCAGGATGAGAAAGTTGAGAATAATTTCTCATTTCTGGGTCATGGCAGCCACCAGAAATAACATTCAGCTCTTATTTTGTTGGTTGTGGCTGCTGCTGTTGTTAAGTGCCATCTAGTGAGTTCCAACTCATTTCAACCCAGTACAGGGTTTATGAGGAGGAACTGGTAGGTTTCAACAGTCTACCTTGCAGTTCAAATTGACCTTGTGGTTCAGCACTTATCCTACAGAGTCGTATCAGGACTCGCCATGGGGTTGGTGGTTCAAATCCATCAGAAGCTCCTCAGAAACCATGTACAGGGGTGCTATGAGTCATAACTGACTCAAGGGACCTTAACAATGTCATCAACAACAACAAGAACAAAGACATGTTTTAGAAAAAGTATACCCAGAATGCTCTTTAAAAGTAAATATGGCAAGAATCTGTCATACATGCTTTAGTTATGTTATCAGGAGAGACAAATCCCTGGAAAAAGACATCAATATTGGTAAAGTAGAGGGTCATTGTAAAAGAGGAAGTTATCCGAGGAGATGGTTTGACCGATGACAGCAACAATGGACTCTAACATAACAATTGTGAGGATGGTGAAAGACTGGAAGTATTTCCCTCTGTTGTACATAGGGTTTCCATGAGTGGAAACTGACTCAGCTGAATGTAACAACAACAAAGCAATGAGAAGGAGTTAGAGTAGAGGTAAGGAAAACTCTAGAAGAATACTAAAGACTGACATCTAGAGTTAGTCAAGAGTCACAAATGTGGAATAAGTGACATTAATATGACACAAATTGAGAATCACAATTATTAACCAACATATTATATGCTGCTGAACACAAAACCAAATCATTGGCCTGAAAGGTCAGCTGTTGTTATTAGGTGCTGTAGAGTTGGTTTTGACTCATAGCTACCCTATGCACAACAGAACTAAACACTACCCGGTCCTACACCATCCTCATAATCCTTGTTAAACTTGAGCTCATTGCTGTTACCAGTATGCCAATCCATCTTGTTAGGGGTCTTCCTCTTTTTCATTGACCCTCCACGTTACCTCCTGATGATATGTTGAAGTATGAGGGACAAAGTCTTTCCATCTTGGCTTATATGGAGCATTATGACTGTACTTCTCCCAATACAGACGACTGCTCTTCTAGTAGCCTATGGTACTTTTAATATTCTCCTCCAACACCATAACTCAAGTGCATCAATTCTGCAGTCTTCGTTATTCACTGTCTAACTTTCAAATGCATATGAGGCTGTTGAAAATATCATGGCTTCAGTCAGATGTGCCTTAGTCCTCAAACTGACGTCTTTGTTCTTGAACACTTTAAATAGGTCTTATGCAACAGATTTGCCTAATGCAATACATTGCCTGATTTCTTCACTTTGTTAACTTCAATCTTTTTTCCATTAATCATGATGCTTATTATTCCAGCGGTAAGGATTTTTGAGGTACAACCCATGCTAAAGATTGTGGTCTATGACCTTCATCAGTATTTTAATTCTCGTTTTCAGCCTACAAGGTTGTATCATTTACATATCTCAGGTTGTTAATCTTCCTCCGCCCTGATGACACATTCTTCTTCATAATTCACTTCCTCTGAATATTTGCTCAGCGTTCATATTGAGTAAGTGTGGTGAAAGAACACAACTCTGGCACTCATCTTTTCATAATTTTAAACCATTGAGGGCCCCCTTGTTCTGATCAAACTACTGCATCTTGGTCTATTTACAGGTTCCTCATAAGCACAATTAAGTGTTCCAGAATATGTATTCTTTTCAATGTTGCCCATAGTATGTCATGACCCACATAGTCAAAAACATTTGCATAGTCAATAAGCGCAGGTAAACATCCTTCTGGCATTCTCTGCTTTCAGCCAAAATCCATCTGACATCAGCAATGATTTCCCTTATTCCATATCCTTGTCTGAATCCAGCTTGAACCTCTGTCAGTTCCCTGTTAATCTACTGCTGCGGCTGTTTTTGAAAATCTTCAGCAACATTTTATCTGCATGTGATATTAATGATATTGTCTAATGATTTCTGGATTCAGTTGGGTCATGTCTTTTGGAATGGACTCAAATATGGATCTCTTCCAATCAATTGGCTAGGTAGCTGTCTTGCAAATTTCTTGGAACAGATGAGTGAGTGCCTCTAGCACTGCATCAGTTTGTTGAAAGATTTCTATGTGATTCCATCAATTCCCAGAGCTCTGTTCTTTGTCAATGCCTTCAGTGCACCTTGGACTTCTTCCTTCAATACCACTGGCTCTTGGTCATATACTGCCTCTTGAAATGGTTTAACATCAACCATTTCTTTTTGATACAGAGACTCTGTGTGTTTCTTCCATCTTCTCTTGATGCTTTCTGCATCATTCAGTATTTTGCTAATAGAATCTTTCAATATTTTAAGTTGAGACATGAATTTTTTCTTTAGTTCTTTTAGCTTGAGAAGTGCTGATCATGTTCTTCCCTTTTGATTCCTAACTCCAGGTCTTTGCACATTTCATTGTAATATACTTGATTTGTCTTCTCAAGTTGCCCTTTGAAATTTTCTGTTCAGCTCTTTTAATTCTTCATTTCCTCCATTTACTTTAGCATCTCTAAGTTGAGGAACAACTTTGAAGAGTCTCTTCTGAGATCATTTTGGTCTTTTCCTTTTTAATGATCTTTTACTTTCTTCTTGTATGATATACTTGATGTCATCCACAAGTTTTCTGGTCTTTGGTCATTAGTTTATAATTTATCAAATATGTTCTTGAGATTATTTCTAAATGCAGGTGGGGTATGTTAAAGGTCAAATTTTGGCTCTAATGGACTTATTTTAATTTGTCTTAGCTTCAGTCCAAACTTGCATATGAGCAATTGATGGTCTGTTTTAGAGACTGCCCCTGGTCTTGTTTTGGCTGATGATATGGAACTTATCCACTATCTTTTCCCACAGATGTAGTCAATTTGTTTTCTGTGTATACCATCTAGTGAGATCCATGTGTATAGTTGTCTTTTATTTTGTTTAAAAAAGCATTTGAATGAAGAAAAATTGTCTTGAAAAATTCTATCATGCGATATTTCTATCACCAATGCCAATTTTCCAATCACTGATCCTTCCTCTTTGTTTCCAACATTTGCATCCTAATCATTCTAATCAATACATTTTGATTGCATGTTTGATCAATTTCAAACTGAAGAAGTTGGTAGAATTCTTCAGTTTCATCATCACTGGCTTTAGTGGTTAGTGCATAAATTTGAATAATAGTGGTGTTAAGTGGTCTTTGTAGGCATGCAGATATTATCCTATCAGAGATAGTATTATACTTCAAGATAGATCTTGAATTTTTTTTTGATGATGAATGCAACACCATTCCTCTTCAATTAGTCATTTCTGGCATAATAAACCATATGATTGTCAGATTTAAAATGGCAAATACCAGCCCATTTCAACTTACTAACATCTGTTGTTGTTGCTGTTAAATGCCGTTGACTCAGTTCTGACCCATGACAACCCTGTATAACGTTTCTGAGGAGTGGCTGTGGGTTTTAGTATATTGATATTTATGCTTTCCATTTCATTTTTTTAAAAATTAATTAAATGTTTTTATTTTGGATTGAGTGAAAGTTTACAGGGCACATCATCAGCTTCACATTCAACCATTCATATAGCTTGTTTCATTACATTGATTATTATCCCCTCCATATATCATCAGTTAACAGTGTTTCTCTCTATCCTCTTTAGCTTTTTGTTTTTTTGGATGGGGGGGGGCTTGCCTTTTTGGAATTTACAGTCTAGGCTTTTAGGGAAGGTTTTTACATTTGTCTGTGGTTATCCAGGGCTCATGCATGAGATTACTAACAAGCATTACTGAATAATCAGATGAGGGACAGTTTGCTATATCTACTAGGTAGCTAAAGTCTGATCCTCAGAGCCTATGGTTTGGACACTCAACAACGCTTGGGCCCACAGGGGCTTGGCCTCCTGACCGGGTCTGCACGGTCTGCATCTGAATCCTCCTTATTTATTGTTTGTTTAAGGGACGCTGTCTGTCTTAGGCGGTCAGTGCGAATTCCTCAGTCTTACCAGTCATTGAAACTCATTGCAGCATGGCAATGGTTCTGTCTTAAGTTGCCGAGGTTCCACGTGATCCTTACCCGTCTCTGGCCACATGTCCAGCATAAACAGCTGCCATCCGAGGAAGGCAGGGAGGGAGGAGATCAGCTGGGGACCCCATGCGCCAGACGTTGCCAGCCCACCACCTGCTCTAAGGTGACCAAGCAGGATCATTATGCTGAGGTTCAATCAAGTTCTTAGGGGATCTTACTCTCTAGCAGGGGTAGCAAATTAGTAGCCACTCAGTGTTCACTTTGAGAATTACTTATATCTTCCATTTCATTTTTGACAACTTCAATTTTCCTAGATTCATACATTCCATGTTCTGATTATTAATGGATATTTACAGATGTTTCTCTTTGAGTTTGTCCCATTTTCAAATGGTGGTTTCAGAAAATTCTACACTACTTGTGTCATCGTGGTCACTGTACTTTGAGGAAACAGCTCTTCCCCAATTGTATTTTGAGTGCCTCCAAATCTGAAGACCTCATCTTCTGGCACTGTATTTGACAGTATTCTAATGCTATTCAATATTGCCGTGCTATCTGACACTATTCACTGCTATTCATTAGTTGTCCAGTGGCTAAGCATTCCCAAGTAGTCTGCCTCTCTTTCTACCTTGTCAGTCTTAGTCTGGAAGCTCAGCTGAAACCTGTCCACTATGGGTGTAACCTACTGGTATTTAAAATACTGGTGGAATAGCTTCCAGCATCCCAGAAACATGCAAGCCACCACAGCATGACAAACTGACAGACAATTGGTGGCAAGAAAAGGTAGAAAGACACATTTCTTTTTTGAAAACTATCATTAAATTTTTGTTGAATGGAAATGTCTTCAGTCTACCAGAGCATTCTTCTATATATACATAAGCATTTCAGCCATCAAAAAATAATGAAGTTATGTGTTAAAAGATTGCTCAGTAGTCAACACAGATTTAGCAAGTAAAGACTACAGGAGAGAAAGGAAGATTTCTGGAAGAAGAACACCTCAAAGATGATGATATTTTTATGTCTTCTATTTTGAGTGTAAGAGAGCAGGCAGTGGGGGAATAGAAGATTTTATCTCAATATACAAAGCCACATCAGTGACATTCCTGTTAATAACTGATATTGAACTAGAACATGCTATTCTGCCCTCAGTTATGGACCAGAAAAGTTACAGCCCAGTACACACTGAGCAGGTCAAAGAACATGTTACAAAGGCTATGTTTTCACAAATATTGGTTATAAGTTGATTAATTTTCATGAAAATTCAAGAGCATCATGAGTAGAAAAAGTATATAACAGGATAACTGAGACATCTCAAAGAACAATTTAAGAAAACTTTGTCATCTGCAACTGGTACAGAAAACTCTACAATAAAAACAGGTAGTTGCCATTTAGTAAAAAGATGGAAGGAAAAAGGTGTTTGGTTGGATCAAGAAAGACTGAAGGAAAATAGAAAATGAATTAATTTTATTAAAATGTTCAATGAAGACAATACAGGTAAAACAGATACTATAGGAAACTAGATCAAATACTTTCTAAACTATGTTGTTGTTGTTGTTAAGTGCCATCGAGTCGGGTCCGACCCATAGCGACCCTGCACAGGGTTTCTGAGGGTGTAAATCCTTACGGGAGTAGAAAGCCTCATCTTTCTCCCGCGGAGCAGCTGGTAGTTTCGAACCGCTGACCTTAAGGTTCGCAGCCCAATTCGTAACCACTACTTCCTATATTATCCTCCTTAAAAAGCGTGAATGATATATACAATGATGATACTTTTGTTATTGAGAAGTTCTGATTCATAGTGACCCTGTCTAGGGCTTCCAAGGATTGACTTTGCGGTTGCCATCCCATGCTGGTTCTACAATGCCACATCAGGACTCCAAAGATGATAGACACTTAAAATGAGGAATAAAATCAAGTTAGTACTAATTTGTATTCTTGAAAAAGAGAGCAGAGATCATGATGAAACAGCACTGAACAACCAAACACAAAAGAATCCTACTACCGTTAGGTTGATTCTACAATGGCATGTCGCTACAAGCCAGAATAGAAATGCTCCACAGGGTTTCCATGTTGTAAATCTTTTATGGAATTTGACTCCCACAAATGTCTCTTGTGAGTGGCTAGTGGATTGGAAGCACTAACCTTTTGACTAGCAGTCAAGAACTCTAATCACTGCACTAGCAGTGATCCTCACACAACCATTAGGGTAGCTAAAACGAAAGGTGATACCATCAAATGTTACCCAGGATAAAGGACAAGGGAAACCTTCATATAGTTCTGGAAGGAATATGAAATGTCACAACCATTTAAAAAAATGTAGTTTCTTAACAGTTAAACGTATCTTCTGACTCCAAAATTCCTCCAGAATTACCCAAAAGGAATAAATAAGATATTCACAAAAATTTAACAAGAATACTAATGACAATCTTATTTTAATTTTATGTAAAAATTGGATGGTGGAAAACTACAGCAGTTATTGATAAGGTTTAAACTTAGAGACATCATGATTAAGCTCTTTCAGGTATGGAATTCTGACTCAGTAGCCCAATCAAAGAATGATATTCATTAAGGCATTTCATTTTCCACTGTCATCAACAATAATCAGACCCCCACTCCGATTGAAGAGTCACCATTTGTTGGAGAAATTCACCTGCAGAAGGAAGTCTTAATAGTAGCCACTTACCAATTCAGATGAAAGATTGCTGGAGAAGCCTAATGCTTTGCCATTGAATAATGCACTAGCTGCTGATATAATCAGAACTACTTGTCACATTTTCCTATATTCATATTTTATCTGAAATTCACTGTCTCTTTTCAGAGGAATATAAATAAAAAGGTTCCAGTCAGAGACCACTTTGTAAAGGGAAGTGGAAGGTCTCCATGACCAAGTACTGAGAAGGGAGGTTCTTTTACATTTGAACACATATGCCAAGTCCTTAGATCTTCAGTCTCTTAATGATAAGCGTAGAAACTGTTCTAGGGGAAGACTTCTTTCTCTAAACCACATTTGATTCCAGTTTAAAAGAAATCTACACAAATTACATTGTTGTTATTGTTGTTGTTAGGTGCCATCAAATCAGTACCTTATGAACAGCAGAATGAAACACGGTCTGATCCTGGGCCAACCTCACAATTGTTGCCACGCTTGAGTCCATCGATGCTGCCACTTGGCCAGGCCATCTCGTTGAGGGTCTTCCTCTTTTTCTCTGACCTTCCACCTTACCAAACATGATATCCTTCTCCAGGGACTGGTCCCTCCTGACAATAAGTCTGAAATGTGAGAGACTAAGTTTGGCCATCTTGGCCTCCAAGGAGCACTCTGGCTGCACTTCTTCCAACACAGATCTGTTGGTTCTTTTGGCAGCCCATGGCACTTTCAATATTCTCCTCCAACACCATAACTCAAAAGCATCAATTCTTCTATGGTCTTTCTTATTCACTGTCCAGCTTTTGCATGCATATGAGGTTATTGAAAATACCATGGCTTGGGTCAGGCGCACCTTAGTGCTCAAGCTGACATCTTTGCTCTTCAACACTTTAAAAAGGTCTTGTGCAGCAGATTTGCCTAATGCAATAATACATCATCTGATTTCTTGACTGCTGCTTCCATGAGTCTGTCAGTTTGTCATACTGCGGTGCCTTGTGACTTGCTGTGATTCTGAAAGCTATGCCACCGGTATTTTAAATATCAGCAGGGTCACCTAAGGTGGACAGGTTTCAGATGAGCTTCCAGACGAAGACAGACTAGGAAGAAGGAGTGATGGACTACTTCCAAATATTTAGTCACTGAAAACCTATTACGTTATTGCACTTTAATTATGCCTTACATTCAAATACATTCTCCACACCTTATTAATTCTACTTTTAAAACACAATACAGGATATTAGAACTACTATTACGATTGTTACTATACATATTTTAGTATCTGGAAGATTTTCACTATTGGTCTTACTGAGTAATTTGTTCATAAATGAAAGTTTGCTTTTTAATGTGTTAGACTGCAAGGTCAGTTTTAACTGCAAGTTCTGCAATTCAAGTTCACCAGCTACTCCTCGAAAACCTTATACAGGTTCGCTATGAGTCAGACCAATTTGATGGTACTTAACAACAACAATAGCAATAATTGCATCACTCCACTGTCAGTTTGTCATCCTGTGGTGGCTTGCATGTTGCTATGATGCTGGAAGCTATGCCACTGGTGTTTTAAATACCAACAGGGTCACCCATGATGAACAGGTTTCAGCAGAGCTTCCAGACTAACATAGACTAGGAAGTAGGAGAGGCAGACCACTCTTGAATGTCTAGCCACTAAAAACATTATGAATACAGTAGAGCATTGTTAGATGTAGTGCCAGTAAATGAAAACATTAAGATTAGCAGCATAACACAGTTAGATACAGTGCCAGAGGACAAGTCATTCAATTTGGAGGGCACTCAAAATATGATTGGGGAAGAGCTGCCTCCTCAAAATACAGTTGGCCATAATGACATGAATGCAGTAAAGTTGTTCTGGATCTTCATTTGTTGATGGGGCACAACTTCAACTGAGAAGAAACAGCTTCAGATATGCATTAATAATAGGAACATGGAATGAAAGAAGTATGAGCTAGGTAAATGCGAAGTTTCCAGAAAGAAAAGAGAATGTCTACAGATCAGTATCCTAGGCAGACATGGAGCAGTATTGGCCCTTTTGAATCAATCATATAGTTTACTATTCCAGAAATGACAAATTCAAGAGGAATGGCATCGCATTCATCATCAAAAAGAACATTTCAAGATCTAGCTTGAAGTATAGACTGTCTGTAATAGGACAATATGCCTATTCCAACAAAGAACATCAGTTAATACCACTATTATTCAAATATAGCCACCAACCCCTAAAGTCAGAGTTTATGAAATTGAAGAATTCCACCAATTTCTTCAGTTTGAAATTGATCAGACATGAGATCAAGATGTATTGGAATGCATCTGGTGACTCGAATGCAAAGACTGGAAACAAAGAGGAAGGCTCAGTAGTTGGAAAATATGGCTTTGGTGATGGAAATGATGCTGGAGATTGCATGATAGAAATTTGCAAGACCAATGATTTATTCATTGTAAATAACTTTTAAACTAACCTAAAAGGTGACTGTACATATGAATCATATCAGATGGCATACACAGTAATGAAATTGACTGTGTCCGTGGGAAGAGACAGTGGAAAAGCTTAATGTCATCAGGCAAAACTAGGCCAAGGGTAGACTGTGAAACGGACCATCAATTACCCATATGCAAGTTTTGCTGAAGCTGAAGAAAAATTTAAAAAGTCCACAAGACCAAAATATGACCTTGAAAATATCCCCCATCTAAGTTTAGAGAGCATCTGAAGAACAGATTTGATGCATAAGTCACTAATGATGGAAGACCAGAAGAGTTGTGGCATGACATCTAGAACATCATACAAGAAGAAAGCAAAAAATCATTAAAAAGACAGAAAAAAAGGAAAAGACAAAATTGGATGTAAGAAGAGACTCTGAAAATTACTCTTGAGCATAGAGAAGTTAAAGTGAATGTAATAAATGAGGGAAAGAGCTGAACAGAAAATTCCACAGAGTAACAGGAGAAGACAAAGTATTAAAATAAAATGTGCAAAGACTTGGATTTAGAAAGCAAAAAGGGAAGAACACCCCTAGAATTTTCCAAGCTGAAAGAACTGTAGAAAAATTCAAGCTTCTACTTGCTATATTGAAGGATTCTATGGGCAAAATATTGAATGATACAGAAAGCATCAAAACAAGATGGAAGGAATACAGAGTCACCATATCAAAAAGAAGTGGTTAATGTTCAATCATTTCAAGAGGTATCATATGATTAAGAATCACCGTTACTGAAGGAAGAAGTCCATGCAGCATGGAAGGCATTGGTGAAAAGTAAGGAATTGATGGAATGCAAATGGAAATGTTTCAACAAACTGATACAGGACTGAGGCACTCAGTCACATGTGTCAAGATATTTGAAAGACAGCTACCGGGCCAATGGATAGAAGATATCCATACTTGTTGTGCCCATTCCAAAGAAAGGTGACCTACTGAAATGTGAAAATCATTGAACAATATTATTAATATCATGTGCAAGTAAATTTATGCTGAAGATAATTTAAAAACTGTGTAACAGTACATCTACAGGGAATTACCAGATGTTCAAGGTGGATTTAGAAGAGGAAGTGGAACTAGAGATATCATTGCTGATGTCAGATGGATCTTGGCTGAAAGCAGATAATACCAGAAAGATGTTTAACTGTGCTTTATTGGCAATAAATTGGCTTTCAATTGTGTGGATCATGACAAGTTGTTGATGCCACTGCTAAGAATAGGTATTCACAAACAACTGTGCTCATGAGGAACCTGTACATAACCCAAGAGGTATTTAGTTGTCAGGATAAAACGAGGGAATACTGGATGGTTTAAAATTAGGAAAGGTGTATGATGGGGTTGTATCCTTTCACCAAACTTATTCAATTGTATGCTGAGCAATTAATTTCAGAACTTTGATTATATGAAGAAGAATGTGGCATCAGGATTGGAGGGTGTATAACTCTCTGTGATATGCAGATTATGTAATGTTGCTTGCTGAAAGAGGAGAGGGCTTGAAATACTTCGGGATAAAGATATAGAACTACAGCCTTTAGTATGGTTTGCCCCTGAATGTAAAGAAGCCATAAATCCTCACAACTGCGCATGTTAAATGGCGAAAAGTTTGAAGTTGTCAGTCTTCATTTTCCTCGAATCTACAATTAACACGCATGGAAGCAGCAGTCAAGAAATAAAAAGGCTATATTACATTAGACAAATCTCTGCAAAAGACTGCTTTCAAGTGTTCAACAGCAATGACAATCAGTTTGTGAACTAAGGTGTGCCTAACCAAACACACCTTAATGTGCTTATTTTCAGTCGCATTACATGTGAAAGTTGGACAATTAATAAGGAAGACTAGAAAGACTGATGCATTTGAGTCCTGGCGCTAGAGAATATTCCAAGTACCATGGACTTTCAGAAGAACAAACAAATCTGTCTTGGAAGATGTGCAGCCAGATGCGCCGTACAAAGCTAGTATGGCCAGACTTTGTCTCTCCAACTTTGGACTTGTTATCTGGAGGGACCAGTCCCTGGAGGACATCGTACTTGGTAAAGTGGACAGTCAGTGAAAAAGAGAAAGACTCTCTTTCAAGCTGGACTGACACAGTTGCAGCAACAATGGGTTAAAATATAACAATTGTGAGGATGGCAGGACCAGGCAGTGTTTCGTTCTGTAGTGCCTAGCATTGCTATGAGTCAGAACCAATTCAACAGGACCTAACAACAACAATAATAACAATAATTGAAATGCACCCAGAATGTTCCTTAGGAGCAAGGATGGCAAGGCCTCAATTTGCTTAATTTGGACTTGTCATCAGGACAGACTGCTTGCTAGAAAAGGAGATCATGTTTGTTAAAGGGTCAGTGAAAATGAGGGAAATCATTAATTAGATGAATTATACAATAACCACCAGGACAGACTCAGACATAACAGTGATCATGAATATGACACAAGTCTGAATAAAGCTGCCTTGAGACAGTGTGGTTTGATGGCAACTAACAGCAATCACAATAATGCAAGAAGAATTAGAAATAGATGAACAGGATTAAATATTGAATTAAATAGTGAACAATGACAAGCATCTAAGCACCAAAGGCTTAGATGGTACTTTTGGTGTAATAATGAGGGTAAAAGTAACAGATACCCAAGTGTAAGACCAAGTGGCTTTGTTTTCAGCTGTCTTATAGTGACCTAAAGAAGCTATACATTTTGGTAACTCTGTGAGTTCCCAAATCCATATTATTTCATCTTTTGGTAATGGAAACAGGTCTGGTCTATTAGTTTGGTTTTCAACGCTCAGTGTCTTGGGGCCTAGTTTCTACAGCTCTCATCCCTGGTTACTCAGGCCTTTGTCCAGTCTGAGGCCAGTTTAACAGACTTTCTCGCTCCAGTGGTGAGTGGCACTTTCAATAGCAATGTAATTTCTTGCAGAGTGAGTCTAGCCTTCTAGATTTTTCCTCTTGTCAATGGTGCTGCTGGGATAAATAAAAAAAATTTTGCTACTAGGGTGCCAGTTCACATTTGCATGGGTTTATTCCAAGCAAAGTTTGCTTAATCATCTCTCTAGGATCAATGGATGGCTGAAGACAAGTTTTCTCAGTAATAAAATTAACTTAGTTTTGTTAGGTTGCCTTAAAAAAAAAAAGATCCACTCAAAACAATGACTTCCAAGGGGGTCTGCTGGGCCAGTTCAAGGCAGAAAAGTCAGCTCAGAAGGTTAGGGTAACTGGTTTTTTTTGGATTCCTAAGGGGCAATCTTGATAGATTTCTTTCAGGGCACAGGACAATCATGGGGACTTATTATGAAGGTATTTTAAGAAATTTAAAAATTACATCTGTGAAGAAAAAGGTCAGGAAAATTCTGCTGAGGATTATTTTTTAAATCACAATAATGCATTCACAATAATGCATTGCTCATTCTTCAAGGTAGCAAGTCCTATGAATATTTTGC
>NW_006408842.1:2356194-2373336 GCF_000296735.1 Chrysochloris asiatica
CTATGATTTTGTAGGAGTCCTGGTTTGGTGCTGTGGGCTAATGTGCTGGACTGAAAGGTTGGTTTGAGCCACAAGGTCATTGATTCAAGCTCATCAGCTGCTCCTTGGAAACCCTATATAGGGTTGCCATGAGTTGGAAGCAACTCAAAGATGCTTAACAACAACAATGGTTTTGTAACAATATTTCTTTACTTACCCAAATATTTCTAAGCTTTCCCACTAGTCTTGGCTTTGTTAGAAGAGGAACAGGTGTTTCTGCCTTCTCATTTCTGGGAATTCCAAACTGCCTATCCTGCTGGCATCAAATGTAGGGCAAGTAATCTCCTAGCTTCATCTGTCTTTAGTAGCTTTCCTGAGTGCTTATCAGATCTGGAGTCTAAAAACTCATAACCTAGTTCTCCAGATAAGTGTTTGGCAAGAATGATGGCCTTGACCATGTGCCATGTGTCCAGGTGGACAAAGCACCAACCCAACAAACTCTTTGTCATCATTCCAGAATCCTTAGTGCATGTGACACTCAGCTCAAACCATGTGAATGGTTCAAGAGGTCATGGAGGAGGGAGCTATACTTGCTTGGAGTGCCAACCACTTTGAGGGTGAGGTGCTCCTCATCCATTAGCTCACTCCATCCTCACAATCATTACCACTGCCAGTTTTACAAATGAGGAGGCTCAGGCTTAAGAAAAATGGAGGAAACTTTCTACAGGTCGTGTAGCTTCCAAGTGACACCAAGAAGAATTCAGTAGAAAGAAGGAATGTGTTCTTGAGTACAGAGAAGATTAAAGTCCTCAGTAAGGAGTACCATTCAGAAGTGGTCTGCTGATGAAGTGCAGGAAGGGAGGGAAATGAAAATGAGTGGTCCCTATATGGAATTTTGAGGGCTTTGAGGCTCATTCATTTATGTTGAGCTTAGACTGTTAACTTGTCCCTTGGAGTTCTGCCTATTGATGGTTCATTTGTAGGTCGCACCACTAAGTCAAGAATTCCTTCTTGAAGGTGATACTAAAGAAGAATTTTACACATGTTGGATCATTTTAGGGATAACATCTCATCTTAAGCAACCTTGCAAAGCAAGCATTACGTTTCTCCATTATACTGATGCTCTTCAGCTTCGCCACTGAAAATTTAGAGCTGAGATTTGTGCTGAGTCTGTCTGAGCCCAGTAAATGAGTGCTCGATTGCTAACCAAACTGGTGGTTTGAATCCACCAGCTGCTCTGTGGGAGAACGATATGGAAGTTGGCTTCCATGAAGATGTATAGCCTGGGACACCCTATGGGGGTTCAACTCTTTCCTATAGGCTGCTAAGAGTCAGAATCAACTTGCTAGTAAAAAGCTTCCTTTTTGTAGGAGTACAAAAGACAATGAATTCACCCTGTGGGCAAATTCTGGGCTCTTGAAAGACACTAATCCATTAATGTTTCAAAACAAAGTTAGGGTTTCCCAGTGAGGGTTTACCTGACTGATGTGGTACACACATGGTTTCTCACAATGTAGGGAGAAACAGAAGCCATGGGAAGTACTAACCTTCCCTAAAATACATTCTCCATGTAGCTGCCCATTGAAGTTTCCTTCAGTTACACTGTTTAGGTTCCACCACTGCTTGTTGTTGTTGTTGTTAAGTGCCGTCGAGTCGGTTTTGACCCATGGCGACCCTGAATAGGGTTTCCGAGGCTGTAAATCTTTACGGGAGCAGATCGCCTCATCTTTCTCCCGCGGAGCAGCTGGTAGTTTCGAACTGCTGACCTTCCGGTTCGCAGCCCGATACTAAAGTAAAAATGCTGGGAGTCTTTATTTCCTGAAATATGATGATGTGAATGGTTTAGCAGGTTGTTGACAGGTTCTTTAAAAAGCCCCCAGGAAATAGTTCTAAAGAGGAAGATCTTGCCACAGGGGAAAACAGACTTGAGTGGAAGGAAGACAAAAACAAAACAATAACTTCAATAACAAAAGGATTTGTGGGCTGGTGTGGGGCATCTCAGTAGGGTTAGTGGAGATGAAAGGGAATTTTTTTCTTCTTCTTGGAACAGGGTAGAAATGAAAAGTAGAGGAGAGCCTAAATATGTAGGTGAACTTAGGTTGTAGACCTTACATATTACTCTGTACAAATCCTCAGAGCAGATACACACAGAGCTTGTCATGAGTGTATGACGGCCCTGAATAGCCTGGGGCATGTTGCTGTCATTTTGTGCCACCATGTAGATTTCAACTCATACTGACTCCATGTGACAGAGTGGAACCTTCTCATAGGGTCTTTTAGGCACTAATGTTTATGGGAGCCCTGGTGTGGTACTATAGGATAAGCACTGGGCCACAAAATCTGATTGAACTGCAAGTTCAAACCCACTAGCAGCCCCTCAGAAATCTTATACAGGGTTGCTATGAATTGGAACCTACTGGAAGGCACTTAACAACAATAATGTTTATGGGAGCCAATTACCAGACCTTCCTCCTCTGGAAACACTGGGTAGGTTTGGACCACTAACCTTTTGTTTAGTAGCTAAGCACTCAACCTTTGTACCACCAGGGTTCCTTAGCTCCTGACATAGGTCAATTTAAAGCCAATTTGCTGCCCTCTGGCCTTGAAGTCTAGATCTTCTTAGGCAGTTATCATATTTCCATTTCTTTAGACTATATGGACAGAGATTTATTTGGTTAAACTGATACTAGCTGAGAAGGTTTCAGTTTCTAACTTTCTGTAATCTATTACTGCTTTTATTGTTCATTTCTTAAAAGTTTAATCCATTTATTAGGTTCCTGAAATTCAAAAGACATTACTAGGCTCTGGTGCAGGGAATACAAAGGTGAATCACACGTAGTCCCTTGCTCTCTTGTAGCTCACAATGGAATTAGTTGTTAACAACAACAACAACATCATCAAATGACTATCAAATATAGGTGATAAATAAAGGTAAGGAGAGTTACAATGAGTACATTCTAAAATTCTCCTGTAGGTCACAGGCTTTGCCTTCCTTTAATTTCCTCCCAAACCTTAATAAGAGTTACTACGTCCTTACGACTTGGACTGCTAACGTTACAGTCAGCAGTTTGAAACTACCAGCTGTTCTGCAGGAGAAAGATAAGGTTTCCTGTTCCTGTAAAGATTTACAACCTCAGAAACCCTATGCAGGGTAATTTTGAGTCAGAATCGACTCCACGGCACACCACCACCACCACCAAATATCTTAGCTCCATTCATGGATGTCCAATTCTATCCATCCTCCTGGACATCCAATCCATGCAGCTATCCTCTGCTGAGAGATTTCAGGAAGCTGGGATGGCACTGGGGTTTGGTTAATGGAGAGAGACACTTATAACCTTGGCCTCTTAAAAGTGGGTATACATAGCAGTTTTGAGGGCCTAAGTGAACCCCCAAATTCCAAATTACTTTTGGGTTTCTAAATCTGAAGCAGGCTCAGAAACCAGAACTCTCACCCTGCTACTTAACAACTCTATTTGGACTACTAGAGAATCACCACTGAAGGCACATACTCACCATTCTCCAGATGTGGATATCTCATAGGGTTTCATCTCCTCCTCTGTTGTTGTTATTAAGTGCCATCTAGTTGGTTCCATCCATAGTGACCCTGTACAGAGTTTCTGAGGAGCAGCTGGTGAGCTCAAACTGCCGACCTTGCAGTTCAAACTTGCTTTGTAGTTGATTACATTAATCTGCAGTACCACACCAGGGCTCCTATACTTGACAGATAAATCCTCCTCTGAAAATACTGCAGTACATCCTTTAATAACCATACGAAATAACACACCAGCATAGAAAGAAGGCTCCTGGACCAATAAATAACGATAATGTACTGGATTGTTGCTGTTACTGTTGTTAAGTGCCGTCGAGTCGGTTCAGACCCTTAGTGATCCTGTATAGGGTTTCCAAGGAGAGGTTGGTGAGCTTGAACTGCTGCCCTTGCAGTTCAAACTGACTTTGCAGTCCAGCGCATTAACCCACAGCACCACACCTGGAGGTTAGCTGACTCTAAATCACTGTAGCAACTCATATGTAAAGTGGTTTAAAGAAGACATTTGGTTCATATTCAGACACACAGTGTATTTTTGTAAAGGTATGGAGCATTTAAAATTAGACTCTGATAAAAGTGTGGCTTTTATCTGATAGGTGGCTGTGGGTCAATCACTCATAGGCAACCACCTTTTTTTCCATGAATATTCTTTGTATGTCTCAGTTTTAATCCATGCACAAAGAATATATAAAATATTTTTAAAATCACTTATCTGAACAGTGTATGGCTTCAGCAAGGTCCAATGAAAAGTAAAATCAGCAAAGTTGCTAGGAGAAAAATAAGATTCATGGCGCTACAGGTTAATGCACTGGACTGCAAGGTCAGTTTGAACCACAAGGTCAGTGGTTCAAGCTTACTTGCTGCTCCTTGGAAACCCTATACAACGTCTAACCGACCTGACTGCACTCAACAAGGGAGCTAAATTTCTAATGAGGGAGTGGGTTACCTTTATGATCATATTGCTGCTGCCACATTGTCCTGATCTTTGAATGATTTGATTTTAGCTTGGGACATCATTGCATTGGATACATATTCACCTTTACTTTCTACTGAATATTTCATCAAAAACATTTCAATAAAAGAGGAATTTACATTATTGGCTTGAATATGAATTTTATTAAGCTATTCGTAGGTTCCTGGGCTATTTGGAGAATATTTGGAGACTTAAAAGGCTTTCAAATATGCTTTAATATTAATGGATGTTGCCACTGCAATTTTCCTAACTGAAAAAAGCTACAGTCTAATGCAACTGTATCTATAGTTCCTTTTGTTTTCATTTGCAGTTTTGAACTCGGACGTTAACATAGCCAGAGGGAATATCTGTTATGTATTGTATAATACTTTAAAATAATAATTTTATTGAAAATCAATAAATGAACAGATGACGATTTGATCAGAACAATTCTTTGCAATGAATGAATGCTAATCTCTATAGGAAACTATGCCATGGCTAATAAAGAGGGGGGAAATGCCTTTTATTTAAATGGAATATATAACAAGTGTAAATTTACATCACAGAAGATGACTCATCACAATCACTGCTTCATACAGCCCTAGCTGAAGAATTAATTAATGAAGTTAAAGAAACTTTAATGAATGCCTTTGTACAAATCTCAATTCTGCTAAATCCATCGTGCGTTACTGTCATTAGGAACAGGAGAAGGTCGGTTCCGTTTATGCTGATTATTGGGAAACCATGCAACTTGAGAAGAATTTCTAGAAGCAGATATGCAGAAGATGATAAGAAGACAACGTGGATTATTGCATTATATTTGTTCCCTGAGAGCACTGCTGGTGCCATTGGGTAAGTGTTGGACTGTTCACCACAAGATTGGTGGTTCCAACCTACCAGCCATTCTGTAGGAGAAAGAAGATGCTTTTTGCTCCTGTAAAGATGTATAGCCTTGGAAATGCTGGGAGTCAGGCCAACTGGACAGTACTTAACAATAACAATTTATTTCCCAAACACTAATATAACTTTGGAGTCCTGGTGTGGCACTGTAGGATACACACTGGACTGATAACTGCGAGCTCTGTGATTCAAGTCCAGCAGTTGCTCCATGGAAACCATGGACAGAGTCACTATGAGTCAGAACCGACTCGATGGCACTGACTCAACAGCACTGAACAAACAACACCAACTTTGGAGAGAAACTTGCAGATTTTTAAAGCAAATAATGTGATAGCAAATGAGTTACTGACTCTTTATGTTAGTTTCTGAAGACCAAGTTCAGACACACCTAGAAGAATACTCGGGACTTTCTGCATGGCTTACTAGAAGCCACTGACTTTTTCAGTCCATTGTAAAGGTGCAGGTGCAATGCAGAAACTCTAAGTAGTGGAAATTGAAAAGAGGAAGGGATAATTTTATCAGGAGCACCTAACAACAACAACAACAACAACAACAACAACAAATTGGGGTTATTGTAGGGGAAATGGACTTGTGAATGTGGTTGTTGTTATAGCACAGAATGAAAGGGAGTTAAGTAGGAAGTGATACATGTAGTGGGTAAGAACATGGGACTCTGCAGTCTGACTCAGTTCAAAACTTAGTTTTGCTATTGATCAGCTGTGTTCGTGGATAAATAATTCAACTGTTTTTTATGGCTCATTTTCTTCATCTATGACATAGTCTTATTTATAAAACAAGAAGCCCCAGTAGCATAGTGGATTATGAACAAGGCTGCTAATCAAAAGGTCAGCAGTTCAAATCTACCAGTCACTCAGTGGGAGAAAGATAAGGCTTTCTGCTCTCATAAGGATTTACAGGTCACTAGAATCGGAACCCACTTGGTGGCACATAATTACGACCACCATCATTTATAAAACGCTTTCCTCATCTTATAGGAGTACCTTCTCATAGAGTTGCTACGACGATTAAATTATTTGAAACATGTAAGGGATGTTAAGGAAGAAAAAGTTTAGTGATCTACTTCCCAAAATCAGTCAAAGAAAATCTTAAGTATCACAACAGTGCCCTGTCAAGGGGATGGTGTAGGACAGGACAGTATCTTCTTACATTGTTCCTTGGGATTGCCATGAATCAGGGTCTGATTTGAAGGCGATTAACAATAATAGCAACAAAGTGCTTGTATATAATAGGTACTCACTGAGTGTTCACTATTATGACATTAGAATTTATATAGAGAAACTAACCGACTGTGAAAAGCCGGGAGTAAATGTTGACATTATGAAGGATTTAGCAAATACAACCAAAGTGTCAGAAAAAGAGATAAACTAAAAATGTGAATGAATATGGCATTTCCAGTGCTGTGTAAAGCACAGTAATCCAAAACAACAAAATTGATCAGAATGGTCTGATGAAGCAGGATGAACTTCTTACCGTGAGGAAGTAAAATACACTAAACACACATTACTCCCTGGACAGGGTTTCAGATTTTCTGCTTAAATAAATAAGGTCAACATCCATTAGGTTTCCAAAGAGTACTAGATGTTTTTCCATTCTGGTTCAGAATCACTCAGTGGGCTGAGTCAGGATAGGGCAGGGGCAATGATCTCAGGTAGCCTGGCATCTCCCTTATTGCTCCTACCCAACCAAAGCCATGCTGGTCTTACCTCCAAATTCCATCTGGAATCCAACACTTCTTCCATCCTCACTGCTACCACTCAAGCCTGCTTCGTCCTTACCCTTTGATTGTATTACTAAACAATATCCCCGGTTGTCCCCCTGCCTCCAGTATTAGCCATTCTCCACCCAGAAAAACATTGAGAGATCTCTAAAATGTAAAGTCAAACAGATGATTTCCCTGCTCCACCTCACCCAATCATTTTCTTAAACACACCTAAAAATCTTAAAGCCAGTCTATGACCCCACAACTTTGCATGGTCTGTTTCTGTCTGATTCTCTAGCCTTTCTCATTTAATTCCAGCCACACTGATCTCAGGAGACTTGGTGGTGTAGTGGTTAAAGGGCTCGTCTGCTAACACAAAAGGTTGGTGGTTCAAACCCACCAGCTACTTCTTGGGAGAAAGAAGTGGCAGTCTGCTGATTAAAGGCTTGGAAACTCTATGGGGCAGTTCTATTGTGTCTTCCAGGGTTGCTCTGAGTTGAAATCTACTTGAAGGAATGGGTTGGATGCACTGGTTTCCTTGCTGTTTCCTGACTATGTCAAACCCCTTCCAGTTTCATGGCCTTGGCTCTTGCTATTCCTTCTGCCTGGAACCTTCTTTCTCCTATTTCTCTGTTTATCAATAATGTGCCAGCTCAGCTCTTAGAAGCCTATTTAAAGCAGCCCTGGCCAGGCCCTAATCCTTTATTTTATTCTTCTTCATAGCACTTGCTAATTTACTTGATGTTATTTGTTTCTTAATGTGGATATCTGTTTCTCTCACTAGAATATAAACTGCATGAGAGTAGGAATTATGACCCTTTATTTCTATCTTCTTTAACAGTGGGTTTAACAGTTGGGGTGTTAACTGCAGGGTTGGCAGTTCAAACCCACCAGCCAGTCTGTGATAAAAAGCTGAGGTGGTCTACTCTTGTAAGACCTACAGTCTCAGAAACCCAAAGGAACAGTTGTACTCTATGAGTCGGAATTGATTTGGCATTGGGTTGGGTTGGGATGGGTACATAATTGTTGTGGTTAAGTGCCATTGAGTCAGTTGTAACTCATAGTGACCTTGTATAGGGTTTACAAGGCTTTAAATCTTCACAGGAGCACAAAGTCTCATCTTTCTCCCTCAGAGTGGCTAGCAGGCTCAAACCACAGACCTTATGATTCGAAGTCCAGTGCTTACTGTATGGAACCATTGCACAGACCTACCATAAATGTTAGCTGAGTGAATCAATAAATGCCAAAGCCCAGGAAACCTGGCTAACAGTAGGCATTTTCTCATTCTTCTCCCTTAGTGTAGTCTCCTTAACAATTTCTCATTGTCTCCTAATCCTGTAAAAAAAAAAAAAAAAAAGGAGCTCTGGTAGCATAGTGGTTACGAGTCAGGCTACTAACCTCAAGGTCAGTGGTTCGAAACTACCAGCAGTTCCACAGGAGAAAGATAAGGCTTTCTGCTCCCGTAAAGATTTACAGCCTTGGAAACCCTATACAGGGTTGCTGTGGGTCAGAACCGACTCGACAGCACTTAACAACAACAACAACAAGCAATCTTTAAAGGGGTTCTGGTATGAAGCTGTAGGGTAAACACTGGGCTGCTAACCACCATGTCAGAAGTTCAAACCACTAGCTGCTCCTCAGAAACCCTATATAGGGTTGCTATGAGTCAGAAGTGACTCAACGGCACTCAACAATAACAATCTCATAAATTCAACCCCCCATCCCGCAAAGTACGAATACAAACATCACTCTTGCAAGTAGCAGATGAAAACCTGGTAGTTTTCTGGTATTAAATCAACGTCTGAGAAAGACTGGCAGTTCACACTTAACTGGATCCCTAATAAATCATCTTCAGATTGATTTCTGGATTCATTATTCCTATCTGAGACTTTTCCATGGTTAGGGTAACTTGAAATTGTTCTTTTCAAAGCTGAAAATCACTTCTCCCAGAGCCCAGTCTGATGCTTACAGCCTCTGTAACTCAAATGATAATCTGGATCTAGTTCTTGACCAATGCACCTAGGTATAGCCTACCCAATGATGGTCCCTGGAGACTATTGCTGTAATTATAATTTAAATTAAGTGTGTGAACAGAGATGAAGTTAAGCAGTTTTAAAAGGCTGACACAGGAAAATAAATGTTGGTCACCTAAAGATCAACATAGCAATTGGGAAATTTAATACATGGGTGGTAGGGAAGCTTAACCTTTATCTTTCAATCTCATGACAATGGTATTAAGCTGCTGGCAACCTGCTTTCCAAACTGCATGCAGAATTTTTAGTCATAAGGTCATTCGGAGTATGGGATCTCTTTATAGAGGTAGAAAAACTTAACGGTATCCTGGAAATCACGATTCCCTAAAGGTGTTGCTGTTGTTAAGTGCTAGAGACTTGGTTCTGACTCCTAGTGATCCTGTGTAGAGATTTTAGGGAGCGGTGGGTGGGTTTGAACTGCGGACCTTGTGGTTAGCAGTCCAGTGCTACAGTGTCACATCAGGACTCCCTAAGAGTGGAATGTAAAAATTGCTACCTGACAAAAATACATGGTTTGCACAGTTTTCTGGGGTCACCTGGCCTAAAGCAAAACAAACAAAGATGTAGTAATGAATATATTTTTAAAATCTTAATTAATTAAGTAGCATTTCTTAGTCCTTAGTGTTGTTGTTAAGTGTCCTCAAGTTAGTTTTGACTCACAGCAACCCTGTATAGGGTTTCTGAACGGTAGCTGGTGGGTTTGAACCACCAACTTTGTGGTTAGTTATTAGTTATTGTTGCTGCTAAGTGCCATTGAGTTGGTTCTAGCTCATAGAGACCTTGTATAGTGTTTCCAAAGAGCAGCTGGTGAGTCTGAACTGCTGATCTTGTGGTTCAAACCTTCCAATCCAGTGTTTCATCCTACAGCGCCACACCAGTGATTAGTACTTATCCAACAGTGCCTCCCCAGGAATCCTTCTTAGAGCCTAGATGCACACTGTCATCACCTGAAGAACTAGGAACAAATGCCTCATGCCCAGCATCTTGATGCAGTGAGTTTGGGGCTGGGACCTGGGCGTCCATATATTTTGAAACTCTCAAGTTGATTCTAATAGGAAATCAGGATTAAGGACCACTCTTTTAGAGGCTTAAATTTGGAAAATTTGGCAAGTTTTCCTTAAAGATAGAGAAAAGAACACAAGCCTTTTGGGACAAGATAACATGGACCTTTCTTGTTCCAGGGAAGCCATGGTGCTGTACCTCTAACTTTGTTCAGCTTTTCCAGAAGGACACTACATACAGGCTTACTGTTGGGAACCCAGAAGTTCCCAATACACACAAGGAATTCTTACCTTTACAAACATAGCTGTGAAAAATGCTGGTCTGTTGGCTCCTTTTTTCAGGTGTGTAACAAAAAGTCGATATCCTATCAGTGTAACCAGAGCTTCAGACAAGAAAAACCATAGCAACTCTAAAAAGCTCTGGGGCTGAAACAGCAGGACTAGCAACCTCCATGTTCCAGCAGTTAAAGTAGATGAGATGAAATAATGCATGACACCAAGGTTCCATTTGAGTGGGAGTTCCAAGGTGGTAGGGATGGGGCCCACGGGAATGCAAACACTAATCATCACCGTGTCGGCAGCTAAGGTTGATGGGCCATCTTTTAATTTACTGATTTGTAACACTAATTTGTTCATGTAAGAAGTAACATGGCTGGGTACAGAGTATTTCAACACCAACAGGAGATTGGACTGGCTCATTTGGGGGGCTCAAAAAATATGTGGGGAATTCAACAGCTGAGAATTCTAATTTTGCCTCTGTCACCAGCTTGCCTCATGCCCAAGGCAAGTAATTAAAGCATTTCCCAATTTGTAAAATTGAAAAGGTGAGGGAAGGTTATTGATTGTTATAAAATATTTACTGCATGCCCTAATGGATATAATAATAGTAAAGTCTTTTGCACAGATTACACAAAGCCTTGTGGATATAAGCAACTGTGAGAAACCACATTTAGTTAGGATTGACTGCAGTCACTCCAAATGGACAGATACTGTGGAAATGGGAAGCTGGCTACAAGGGGGCCTTAAGTCACATCATCAAATTAGATAAAATCACTATGAACATGAACTATCTGTGAATTTAAAAGACTCTCTAGAAATGTGCATGTACATACAATTTCCACAATGTGAAGATCACAATCTTGGTTGTCCACTTCATATTCTTAAAAAGATGATCCTATTAGTTTTATTTCCCACATTTATGATATCAAGATCTTATGTTGTTACTCACGATTCTCAAACTTGGTTTCACATTAGAAAATTCTGGAGAATTAACTAACAAACAATACCGCTGTTGCCTAGGCTCAAATCCTGAATTGATAAAATAAATACTCTGGAACTGGGACCTGGACATTAGTTGCTTTCATTTCATTTGTACAGTTTCCCAGATGACTCTAAAGTAAAGCCAGTGTCTGAAGCCACTATAGTAGTCAGACTATGTTTTGTCCCATCACTAACATCCCAGCTTCATTTCCATCACCATGGCACATGGTTCCTTCCTTGGAAATCCTATTGCTCACTCTTTCCCTTTTTCTTTTGTCAAGTCTTCCACCCCTTAACATTATCTCTAACCTTTTCTTTCTCCATGCATCTTGGGACTTATGGGCATATTGCCCTCTGGAATCTTGAAACTGTCTACGCCACTCATTTAACACCATGAGCATGCTACCTTACATGGCTACTATATATATTTTTTTTTCCTTAAGGGGGCAAAATATATGTAGCAAACATTTGCTAATTTAACAAGTTTTCCATGTACAATTCAGTGATGTTGATTACGTTCACATTCTACATTACCACTATCCATTTTCAAATTTTTCTATCACTGCTGGCAGGAGCTTAGTGGCTCCTGAGCAGTGATTCCTACTTCCGCTCTCCAACCTCCCACTGAAAATCACTATTGAGATTTGGTCTCTATTTGCCTATTTCATATAGGGGGGAATCATACCATGTTTGCGTTTTTTGTGATCAACTGCACGATGTTTTCAAGATTTCCCATGCAGTGGCATTTCTCTTTCTGACTGAGTAATATCCCATTATCTGAATATACGACCTTTTACTTATTGATTCATCTGTGGATGGACATTGAGGTTGTTTTCACTTTTGATCTCTGTTCTGCTGGCTGACATCCAGAGCTATGTGAACTGAAGCTCACTGTTGGAGAGGTGAGTAGGAAAGATCTAGAAGAAAGATCCAGCAACCCTCTTCGAGTGGATCTCCAATTCTGTTTGAATCACATTTGACACTGAAAACTCTGGGACTGTGGACTAACACTTTCTCAAAGTCACTGAAAGAGTTTGTAACGAGGGATCCTGAGGAGGGAGAGATTGGCAAAGTTACTGGGGACAGTGTCCCATCCCAGTAGCTTACGTATGAAAGGGGGACTTTTCTCCTTCACTGACCTGATGGACACTAGCTCAGGGGAAAGTTTCAGGTTTCTCCCACAAGTAGTCCACCTACCAGAAAGGTTTGGCTAGGTGGTCTTGATGGAGATCTTCAGAAGGAAGGTTTTCTTTAGGGAAAAGGCATTCACCCCAGTGTTCATGCTGGGCTCTCAGGGGTGTCCAGGAACTCGCAAGGATTTTATGCAAAATTTTGTGAACATTCTCCCCTAGGGAGCTAGTTCTCAAAAGGATTTATGATCCTTAATTTTTAAGAACCACTACTCTGGTAGCATAGTGGTTACAAATCGGGCTGCTGACCTCAGGGTAGGCAGTTCGAAACTACCAGCTGTTCCTCAGGAGAAAGTTGAGGATTTCTGCTCCTGTAAAGATTTACAGCCTCGGAAATCCTGTACAAGGTAGCTATGAGTCAGAACCGACTCCACGGCACATAACAACAACAAACAACCAAAAAATTTTCACTTGTTTCTTCCTTGTTCAGTGCTTCTGAACCACTAAATATTTTACATGTGTTGTAATAATGCACGGGGTCCTGGTGTGTTGTAGGATAAACACTCGACTGCTAACGGCAAGGTCAGAAGTTCAAACCCACCAGCTGCTCCTTGGAAATCTTATACAAGGTCACAATGAATCAAAACCAATTCAACAGCACCTAACAACAATAATAAAACACACATACACACACATTCACACACAAAAGGGGACTTTAAAAAGTTTGTGTGAAAAAATAGAATGAAAAGAGAATAGATTTTTTCCCCCAATATCCTTTTTGAAGCCCCCTCATGTGTATGTGTGTGTCTTTAATAATTAATTTCTGTTCCCTTTTACAAAGAAAACTGAGACCCAAAGAGGTTAAGTGTCTTGTCCCAGGTCACACAGTCCGGGAAGACTGAGGTTAGTAGCACCCCATCAGCCCAGAAACATGAAATTCAAACGGGAAATTTTTGCCAGCCAACTTGATGAATGAAGACAATTGAATCCTTCCAGACTCAGGTCAGGTTGCTTTTCCTTTCATTGTTTACCCCCTCCCCGTGCCTCACCTCCCAAAATAATGTTTTGCAATCATTTTCAAGTCCTGTCCTAAAGAACCTTAAGTTGCTTGTTATTAGGGCCAGGCGAACTGTTTCCCCAGGATACAGGTAGAGGTCACTAACAGGACATTTTTCCACAGACAGAACTAACTGGAGGCTTCAGTTTCACCTCCGGCAGCATTCTGGCTCACCAGTTACTTGAGTTAGCTGACTTTTCCCCCTTCCTGGTCTTCCAGCAGTTTCTCCTTCCAACCTCCTCTTTGGCTCCAATTCCTCTGCTGAGGTGAATCCACCTCGCTCCTGCTCCAAGTTAGTCAGGGGTTACTCACCTGCCATTATCTCCACGGCCTTTTGGGGGGAGTCACACCATTCGGGTCAGTACACGGCAACACACAACTTTTTCCACTGTCTACCCTGGAGGGGACTGGAGCGCAGGATCCTTCAGTCCGCTGCTGTCACATCATCTGTCTAATCCCCTTTACCCTCGCCAGCCACCTGTTTTGTTTTGTTTTCATTCTGACATAAATACTTTACATTCGGAGTAGCCCACAAGCACATCGAAACTCATTCTCAAGAAAGCATCTGAAAATGCATTTTTTAAAAATCCAAGGCGTATCTGTGTTTGTGCAGTTGTAAATCGCGGTGGGGGGAAGGGGTGGCAAGCTAGCTACCTTGGAGTATTTTTACTTCCTCAGAGAAGGGACTTGAACGGCAATTGCGGTTAAGGCCGGCTGCTGTTACTACGCTCTGACTCGGTTCTGGTGTTTTCTTAAGCAGTCCGCGCCAGTTGCCGCTCACGCTCCGTCCTGCACGCGGGTCTCTAACCCCAAACCCCAGCCCCACTGACAGCGCCCGCCCGCGTCGCCTCGCCTCGCCCGTGGCCGCAAGGAGTCCGTACCGCTTCGGCAGCAGGCTCAGCCCGCAGTGGGTACTCACTTTTACTGGGAAGCAAAGTCTGCGGTATCAGTCTGTGGACACTTCCTGCAAACGGACGTGTAGATCCATTGTGTGTAAAGCTGTTTCGTGACCAACCGGTAAAATCCAGAAGGAGGGAGAGGAATGAGTAAAACAGAAAGGGAATGGGGGGAAATCCAGCCCAGAAGATGGTGTCTGGGGACTTCAGTCTGGGCTCCACCGTCCCCAGTCCGTGGTGGCTCTGTGAGAAGAGGCTCAACTCAGTGCACTTGTTCACTCTTTCTTCATGAGAGGAGGAGTCAGTGTTGCAACATTTCTGTTCCTTGCTGGAGGCAAAACAGTGATTTTCTTCAGCATGCAAAATGTCCAGAGTCTGCCAGTTTTACAAGGTGATGGAGGTAATTGGGGAAACCGAAATGCAGCAAAGATGTGGAGAAAAAATAACTGATTCTGCCCAGATCATCCTTGCATTATTAGGGGCACACATCTTCCATTGGCTCTATAGCAAAAAAAAAACAGACAAAATAATCATATAAACGTCTTAATCAATCTAAAGACCTTAAAGATGATGTTTCCCCCGGCAGCCAAGATGTTGAGCGGCAGTGTCAAATTTCTTCCTTATTTCCCTGGTAACATTGAAACCGAAGCTGGACTATGTTTGAGGGGTGCTTCAGGGATTAGGAGAAAGAGAGAAAAGGTCACAAGAAAATAGTCAGTGGCCCAAGGAGTGTCTCTTTTTTGATATCCAGAACCAAAACTTTCAGGGTGCTATGATTATTTTCTGTCACATGAGGATAACCTAGAAATAATGGTGATGCTGAATTTCACACTCTTGTCATTGTTTCCTGCAAATAATGAATTGATCTTTTCAGACTGGACTGTATGTGGCTCTGCCCTCCCCCCCCCACCCTTTTTGTAATAACAAAACCACACGCAAGTACCACATTTCTCTGTCAAAAAAGAAATAGAACAGCGCTGAAACAAAAGCAGCTGCCTGAATCAAAGTTACCCCTCAATTAGTAAGTTGCTGGTGTTTGATGTCATTAATATTGCATCTGATTATTACACAACCCACAGGGGCACCAAGGAAGATACTTTAAACAAAGACTGTTATTGAGTTTCAAATAAACTTATTGCAAAGCTAGGCTTTTCCACTTTAATTTGATTGTCATTCTGTAATAACTAGCAAATTATCCAAACAGAGGCCACTTACCAAGCCTCAGGGAGCCAGATTCTCTCATGATGCTTTGGTAATTGTTTTGGATTGGAAGCCTAGAGTCACCTAGCTAGGTAGAACAGCCTGATGCTTCCTGTTCAGTAACATCCTGGGACTATGAAGCCATAGACTCCTGATTCTTTTAGCTGACAGGAGGGGCAGCTTTCAGTCAAAATACATAGCATGTACGCACCTTCTGTGATGCAAGTAATATATTTACCTTTGCTTATCTTGGCCATGAAGGTACACAACTGCTACTTATTTTCAGTACCACGGGGACACATGACACACCTTCAATTGCAGAATATTTCTATCTGACCTTTCCAAAGCAAATGATCCCTCAGTTCTACTATAGTTGTTTGAATTAGACTAGTTTGACAATTGGTAAAAAAAAAAAAAAAAAATCAGCCTAGGTAAAACTGGATGGCAGTCAGTTCTGGTCATCTGTACTCAGGATTTATAGCAGATGACAAACCGGTTGTTGAGTGGCTAATCCACAAATCACTGGCAAAGTAAAAGGAGAAGGCTGGTTGTCTGCTCTGCTGGCAAGCACACAGTCATTCCCTAAAGCACGGGCATTACTGAGATGATGAAGGTAGTCTGCAAGGAGCTTCAACCTCTTTCCTTTCGGCCTCACTCACATTGTCTTTGCCATTGCTGCGTTCTCTGCACAGTAACGTGTCCTAGCTCCTTTACTCAGCTTCTCTTGTAATTGTCTCTGCCTCAGATTACGTGTTTCTTCTTTATCCTGATCTGACTCCTATGACTGAATCCTGGCCTCAGGACTACTGGCCTATTGCCCCTCCAGACCTTGCTGTCTAGCCTGATGCAGAGACTAGAGCCCATGCGTTGGCATGGCTTTGTGTCTTTGTTGTTCATTTAGCTTCTTCAAGCTTCACTCACATGACTGCAAATCAGAAGAAAAGGTCAATACCTAAAAAATTCAGTCAATGGATATAGAATGATGATGATAGTATGTTAGTTCCTGTGATGTCAGGTGTTACTCATGGTGATCCCATGTCCAACAAAACATAGTGTTGCCTGGTCCTGGGTCATTTTCACAATCACTGGGGTGCCCAAGTCCACTGTTGCATTTTGAGTCTATTCCAACCCAGGGCCTCATTTTCCAGCACTCTATCAGACAATAGTCTATTGTGATCCACAGGGTTTTCATTGGCTAAATTTGGGGAGTAGATTGTCAGAGTTCTTTAGTTTGAGTTCGGAAGCTCTGTTGAAACCTGTCTACCATGGGTGACTGTGCTGGTATTTGAAGTGCTTGGTGGCATGGTTTCTAGCACCATAGCAACACTCAAGCAACAGGTTGTTATGGTTAGGTGTCCTTGACTCAGTTCCAATGAAATACTGGTTATGTTTGAGAATGTTGACATAGTCAATGTGTTAATCCATCTCATTGAGGGTCTTCTTCTTTCTCACTGACCCTCTGCA
>NW_006408842.1:2373501-2376927 GCF_000296735.1 Chrysochloris asiatica
AGCATTGTAATTCAAATTCATCAGTTCTTCTCTGGTCTTCCTTATTTACTGTCCAGTTTTCATACGCATATGAGATAACTCATATGAGTTAGTTGCACCTTAGTCCTCAAAGAAACATCTGTGTTCTTTAATACTTTAAAGAGATATTTGGCCACAGATTTGCTCAATGCAATCAATACTTTGATTTCTTGACTGCTGATTCCATGAGCATTGATTGTGGATCCCAGTAAAATGAAATGCTGACAACTTCAATCTTTTCTTCGTTTATCATAATGTTGTTGATTGGTTCTGCTTTGTTTTCTTTAAAAATTGAGTTGTAATTCATATTGAAGACTGTAGTCTTTGATTTTTATCAGCAAGGGCTTCAAGTCGTCTTTGCTTTCAGCAAGCAAGGTTGTATCATCTGCACATCACAGGCTGTTAATGAGCCTTCCTCCAAATCTGATGCTGTGTGTTCTTTTTCATATAGTCCAGCTTGTCACATTATTTGCTCAGCATACAGAGTCCTAGTATAGGATAAGCTTGAGATCGCAAGATCGGTGTGAACTGTAAGGTTGGTGGCCAAATTCACCAGTCACTCCATGGAAACCCTATATAAGATTGATATGAGTTGGAACCCACTTGATGGCACTTAACAACAACAACAAAAGATTAAATAAATATGGTGAAAGAAGCAGCACATAAGCCACCACAAAATGTTAAACTGCCAGATTGGTGGTGGAATAATGGTGACAACATATGTAAAAGGCCAGAAATGTTAACAGTAAGTCTTAAAATATTAAGTTTATTTTCCCCTTCCCCTCTCCACCACCCTCCTTGCATGTTGAATCTTTTTTACCCTACTATCTTTTTCAGCTCAGCCTATAATATCCTCAGGTCTCCATTGACTCTGCTAACTCTTTTAGTGGCTTTATGGTTGAATGCACTTCTTTCTTCATCTGTAGAAATGAAGAAGTAACAGTATGATCTACACCCATCAGCTTCCCAAACTCAGCATTCTCTACTCAGTGCATGGCTTCAGTGGTTCTCAACCTTTACTGTACCTCAGAGTTGTTGTTGTTAAGGGCTATTGAGTTCATTCTGATTCATTATTGTTTTTAGGTGCCATAGAATCAGTACCGACTAATAGCCAACCTATGCACAACAAAACAAAATACTGCACGGTCATGTGCCAACCTCATAATCATTGTTACGTTTGAGCCCATTGTTGCTGCCACTGTACCAATCTATCTCATTCGGAGTCTTCCTGTTTTTCTCTGACCCACCACTTTACCAAACATGATATCCTCTGGGACTGGTCCTCCTGATAATATGTCCAAAGTATGAAAGATGAAGTTTGGCCATCCTGGTTTCCAAGGAGCATTCCGACTGTACTTCTTCCAACACATATCTGTGTGTTCTTTTGGTAGTCCATGGTACTTTTAATATTCTCCTCCATAATTCAAATGCATCAATTCTTCTACTATCTTCCTTATTCACTATCCAACTTTCATATGCGTATGAAGTTATTGAAAAAGACCATGACTTGTGTCAGGTGCATCTTAGTTAGGCCTCAAGATGACATCTTTGCTCTTCAACACTTAGAAGAGGTCTTGTGCAGCTGATTTGATTGATACAATACATTTTTTGATTGACTGCTTCACGGTTGCCTCCATGAGTCTTGATGTTGATGCCTTCCATTTCATTTTTGACAATTTCCAATTTTCCTAGATTTATAGTTCGTACATTCCATTTTCCAATTATTAATGGATGTGTACAGTTGTTTCTCTTCATTTTGAGTTGTGCCTCACCAGCAAATGAAGGTCCTGAAGGCTTTACTCCACTCTTGTCATCACGGTCAACTCTACTTTGAGGAGGCAGCTCCTTTCCAGTTATATTTTGAGTGTCTGATAAACTGAGGGGCTCATATTCCAGTGCTATGTTGTTGTTGTTATGTGCCATCAAGCTGGTACTGACTCATAGTGACCCTATGCACAACAGAACAAAACACTGCCCGATTCTGGGTCAACCTCACTATTGTTGCCATGCTAGAGTCCATTGATGCTGCCACTTGGCCAATCCATCTCACTGGGGGTCTTCCTCTTTTTCTCTGACCCTCCACCTTACCAGACATAATATCCTTCTCCAGCGACTGGTCCTTCAGTAAATATTTTAAGTCTTCTTCACTTTCAGCAAGCAAGGTTATATCATCGACACATCGCAGGTTGTTAATGAGTCTCCAATCCTGATGCCAAGTTTTTCTTCATATAAGCCAGCTTCTCAGATTAATTTGTTCAGCATACAGGTTGAATAAGTATGGTGAAAGAATATAACCCTGTCACATACCTTTCTTCATTTTAAACCATTCGGTGTTCCCATGTTCTGTTCAAACAACTGCTTCTTGGTCCTTGTACAGATTCCTTATGAGCACAATTAAGTGTTTCGGTATACTCATACTTCATATTGTTGTCCATAGCTTGTCATGATCCACACACTCAAAAGCCTTTGCGTAGCCAATAAATTTCAGTACTATATCTGATAAGATTCTGGTGCTCTTCACCCTGTTTCAATATTCAATATTCTGGTGCTGACAGTGTTCCACTGCTATTCATAAGGATTTTATTGACTAAATATTCAGAAGTAGTTCATCCCTCCTTCTTCTTAGTCTGTCGTCATCTGGAAGCTCAGCTGAAACCTTTCCTCTATAGGTTACCTCGCTGATTTTTAAAATATCCATGGCCTAGCTTTCAGAATCACAGCAACATGCAAGCCACCAAAGTATGACAAACTGACAGATGAGTGGTGATTCTGATTCATAGAGACCCTATATAGGGTCTGTACATCTTTGTGGAAGATGAAAGCCTCATCTGGTCCCTGAAAAAACACTGGAGGGCTCGAACCACTGACCTCATGGCTCTCAGTCCACTGCTTATCGTACAGACAAACTTTGCTCCTTTAGAGTCATCTGAAACTTGTTTAAAGCATACATGTGTTTGGGCGACACTGACAGAACTTCTGATTAAGGAGGTTTCGGATGGGGTCTCTGCTTCTCTGATTCTACAGGTTGGAGAATGGCTGCCTTAACTTAATTCCTGGCTTTCACAGCTACTATTTAGCAACTGTTCTCTCACCTGAGTCCTCCTAATCCTTTCTGTATCATTTGGCATCTCCTCTTTTCTCCCGCCTAGCCAGACTTTCATTCGACTTTTAAGCGCCTATGCTCCCCCAACTCCCTGCTGCTTCTGTGTCCTTAATCCTGTTTCGGATATTTCCATAGTTCCTCGGGTTCTTCCTCCTTCCTGAATGGAGATCTTTTACTGTTTGGACCTTCATTTTTCTTCTTTGAGGGTTACATTCTTCAAAAATAAAAAATTTAAATGTTATATATATCAGTAGAATAAAATATTACTCACAATTCCAGGATTTCTTTTTAAAAAACACCCAAAA
>NW_006408842.1:2401615-2403028 GCF_000296735.1 Chrysochloris asiatica
AGCTGGTAGTTTCGAACTGCTGACCCAGAGGTTAGCAGCCCAATTCATAACCACTATGGTTCCAGCACTCTTTTTGTAGTGTGATTCCTATCCTGCTTTCTTGGAATATTATCTTCCACTCCTTACCTACTTGGGACCATATCCATTCTTTTTTTTTTTTTTTTTTAACTTTTCATTGTGAGTGGAGTGAAAGTTTACAGAGTAGATCATAAGAATTACATTTTCTAAGTCGTACACTTCATTTCATTTCAATGATTACAATCCCCTCAATGTAGCATCAGTCACCCCAAGAACCCTATCCATTCTTGATCTTCAGACTTGATACCACTTTGTTCTTAAAGCATTCCTTGATCATTCCATCCCTGGAGGCACTCTGTTTGCTGCTTCTGTTACATAAACCAGTTGCAGGCTAGTTAATTCTGGTTCATGGATGGTTATGTTGTGTCAGAGTAGAATTGTGCTTCATAGAGTATTCAGTGGCTACTTTTTTGGAAACAGATTGCCAGACTTTTCTTTCGAGGTCACTCTGAGTTCACTCAAATCTCCAACCTTTCAGTTAGCAGCCGAGTGCATTAACTATATGTACCATGCAGGGATTATGTGATATTTCATTTGTAAAATGAGTTTATAATACGTCTCCTTTGATCTACTCCTACAGACCATTGTGAGGCTGGTGTGAGATGACGTATCTGAGAGCAGCTGGTAAATTATAAACCATATGTAAATATAAGGCAACACTATTATTAGATAACGTTTCCTTCCTTCTAAGAAAAACACACGGGTCGATCAGAAGCTAGGTGAGGTACAAGCAGCTTTTGTGAGCAGAGGATGGGAATGGTTTTCTCTGTGTGGATGTAGAATAAGAAGATGCTAGGAGAGTTGGCATGTTGACAGATTGGGAATTATGTTTTCTAAACCAACAGAGGTATGTTGAATACTGAGCATGCTGAGTAAGATGCAATAGTTCTTAGTTTTAGTAGTAACTGCATGCATTTCTTCAGTGTGGTAGCATAGTGGGTTACGAGTTGAGCTGCTAACCTCAAGGTCAGGAATTTGAAACTACCAGCCACTCCATGGAAGAAAGTTGAGACTTTCTGCTCCTGTAAAATTTCACAGGCCAAGAAATTCTACACAGGGTAGTTATGAGTCAGAACCGACTCAACATTACCATCACCACTGTGGTGTGAATCTTACTATTCAAAGTGTGGTCCTTAGTCCTTGAGTCAGCTACATCAACATCACCTAGGAACTTATTTTAAAATGCAAGATCTCAGTTTCCACACTGTCATTGTATGCTGGTGAGTCCTGGTGTGGCGCTGTGGTTAATGACTGCAAAGCCATTTGAGCTATAAGGTCAGTGGTTCAAGTTCACCAGCTGCTCCTCGGAAACCCTATATAGGATCACTATGGGTC
>NW_006408842.1:2403458-2404512 GCF_000296735.1 Chrysochloris asiatica
ATGGAATAGCTATGGAAAAGTTTCAACAAACTGATGCAGTGCTGGAATCACTCACTAGTCTGTACCAAGAAAATTTGAAGACAGCTACCTGGACAACTAACTGAAAGAGATCTACATTTGTGCCCATTCCAAAGAAAAGTGATCCAATGGAATGTGGAAATTGTCAAACAGCATTAACATCACACGTAAGTCAAATTTTGCTGAGGATTAAAATGGTTATAGTAGTATGTTGGCAGAGCACTGCTAGAGATTCGAACTGGATTCAGAAGAAGATATAGAATGAAGAATATCATTGCTGATGTCATATGGATTTTTGCTGAGAGCAGATTAATATCAAAAAGACTAAATACTTATATTTTATTACTATGCAAAGGCATTCAATTGTGCAGATCATAACTATGCATAACCTTGTGAAGAATAGAAATTCCAGAACACTTAATTGTGTTCATGTGGAAGCTGTACATGAGCTAAGAGGCAGTCATTCAAATAGAACAAGGTGATACTGCCTGGCTTAAAATCAGGAAAGGTGCCTGTCAGGGTTATATCCTTTCCCAATACTTATTCAGTCTGTGTGCTGAGAAAATAATTTGGGAAGCTGAACTACATAAAGAAAAATGTGACATCAGGTTTGGAGGAAGGCTTATTAACATCCTGTGATATGCAAGTGGCACAACTTTGCTTGCTGAAAGCAAAGAAAACTAGAAATACTAAATGATGAAGATCAAAGACCTCAGCCTTCAGTATGATTGCACCTCAATGCAAAGTAAGCAAAAATCCTCACAACTGGACCAATAAATAACATCATGATAAACAGAAAAACAATTGAAGTCGCCAAGTATTTAATTTTACTTGAATCCACAATTCATGTTCGTGGAAGAAGCAGTCAAGAAAGCAAATCTTGGATTGTATTGGGTAAATCTGCTGCAAAAGATCTTTTCAAAGTGTTAAAGAGTAAAGATGTCACTAAGGTGTGCCTGGCCCAAGCCATGATATTTTCAATCATTTCATCTAAATTTGAAAGTTGGACAATGAATAAGGACTATAGGAGAAGAAT
>NW_006408842.1:2405902-2409856 GCF_000296735.1 Chrysochloris asiatica
AAGAAGTACAACTAGAATGTTCTTTAGAAACTAGGATGGTGAGACTTCGTCTTGCATATATTGGACATGTTATCGGGGAGGACCAGTCTTTGTAGAAGGACATTATGCTTAGTAAAGTAGAGGGTCATCGAAAAAGAGCAAAACTCCCAATGAGATAGATTGGCACATAACAGTAGCAACAATGGACTCAAACATAACAACAATTTTGAGGGTGGAGAGGACTGGGCAGTATTTAGTTCTGTTGTCCACAGGGTCACTGTGAGTCAGTACCAACTCAAGGGCACTTAACAACAACAGTCCTTGGGTGCTGCAAAGGATTAATGTGCTCAGCTGCTAACCAAAAATGTGGAGGTTAGAATCCACATAGAAAGAGATTACATAAAAGGACTGGTGATAGACTTCCAAATATTTAGCCACTGAAAACCCTGCAGAATACAGTGTTTTTCTGACACATATAAGATCGCAATACATTGGAATGAATTTGAAGGCAATGGTTTTACTCCAGAGAAGTGATCAAAGTCTTTGCTTGTTACCTTAGCAGTGAACTAATTTTTGAATTTCTCTTCCCAGTTGTTGTTGTTGTTGTGTTGTGAAGTGCTGTCGAGTTAGTTCCAACCCATAGCGACCCTGAACAGTTTCCAAGGAGCATTTGGTGAGCTTGAACCGCCAACCTTGCAGTTCAAATGGCTTTGCAGTCTGGCGCATTAACCCATAGCACCACATAAAGTTACATGTGTACTACTGTATAGTTATGGTGCTGTAGGATAAACACTGGCCTGCTTATCCATAAGGCTGGTAGTTTAAATTCATCAGCTGGTCCTCAGAAACCCTATACAGAGTCACTATGATTCAGAACCGACTCAATGGCACTAACAACAACAACTGTATTGCAAAGTGCATAAAAGTAGAAATTAAAGAATGCAATAAAAGTTTTTTAAATTAAATAAAATTTCATTTTTAATAATATTGTACCATTTTAATATGACAATAATGTGTATGCTTCACTTTAAAAAATGTTGGCTTGACATTTTTGAGATACGGTGATTTGAAGAGCTACTTCTCAGTTTAATTATTTTAATTTCTTGAAAAATATATAAAACAAAAAAATCTTAAGAGAATTCATTTATTTTTTTGCAACAGTATTCACTCCTGATTTTTAAAAGTGATTTTTATAGCTGTTAAGTGCTGTCAAGTCGTTTCTGACTCATGTTCCTGTATAGGGTTTCCGAAGCAGTAAATGCATTTTCTGGAAACAGAAAGCCTCATTGTTTTCCTCATGGTGCTGGTGGTCTCAAGCCACCAAACTGTGATTATCAAAGTACATAAAAGTAGAAATTTTAAAAGAATGAGATTTCTCATGCTTCCCATTTTACTGGGGTAAAGATGACATATAATGACATTCATCTTTTTTAACGTATAGTTCTATGAGCTATGACCACCACACATCTGCCAGTTTGTAATATAGTGGTGGCTTGTGTTTTTCTATGATGTTGGGAGGTATGCCATCAGACTTTAAACATTAGCAGGATCACCGATAGGTCTTAGTACAAGAAAATCTTGAATTCTTTAACAAAAATTAAGAAACGGACAAGAATAGTAGTTGAGCTTCCCAATTATGAATGGCCTGAATGATTGGACTGAAAATTGATTTCCAAAATTATTGAATAAAAACTTTATGGATCACAACAGAATAGCTGCCTGACTCTGTGTTGGGAGGTAAGCTCCCTAGGTTGGAAGTCACTATACAATCTCTACAATGACTCAGATATGCCAATGAGTATGACTGTGATGCAGGATCAGTTAACATTTTGTTCCATTGCGCATGGAGTTGTCATGAGTTAGAGTCAACTTTATAGTCACTAGCACGTGTTTCCAGCACTCATCTGTCGATGTGTCATACTGTGGTGGTTTCTGTGTTGCTGTGATGCTGGAAGCGATGCCACCAGTATTTTAAATGCCTGCAAAATCAACTTTGGTGGACAGGTTTCAGCACAGAAAAAGAGGAAGACTCCCAAGGAGATGTATTGATAGAGTGGCAACAAAAATGTGCTCAATCATATCAACAATGGCACAGGAGTGAAGAGTGTATCATTTTGTGCATAGGGTTGCTATTGACACCTAACAACAACAACAACAACATGAGTTTTTTACAAATGTAAAAAGTCATTTAAACACACCACAAATCAAGACACACAATAGTTTCATCATTCCTGCCAAATTCTCTCCTACTCTTTGTGGTCCATCCCATTCCTTTCCCCAGCTCTGTCACTTGAATTGCACATGATCTAGACTTTTGAACCTGTTGCATTTCCACCTGTTGTTAAGTGCTGTCGAGTTGGTTCTGACTCATCGTGATGCTGTATGAGGTTTCTGAGGAGCACCTGCTGGGTTGTTCCATTTAGCATAATGCATTTGAGATCCATATTCTTAGAACACTTGTAGTTTTATAAAAACAACTCACTTCAGAATCCAACAAGCCCTTTTAGTGCTTTGCCATGGGATCAACAAGATAACTTCTGTGTGGTACCAAACATCATCATTCTTGCTCTCCATTTTGTTTGGATGTATTGTCAAGTTTCATATTATAAAGGCCTTACTTCAAGAGTAAACTATTAAAGAGCTGCTGTAACTCATAAATGGCAAATCAACAAATGGGGGCACCATGGAAACCCCTGTATTTGCTGAACTTCCTCTTATCCTTGAGCTATCTCATGTAGCTTTCAGGAGCTAACTCAGTTACTCTGATTTAGATTTAGAGTAAGGTTTAGGTGAAAAACAGCAACAACCACAACAAATAAATGCTATATTATTAGGTTCTTTTTGGTAAAATAATTAAAAATAAATGTTACATTAGTTTGCTTTTTTAGCCTATTGAACCATCTTGTACATCTAGGTGTACACATCTCTCTTTACTTTAGAGAGTAATTCTCATACTTAGCCATACATTAAGGTGAACTGATAGTGTTATGGATTACCAATTGAGCTGCTAACTGCAAGGTCAGCCGTTTGAGTCTACCAGTTGGTCCACAGGATACAGATGAGGCTTTCTACTCCCATAACGATTCACAGTCTCGGGAACCCTATATAGTGTTGCTAAGAGTCAGAACCAACAACCAACTTAGTAGCATGCAACACCAACCATGACCAGCCACACATGAGACCCACAGAGGGTAACCATCAAAAATACAGGTCCTAGAGTCCCACTCACTCTGGGCCTCTTTACACTGTATCTCTGGAGGAGGTGCTCTTGGGGAATTGTAGTTAATAGGATTCTACAGATGGTGCTCAGGAGGTCAGCTCAGCTCTTGGCAGTCTCAAGGATTAAGTCTAGTGCTTTCCTACTCCAAGCGTGGTACAGAAGAGCTAGTGTCATCTGAGAGCATGCTAGAAATGAGAACTTTAAACAGGTCCTCAAGTGATTGATTCCTATGCACCTAAAAGTGTGAGGGGCCCTGCTCCAGTGCTCAGGCACTGAGGTTCATAAAACCCAAGTGACTATAAGAGTGAGAGCTCCTCTTGTAACACCCAATTGGTACCTGGGGAAAAACTGACATTTACCTGTAAAATGAATGATAATATTAGGGAGAAGCCTATTCCTCAGTACAATTAACCATACAAGACAAAAAAGACAGCATTTGTCTCCAAATAAAACTCAGAAGGCAAGAAGGGGCAGGGAAGAAAGCTAAATAGATACGGGGACTCCAAGGAGGCAGTGGGAAGAGTGTTGTTAGATTGAGGGAATTACAACCAATGTTGCAAAACAAAAAATATATAAACCCTGGAAAGAAAAAGGAGTTTTTTTCTGTAAACTTACACCCTAATCACAATAAAAAGTACAAAAGAATACATAAAACAAATTGCAATCTGAAAAAAATATATATATTGACACCTAAGAGATAATTAGCTACATTCTCCATCCCTATCCTGACCCAGAGAAACACTGTCAGATGTAGT
>NW_006408842.1:2411541-2414997 GCF_000296735.1 Chrysochloris asiatica
AAAAAAAAAAAAAATCCGATCAAAACATTGGTTTCTGGGGGGATCTGTTGGGCCAGTTAAATTCAAGGAGGAGAGATCAGCTTAGAAATTTAGAAAGTTACAGCAGCTGGGTTTTTTGGGGCATTTCTAAAGGGTTTGGAGCTGTGGGGTAAAAAGGACTGGATTGCTAACCACAAGATTTGTTGATTCAAGATGAAGCCAACTTGATGACACTTAATAGCAATAAATGCAAGGGGTATTCTTGGAATCCTCATGTGGCTTTGTAAGATAAGCACTGGACTGCTAAATGAAAAATTGGTGGTTCAAACCTACAAGCAGCTTCTTGGAAACCCTAAACATGGTCACTGAATTGGAACGGACTCAGCGGCACTTAACAAGAACAAAGGAGAATTTTGATAGATTTTGAACACAGGATGATCACAGGGACTTATTAGGAAGAAGTTTTAAGAAAATTGAAATCTGCATTGGTGAGAAAAAGGCCAGGAGAGTTGTTCAAAAGACATTGCTTCTATCATGACAATACTCAGCTTTCAAGAGTAGGTAGGGCTGTCCTATGATAATTTCCTAAGGGAAACCTAACCCCATCCATGGTAGAGCCCTGGTCTTGCCCCTTCAGACTTCTTTTTGTTTCCCAAACTCAAAGAACATTTCAAAAGAGCATGGTCTGAATCCCTGGAGGATGCCTAAACTGCTGTTCTGATATGGTGTCAATTGAAGAGTGCAGAATGCTTTGAGAGTCGGGTTCCAGAGATGGAGCCACTCCCTTCAGTACTGCGTAGACCTAGATGGAAGGTATGGTGTGAAAAAGCAGCTTCACATTTTTATATTTTTGTTTAATATAAGTTTCTGTGATTTTGTAGCAATATTTTTTTTTACTTACCCTCACATAATTCAATGATGTTGATTTTTCATCATGGTGTGCAAACATAATCATTATTCTTTTCCAAAAATTTCCACCAATATTAACAGAAACTCAGTGCCTGCTAAGAAAGGATTGTTCCTTTTCTCCATTCTCTACCCCTGGCCAACACTCATAAACTTAGTAATATTAGTACATTTGCCTATTTCATGTAAGTAGAATCATACAACATTTGTCATTTTGTGACTCAATTACTTCACTCAGCTTAATGTTTTCAAGGTTCGTACATACTGTAAGATATCTGGTGAACATTCTTGAACCAAAATAGAACGTAAATTATGCCCTATCAAGATTAACTTCTTCAGTCATAACCTCTCTAGTGTACTTAACAACAACAGCAAGTCCAAGAGAATCTTAAATTCTTGAACACAGGAAAGGAGAAGGATGAACAGAACTGTTGAGTAGCAGGTTTTATCAAAGTTGAAATTCAGAAAATATCCTAGTTTGAATTCTAAAATTGAAAACATTTGAAGTACTTTTTTCCCTACCCAAACATTTGTGTGTGTGATAAGCTCATGTTATTCATTAATCTTTGTTTCTTTTGCAGTGTATTATTGCTTGTGTTCATGAATATGAAGGGGATTTTAAGAAATGATTTTCTACATTAGTTTCCTTGACTCTACAGCTTTGTAAAACACAAGTTCTTTGGGTCTAACTCACCATCAAGATATCAGGAGCAGGTACTGATGATTTAGAAGAAAGGGTTCTGATTTAGAAATTTGGGAGACTGGAGAATAATTGATTCTCTTATCACTTTTTGGAGCTCTCAGTTTTCTTATCTTTAAAATGAGAGGGTTAGACTGGATCTGCCTTAACTCTTCTGGGAGTCTTAAACTTTTGAAAATAGGACAAAAAGCAGTGAATATTTGCCAGAGGAAAATTAGTATAATATATACTTACATATAAAATTTTACATACTTTCCAAGGAGTTCAAAGAACTCCTGAAGTTAACCTATGGATTTCAGGTTAATAATCCTTTTTTTTTTTTTTTTAACTCAAAAATACTTTGATATTGAGGAAAACAAAAATAATGAGGGCTGCTGATAGCAAGAAGGTTCAGAAAGTTGGAGGCAATAGTTGGAGGTCAGTGAAAAGATATCAGTGGCCTTCATCTCTTGCCATTTTTAGACCTGATATTGAAGGATATTTTTTAGCATGCTACCTCCAAGACATTATTCAGGCTTGGGAGCAGCAGGGCATAGTGCTACAAACACGGATCTAAGAGTCATCAAGGAATCGACTAAAACTCTGGAGAATATTCACAAACCTTGTGCAAGTTAGTTAACGTTTAAATTTGTTTTTCTTTCACTTCCATTGAAGTGGACTTCATATAACCAGAATAAACAACCAATTCAAAGTGAGTGATTCAGTGGGATTTTAAATATCCACCATATTGCGGAGTCACTACGTCTATCTAGTTCCTAAACATTTTCAATTCCCCAGATGCCATTCCCATTAAGCAGTTATTCCTTCATTTTTCCTTCCCTCTGCCCCTGGCAACTTGCTTTCTATTTCTATGGGTTAACCTATTTTAGAAATTTCATATAAATTGAATCTTATTATTAGTGACCTTTATTGTATGGTATCTTTCATTTGGAGTCCTGGTATGGTACTGTAGAATAAGCACTTTGCTAACCATAAAGTCAGCAGTTCAAACCCACTTCTTAGAAATCCAATGCAGGGTAGCAATGAGTTGTAAGTGACTCAAAGACAGTTAACAACAACAATCTTTCAAACATACAATCCAGATGGATCGAGAATTACTTGTAGTTGGACTGAAAAGGTTGGAAACAAAGAGGAAGGATAAATATTTGGAAAATATGGCCTGGTCATAGAAATGATGATGGGCATTGCATGATAGAATTTTTAAAATTTTTTATTGTGTGATAGTTTACATGGGGGAACATTAGTTTTACATTCATTTCATTGCCATAGTTATCATCCCATCCATGCATCATCACCCAACCAAAGGGTATACCCTGCACGTTCCCCCCTTGCCCCCCCTCCCCTTGGTCCTCAGCACACAGCCCCTTTCCCTCTCTGGATCTCAAGTCCTTGGCCATTACATCTTTTCATGTCATCCTCTCTGTCTCCATCTCAGACTCACTGATTCTCTGGGTGGGGTCCCGGTCTCTGCTCTTCTCCAGTGATGGTCCCAGGGCCCTCCGCTCCTAGACTGAAAGTTTAATCACTCCCCTCCTTGTTATAAAATATCCACCTTTACATTTCCAGTCCTCACAATCAGTCCTGATAACAATTATTCACCCTTGCATCACAAGAGACTCATCTGCATTTCTTTTCATCAGCCTTTCCTAGACAGGTTGGATACTACTCACTGGAGACTCTACCATCCTCCCCGCCCTACCATCCTCCCCACCCTGTCAATCTAGGTTCCCTCTTGAAAGCTTGTAAGCCAGTCACTTCTTACCTTTGTATCCCTCCCCCCATTTTGGGTAGCCAATGTTCAACTTGCCCATCCCTATCTACTCTCTGTGCGGAGGGGGTGGATTAATTCTTGGAGTAGGGATTTGTTTCCT
>NW_006408842.1:2415401-2416912 GCF_000296735.1 Chrysochloris asiatica
GTGGTCGCCAATCAGAGCATGTATTTCCACTGCATCTTGGTCTTGGAAGAGGATTTGCACTGAGAGGACTCAACCACTTGCCTTGATGTCTCCTGGGCAAGCAACTTTGCTTGTTTTTGTGGTAACAGTTGGACTGTCCTTCTTGTTTTGTATTTTTCCTGTAGGTCTTTCTTTTGAGATGTGTCTTCTGGTTTTCTGGCTGTTCCAGGCTGGTTTGCTTGTCCTTTCAAGAGGACAGTTTCCTGGCAGGGGCCACATTAATCAAGGAATTGAGGCATATTAATCAAGGAATTGAAATAAAGAAATGAGACTATGGGGACCCTGCACATGAAGAGTTCATTGTTCTAGCAGAGCCACAATGAATTGTTTTCTTTGGATTGGCAAAGCCACAAAGAAATATTTCATGCCCAGGCCCCTAGTTAATTTTTCTCTTTTTGAATCATTTTCCGATTTATTCATGATTTTATTAGTATCCCTTTATTTTAGATTTTGACTCTCCTACACTTTAGTATATTTTTATTAAAAGTTAGAAGCCATATATTAGCTACATTTTACTCTACTTGTAATCATAGGTAGTTTTTACTTATATTAACAATGCTCTTAAGACTGCTAGGAGACAAGATTTGCCAGTTGAATTACTACCAGTTTAGGCTTAGTGATTATAAACATTCTTCCTTGTAACCTTAGTTTAAGACAATAAAAAATCTTTAAAAGAAATTAGACCATAAATAAGAGCTATGGATACGTAAATAAAAAGTCTGACTAGATGTTCTTAAAGTAATGATCAGTAAAATAGGGAAGTTGTTTTTCATAGCCGCAATTTTTTAAATGTTCTGATAAGTGATATTTTTGTAGGCTATAAACAGATAGTGTATGGAAGAAGTTAATGGAGAGTTAATTGCACCCAACAACTAAAATTGATGAGACTCAATAGATAGAGATTAAGAAACATATGTAAATGTTAACTTGCTCCTTAGAGAAAAGAATAAAAGTTATTTATGTAGGAACAAATGTTTAACCAAAAGGTTTCAAGGCACCAGGATGTCTCGTATACTTTCATGTAATGTTTCTTTGCTGTAACTTCTTGTCCCTGTTGTAAATCTAAGGGTCGTAAACCATGAAGAATGTGCCCCAGAATAGATTGTATTTTGAGGATATTTTTTTGTAACGGTATATAAGAGGGTTGTAAGATAGAATAAGTAAGTAGAGTAAAGATGAGAATAAAGAGTAAAGAATGAAGGGAGAGAAGAAGAATAAAGGAGGAAAAGCAGGAGGAGAATGAAAGAGGAGACCGAAGAAGAAGGGTAAAGCAGGAGAGGGGGGAGTAAAGAAATGGAAGGAAATTAAAGAAAGGGAAGGAGAAATGAAAGCAGGAGAGGGGGGAGGAGGGAAAAGAGTGAGCAGGACAGTAAAGAATGAGAGAAGAATAAAGCATGTAAGAAGAAGATTTTGAATTCATCACGATCTATCGACTATGTGTAATTCTTTCCCGCCAACGCAGAACACACCTT
>NW_006408842.1:2418537-2424276 GCF_000296735.1 Chrysochloris asiatica
GAGAGACTAAGACCTGAGGCACTTGTGTACATAAATAGTGTGGCCTGAAAACAAAGACTCAACTTTATCTTAGGTTTTGACATGAATCTAAGAACCTGCTGGTTTAAACAATAGCATCACAGCAACACACAAATACCACAGTAGATAAACTGACAAATGAGTTTTGGATCCACAGCTATAATGTTTAGGATTTCCAACACATATTTTGTGGTCCACACAATTTAATCCACAGTACATGCTAAGAACGAAAATAAAACACACAGAGAAGAAAGAGGAGTTACAAGTTCAGTCAGAGGTGTCAGGTTAGGCTGCCATGAGACTACAACTTGAGTAGTATTCCAAGGAAGTCATTCAAGGTTTTCTTGGAATAAGACTCCTGAAAATGAAGAACGAAATCATTGGAGAGTTGAGCTGATTTACATTTTAAATGGTTCATCCTAGCTAATGCTCTTGTAGAACTCTGTTAAGAAAAGTCCCCTCTATATTTTATGTTGATTTTCTGAGATTTTACTTCTTTTCTCTTAAGTCCTTCCTGAAAGATCATTTTCTTTATGAAACCTTTCTTTAGGATCACCTTTGTAAGTTGAGGCCATCCCTTTCCCCTTATCCTCCTTCCCCAATTCCTTGAGTGAGAATAATAACCAGTATACAAAGGAAGCTTTCACCATTGAATAGTAACCATGTGATATTTGGCTTCAGGTGACAAGGTCCTATAGCTGGAGGCCATTGTTTCCTTCCTGGAGTAAGGTGACTGACTTCTCTCAGCTTTGTCTTCACAGGAACCTAGGGTGTAGCAACTAAGAGGTATTAAAGCCTTTTCTAGAGCAAGACCATCTTTCTGTCCTGGCCAACTTTATTTGCCTGAACAAATTTAGAAACTGGAAAGTTTATTTTATGACAGGGCAAAAGTCCAACAGTCGAGGGACATAATGTTTGGTAAAGTGGAGGGTCAATGAAAAAGAGGAAGATCTACAATGAGATGGGTTGACACAGTGGCAGGAGCAATGTGCTCAAGTGTAACAGCAACTGTGAGGATGGTGCAGTATCGGGGAGTATTTCATTCTGTTTTGCCTAGAGTTACTGTGAGTCAGCACCTAGCAATAACAAAAACACCCTACTTCTTCCTACTTAGACTCCCCTTAATTTCTTTCAAGGACATGTCATATACACACAGAATAATGTGATACAGTACAAAAGAAGCACTGAATTGGGAGACACAGATTTGAGGTTTAGTCTGAATTTTCACTAAGTAGCCATGCGTTTGTTAGTGAAGATGTAGCAGAACAGAACAGTTACGAATAAGAGGAGTTCTGGAGTCAGACTAGTCTGTTGAGTATCTGGTTTGCGCCACAACTTGTTTGTGATGTGTCTTGGGCAAATCATTTAACCTTTTTATCTCTATTGTCCTTATCTGTAAAATGGAAATAATACTTGTATCTACTTCACAGGACTGTTTTGAATATTAAATGAAATCATTGTAGTAAAGACACTTAAAGCAACATCTGGCATGCAGTGGTTTTACAGTTAGTATTACTGTTGACGGAGTCCTGGTGTGGTGCTGTAAGATAAGAACTGGACTGCAAGATCAGTTTGAACTGCTAGGTCGGCAGTTCAAACTCACCAGCTGCTCCTCAGAAACCCTATATAGGGTCTCCATGTCAGAACTGACTTGACAGTACTTTCCAACAATAGCAACACAGGAGGAGTGTTTTAAGGACCTGACAATGCTTGAACTAGCAAAAAAGAAGGGCAAAGAATTTTATTCAAAATAAGGGAGAAATCATTGCCATCAATGAGGCTGAAAACTGAAATGACAATTTTTCAAAGTGAGATCTCCATCATTAAAATGGTTCAAGCAAAGACAGAGTCTTGTGGCTGGTGGAGAAGGGATTCTTTGTTATAAAATGTGACTATAGACTACTAGGAGAGCATCCTCTTGTTCCGGTTGCTGTTGTTAAGTGCCGGCGAGTCGATTCCGACCCAGAGCGACCCTGTGTAGGGTTTCAAGGAGCCACTGGTGAGTTTGAACTACCGAACTTGCAGTTCAAATGACTTTGCAGTCTGGCGCATTAACCCACAGGGCCACACCAGGACTCCTGTTGTTGTTGTTGTTAAGTGCCGTCGAGTCGGTTTCGACCCATAGCGACCCTGAATAGGGTTTCCGAGGCTGTAAATCTTTACGGGAGCAGATCGCCTCATCTTTCTCCCGCGGAGCGGCTGGTAGTTTCGAACTGCTGACCTTCCAGTTCACAGCCCGATTCGTAACCACTACGCTACCAGAGCTAGCACAACCTAAAAGTTATTGTCCAACCCTCTTCACATTCTTACTATTAGGGGCTTAAAGCTAGTAAGGTCAAACTGAGTTCCAAAGACAATGCATTAGGCCCTGCGATACCTTGACTTTACTTGATATGACTTTTCTATCCAATATCTTAATTCCCACCAGTGATTGAGAGGGACCATGAAAATAAGGTATACAAGAGTCTAAATCTGGGATTGGTTGGTTTTTCCATATAACTAAATTTAAAAGGAGCCATCTCAGAAGCAGAAATGGAAGATCCCAGGACCATTAAGAAGAAAGCGCACGAGTGCAACATGATATCACGACTTAGAAGAATGACAAGAGCAGCGGTAACACAGAGGTGGTGGCATGAAGAGACAGAGAAGCTGTGGCTATAGGCCAATGGACTGAGGCAGAGGTCAAAGGTCACATGGCTGAGAGGCTGAAGACAAGAATGAGGCATGTCTGCAGTATGGCAGACAAGAGATGTTCCTGAGTCAGTTTTGATCCTGAATTAGTGTTCACTTCTCTGCTAAACCCCATATTGTTATAAGTTCTGTGTGGCCATTGCAATGGATTATCGAGCCCAGATGTGAAGCAGAGAGTGCTGTGGGAGGGATGGTTGGTGTCAGAAGAGGAGAAAGAGTGTTATAGGGTGGAAGCATGTCTGACCTCGGCTTCGTAAGAATTGGCCTTAGGCTGATTTTGAGTTCAATTCTCTTTACCCCTTGTGGAGTCAGGAAGGCAGACATGGTCCCCAAATGATTTTTGCAAGCCCAAATCAGCAAGTTAAAAAGTTAAGATCAGTGATTAAAGATGTGAAAGCTTTCAAGGCATCCCTGAACCATGGCAATAAGAGTTAATATTAAGAAATAGTGCAATTCAGTTTAGAAAACTTAGTTTAATAAAAGCATAGTTAAGTTTAGCAGAGGTCCTAAAATCCTTATACACATCATTTATCACCGCTACCAGTTTCTCTGCCTGCCATTACTATATTTCCTTACTTTAAATGACAAAAACAAATTGACAGAAAAACCAAACCAGCGGCCATTAAGTTAGTTCCAACTTATGACAATACAACTGGTGTCCAAGTAGAACTTTGCTATGTAGAGTTTTCAACGGCTGATTACCCAGAGGCATATGGCTTTTCTATCAAGGTGTCTTTGGGTAAACTCGAACCTCTAACTTTATGGTTAGGAATTGTTGTTGTTGTTAAGCGCCTCTGAGTCACTTCGGAGGCTTGTGGATACAGACAGCCTCATCTTGCTCCTGAGAAGCAGCTGGGAGATTTGAATTGCTGACCTTATAGTTAGAAGCCCATTGTGTAACCTACTATGTTACCAGGGCTCCTTATAGGGCCATTATGAATTGGAATTGACTTGGCAGCAATGAATTAGTTTAGACTTAAGAGTAAATACTGTTTTATGGAATATTTTATTTTAGTTAGTTAATGTATATATTGTAATTATCAGAAGTCCTGGAGGCATAGGTTAAGTGCTCAGTTGCTAACCAAAAGGCTGGTTTGAGCCTACCAGTTACTTTGAGAGATGCAGATGTGGCAGTATGCTTCTGTAAAGATTTGCAGCTTTCGAAAATTCCTGCTCTGTTCTATAGCACCACTGTGAGTCAGAAGCAACTCGATGGCAATGAATGTATAATCATTATTAAATTAAAAAGTTGAAAGTTTAAAATTGTGTCGTGAAGCTAACTTTCTTATTCTAGTTCACAGTCATAATATTTGATAATCTTTGATCAGTTTGCTCATTTTACAAATGAGGAGACTGAGGCACAAAGAAATGAAGGGCTGGGCTCAGGCAAAGTCTGTCCATGACATCACAGCCTGCAAACCTAGCAACTGCCAGACAGCCACAGTGGGCAGTTTGGATTATCCAATGAGGCCTCCAGCCAGGTCTCCCTCTGAGCCAAAGGAAACTGGATTCTTTGTAAACATTTGAAATGCCAAGTTGTAAACTCTGTGAGAATCTGGGGTCTGACCATTAAATGGCCTCAGTAATAGAATCTACTTGTCAGATTACCACTTTTTGTGGGGCATGATTTCACCTGCTTTGCCATCTGCATGCTAGAATGCAGCCCAATCTCCAGAAGACTTGTTTGGTTCAGCTAGATGTCATCAACCTACTTATAAAAAAATCCAACACTAGTTAATGCTCAAAAAAGAGACTTTATTGAGTATTATCTTAATTATCATTTAGTTACATTTTAGATTTTCGTCTTGGAAGCAACAACTCGCTCAGAGTCTGCCTTCCTTCTTTCTGTTCACTTTCCTTCTTCTCTAGGACTTTACACACCAAAATGAGTAAGTGCCGAATGTTTCCCTGACTTCCTGGATGTAGGACCAGGCTCCAAAGAGAACAAAGCTTCCAATTCTGCTATGTAGGTTTCCACTATAACCTGGACTCTTTCACATTAAATCCAAAGCCTTGCGGGCCATGATGGTAAATGCTTCTGCACTCTGTTCAGTTTTGTCTTTCTTTGATGTCACAAGTCAAAGAAATATTTGGGGGCTTTGCCAAAATAGATTCCCAGCTAAGACCACAGAAACACTGACTTTCCATTCAATTGCATCTCAAGGTGCTTGAGGCTATGGGGAGGGTTTGCTTGAGGCACAAGAAGTCAGAGACATTTTGGATCTAAGGGATCAGTATGGGGCATTTGGAAGTAACTCTAGCCTCCTAGTGTTCTTTTCCACCTAGTATTATAAAGTCATTAATCTTCAGTGTTCATGAGCAGGCAGAGGAGAGAGAAAGCAAAGAGGCAAGATGGGGAATGCATTTGTTCTTTGTTCTGTTATCCTTGCCCCTGTTCTCCCTTTCTGTTGTTTTTTCAAGGTTGATGGTACATATCCTCTTTGACATTTACATGTGCTCTGAATCCATTCTTATTTGCTCTCTAGTCATCCTTCCAAATGGAGCCAGGTTTCCCTTGTCCTGTGGCATGTAATTGAGGTGATGGAGTGGAGGCGTGGGAACCAGGAGATCGGAGGAGGAACTGGAGTGTTTTCAGAGGCACTAAAACCACGTCACTCAAGCTCTTGATTAAAAATCATCAGCATAGCTGGCAATCTTGCTAGAAGCTGGAAAAGAGACCCAAGCTAGGAAATTATTTTATCTTCTGATCCTTTTTTCTCTCTCCCTTTTTGATTTGAATGTTAATGGGAAGGGAGATTCTCTCTGCCTAACATATGGTGCATTGAAGAAACCGCTTCCTTGTGGCATAAAAAAACACTCAGTGGAATGAGAGAGCTAGGGCACATCTGGGACACTTGGCAGGCTTTGCTGACCAGTTCCTGCCAAAGAAACCCTGGCCAGAGCTTCCCTCAGGCTGCTCAGGCCTCTCCCACTTGTGCAGTTCCTTAGTCAGCTGGATTCATGAAATCAATTCTTGCTCCATTTGGTAGAAACAAGGTATTGTTATTGTTGTTGTTAGGTGCCATTGAG
>NW_006408842.1:2425761-2428302 GCF_000296735.1 Chrysochloris asiatica
TCTTCACTTTCAGCAGCAGGTTGTATCATCTGCATATTGCAGGTCGTTAATGAGTCTTCCTCCAATCCTGATGCCATGTTTTTCTTCATAGAACCCAGCTTCTCAGATTGTTTGTTGGTCCAGGTACAGATTCTTCATCAGCACAATTAAGTGTTCTGGAATACCCATACTTCACAATGTTGTCCATAGTTTGTCATGATTGACACAATCGGAAGCCTTTGCGTAGTCAATAAAGCACAGGTAAATATCTTTCTGATATTCTCTGTTTTCAGCCAAGATCCATGGGACATCAGCAATGAATTTTGTCTTTAGTTCCCCCAGTTTGAGAAATGCTGAGCATGTTCTTCCATTTTGGTTTTCTGACTCCAGATCTTTCCAAATTTTGTTGTAATATTTGGCTTTATCTTTTCGAGCTGATCTTTGAAATTTTCTGTTCAGCTCTTGGACCTCCTCATTTCTTCTATTTGCTTTAGTATCTCTATGCAGGAGAGAAAGTTTCAGTGTCTCTTCTGAATCCATTTTGACCTCCTCCTTCTTTGTTGTCTTCTTAATGACTTTTTGCTCTCTTCATGAATGATGTCTTGATGTCATCCCACAACTCTTCTGGTCTTCGGTCTTTAGTGTTTAATGTATCAAATCTGTTCTTCAGATGATCTCTAAATTCAGGTGGGACATATTCAAGGTCATGTTTTGGCTCTCATGGACTTATTTTCATTTTCTTCAGTTTCAGTTTGAATTTGCATATGAGTAATCGATGGTGTGTTCCATAGTCTGCCCCTGGCCTTGTTTTGACTGATGATATGGAACGTTTCCATCGTCTCTTTCCCCAGATGTAGTCAATTTGATTTCTATGTGTTCCAATTGGCGAGGTCCATGTGTATTGTCGTCTCTTTTGCTGTCTAAAGAAGGTATTTGATATGAAAAAAAATCATTGGTTTTGCAGAATTCTATCATGTTTTCTCCAGCATCATTTCTATCACCAAGCCCATATTTTCCAACTACTGATCCTTCCTTTTTCTTCCCAACTTTTGCATTCTAATCACCAGTAATGATCAATACATCTTGATTGCATGTTTGATTGATTTCAGATTGAAGAAGTTGGTAGAATTCTTCTATATCATCCTCAATGGCTTTAGTGGTTGCTGTGTAAATTGAATAACAGTGGTATTAACTGGGCTTCCCTGTAGGTGCATGGCTATTATTCTATCACAGACAGCATTGTACCTCATAACTAATCTGGATATGTTCTTTTTGGGGGAGTCATCTCTTTCTGATATAGAAAAAGTTTGTCTAATTTTGACCTGCTTTGATCCCTGAAAGAAGCACTTCTGTCACACTCATTAAAGCGCTGGTCTGCTGACTGGAAGGCCAGGCCCACTGACCACTCTACAGGAGAAAGATCCCACTGCCAAAGCCAATTCTGACCCATAGGAACCCTAAGGTTCCTGAGAGTGTAAATCTGTATGGAAGCACAGAGCCTCATCTTTCTCCTGCAAAGTGACGGGTAGTTCTGAAGCCCTGACCTTGTGTTTAGCAATCCAATGCCTAACCTCCAGCTCTGCCTGGACTTTGAAACCTTAATCTGTCATTTAGGGTCTCTGTGAGTCAGATTCAATTCCACAGCAAGAAGTTTGATTTTGATCATGGGGGTTCTGTGATGAGTGAGTGCTAAGTAAAGATTATATGTAAAGTCTCCAAGATTCACTGCAGGGGTTATCTGCAGTACTTTGTTGTTGTTGTTAAGTGCTGTCGGGTTGGTTCCGACCCATAGCGACCCTGTACAGGGTTTCCGAGGCTGTAAATCTTTATGGGAGCAGAAAGCCTCATTTTTATTTCATGGAGCAGGTTCGCAGCCAGATTCATAACCACTACGCTACCTTGTTGTTGTTATGTGCCGTTGAGTCGATTCCGACCCATAGCGACCCTGTACAGGATTTCCAAGGCTGTAAATCTTGACAGGTGTAGAAATCCTCATCTTTCTCCTGCGAAGCAGCTGGTAGTTTCGAACTGCTGACCTTAAAGCTCGCAGCCCGATTCATAACCACTACGCTACCTTAGGGATTGATAAAATTCTCTTGGAGTTTCAGTAGATGTTGTTGTTGTTACTTGCCTTCCAGTCAGTTCTGACTCATAGCGACCCTGTATAAGGTTTCTGAGGTTGTACGTCTTTGCAGGAGCATAAAGCTGTATCTTACTCCTGCAGAATGACTGGTGGACTTGAACCACCACCCTTGTGGTTCTTCAGCATCATTGTGGCTGAGTTCTAGTCTCTCATATCCCATTAGTTTATTGATGGGAAAACAGTTAACTTTTACACTTGATATATTGTGACTGTTTTGACTTTGTTTTAGAAACTACCTTCTGTTTTTAAGAACTTTCCTAATATCTGGTGAAAAGCTTTCGTAGAAATGAGTGGTATTCATAGTCACTACCTTAATACAGATGATGTATTGCATTAAGCAAATCTGCTGCACAAGGCCTTTTTAAAGTTCTGAAGAGCAAAGATGTCAGCATGAGGACTAAGGTGTGCCTGACCCAAGC
>NW_006408842.1:2429272-2431696 GCF_000296735.1 Chrysochloris asiatica
TGAAGCTTGAGGTCTTCCTCCTTTTTAACTGGCTCCCCATTTTACCAAGTGTGATGTCCTTTTTCAACCCTCCTGATAATATGTCTGAAATCTGAGAGGCATACAGTAGTGTAAACCTTACATAAATGAGTAAAGCAAGTCCAGGAATGAAGACTTAATTTTTAAATCAGAATTATATTCTTTTTCCATTTGTTCCCAAGCAAATATAAGGTTCTATCAGTGTACATTTTTATTTTCTCAAATTTTGTATTTGTCGTTGTTGTCAGGTGTCATTGAGTCCCTGTCACTCATTGAGAACCTATGCCCAGCAGAAAGAAACCCTGCCCAGTCTGATGCCAGCCTCACAATTGTTGCTGGAGCCCACTGTCACTGCCACTGTGTCAGTCCATCTTGTTGGGGGATTTCCTTTTTGTTGCTGACCCTCAGCAAGCAAGATGTCTTCTCCAGGGACTGGTCCCTCCTGACAAATAATATTGCTTTAGTTTCTGTGCCTTCAAAAGTTAAAGTTTAGAGTGTCTTCTGATATCCGCTTTGGTATTTTCTGCCTTTGTAATGACCTTTTGATTCTTCATGTATGATGTTCTTGATGTCATCCCAAAACTCCTGTGGTCTAGGTCTTTAGTGTCTAATGCATTGAATCTATTCTTGAGATGATCTGTAGATTCAGGTGGGAGATGCTCAAGATCATATTTTGACTCTTGTGGAGTTGTTTTAATATTCTTGAGCTCAAACTTGCATATATGCAATTGATGGCTTATTCTACAGTCTAACCACTGGACTTATTTTGGCGGATGATATTGACATTTTACATCATATGTTGTGAATTTGATTCCTTGTGTATTTCATCAGGTGAGATCTATGTTTATAGTTGCCATTTATGTTGTTGAATAAAGGTATTTTCAGTGAATAAGTCATTGGTCTTGCAAAATTCTGTCATGTGATCTCCAGCACTGTTTTCATCACCAAGACCAAATCTTCCAACTACTTTTCATGTCCAGCTTTCACATTCTAATCAACAGTAATGATCAATGCATCTTGATGTGATTAGAAATCCAGAGCCACCACACTCCTCAAAAGATTCTTTATAGTTGTGTGTATGTGTATTATTTTTTTTTTTTTCTAGATCAGGATCCATTTAAAGTTCTTGTTTTACATTTGATTGTTATGTCTGTTTACTCTTTATCCTAGAGCAGTCATCCCGACTTGGAACTGGTATTTTTGATAAATTGATGCCAGTTGTCTTGCATCTTTAATTTTTAACTTAAGTCTGTGTGCTTATGTGTGTGTATGTGCAAGTGTGTGTGGTTAGCCATTATTTTTGTTGTTGTTACTGGAAAAACAATCCAACCCAATCTTAGAAAATGTAGGAAAGTTTTGTACTATTCCTAATGTGTCTGAGTTGCAAATTGAATTGAAAATGATTTATCCTACATTTACAATTTATTAATAATAATAGCAGCATACACAAATTTTTGCTCAAGAGAAAATGACATAATATCTAATTGCTGTGTCAAGGACCCTGTTGGCGCATTAGTTAAGAGTTTGGCTGCCAACTGAAAGGTCCGGGGCTTAGATCCACCAGTGCTTTGGGGAGAAATATGTGGCAGTCTGCTTCTGAAAAGATTACAGCTGTAGGGATACTATGGAGTAGATCCACTCTTTCTTGTACGGTCACTATGAGTTAAAATTCACCTGGGTAGCAATGGGTTTTTTTTAATTCTTGCATCTAGTGGTCCAGATTTAAGATAACACCAACATGATGTGACTAATTGCAACATTGCAGTCCTGGGGTGGCACTGTAGGATAAGCACTGAACTGCTAACTGCAAGGTCAGCAGTTCAAACCCACCAATTGCTTCTTGAAAACTCTATACAGTGTCACAATGAGTTGGAACCAACTTGATGGCACTTCGCAACAACAACAGTTGCAACACTAGCTAACATTAACCTTAAGAGATTAACACACAAGAGCTGTAGCTTCCCCACCTGTGAAATGAGAGTAATCCTTATCTCAGAAACATAGTCTTGAAGTCCCTTAACCGGAACTCAGTAAACCTTCCAAACTGGTTGCTATTAAAGAATTATTATGAGGTGAGCCTTAGAACAAATGATAATTTCATCATTATTTGGCTTTATTCAGTGATAGCAGCACTTCATAAAATCACTAAAAATGATTAAACATCAGTGATTTTGTAATTATCCCAACACAATTTTACTCACTGTTAGTCAGGCTGTCCTATCTTGGTCAGACAATTCTAATTCTCTTTGTTGTTGTTGTTTTTATGTGCCGTCGAGTTGGTTCCAACCTATAGAGACTCTGCATAGAGTTTCCAAGGAGCAGTTGGTGAGCTTGAACCACCAACCTTGCAGTTCAAATGGCTTTACAGTCTGGCTCATTAACCCACAGCACTACACCAGGACTCCC
>NW_006408842.1:2432946-2434906 GCF_000296735.1 Chrysochloris asiatica
GAAGAATTGATGCGTTTGAGTTATGGTGTTGGAAAAGACTATTAAAGGTACACAAACACATCTGTGTTGGAAGAAGTTCAAACATAGTGCTCCTTAGAATACAAAATGACAAGACTTTGTCTTTTGTACTCCTTGGAGAAGGGCATCATGCTTGATAAAGTAGAGGGTCAACAAAAAAGGGGAGACCCCCCCCACCAATGAGATGGATAGGCACTATGGCAGTAATAATGAGATCAAGCATAGCAGTAATTGTGAGAATGGTGCAGGACCAGATGACGATTCCTTCTGTTGTACAATGTCAGAAACCACTTGAAGGCACCTAACAACAACAAGGAAGACTATTATTATTATTTAAGTTATACCACTCACCTGCCAGTTTGTCATACTGTGATGGCTTGCATGTTGCTGTGATTCTGGAAGCTATGCCACCTGTATTTTAAATATCAGCAGGGTCACCCTTGGTGGACAGGTTTCCCTGGAGTTTCGAGCCTAAGACAGACTAGGAAGAATAAGCGATGTACTGACTCCAAATATTTAGTCACCGAAAATCTTATGAACAACAGTGGAACACTAGCATAAGGATACCAGATAACACCAGAATTTTGACTACTGAAACTTGATGAAGAGCACCAGAATATTGTCAGATATAGTGCCAGCAGATGACCCTTCAGGTTGGAAAGTACTGAAAATAAGACTAGGGAAGAACTGCCTTCTCAACGTAGAGTTGACCATGATGACACGAATGAAGTAAAGTTTTCGGAACCTTCATTTGCTGATGAGGCACAACTCAAATTGAGAAGAAACAGCTATATACATCCATTAATAACTGGAACATGGAATCTATGAAGTATGAATCTAGGAAAATTGGAAGTTGTCAAAGATTAAATGGAATGTATAAACATCATCATCCTAGGCATTAGAAAAGGACTGGTATTGGCCATTTTGAATCTGATAATCACATGATTTACTATGCTGGGAATGACAAATTAAAGAGGAATAGCATCGCATTCATCATCAAAAAGAAAATTTTAAGATCTATGTTGTAGTATAATGCTGTGTGTTGTAGGTAATATCCATAAACCTATAAGGAAGACCAGTTAATACCAGTATTATTCAAATTTATTCACAAACCACTACAGACAGTGAGGATGATATAGAAGAGTTTTACCAACTTCTTCAGTCTGATATTGATCAAACACGCAATCAAGATGTACTACTGGTGATCAGAATACAAACATTGGAAATAAAGAACCAGGATCATCAGTAAAATGATAGCAGAAAAAATATGGCCTTGGCGATAGAAACGATGCTGGAGATAACATGATAGCATTTTGCAAGACCAATCACCTTTTTTTTGTTTAAAACAACATAAAAGATGACTATACACATGCACCTCACCAGATGGAATACACAGAAATGAAATTGATTACAGCTGTGTAAAGGGACAGTGGAAAAGCTCCATATCATTGGCCGAAGCAAGGTAAGGGGCAGATTGTGGAACAGACCATCAATTGCTCATATGGAAGTTCAGATTGGAGCTGAAGAAAAAGAAAACAAGTACAAGAGAATAAAAATATGACCTTGAACATATCCCACCTAAACTTAGAGATCATCTCAAGAACTGATTTGATACTATGAATCAGATACTAATAACTGAATACCAGAAGGGTTGTGAGATGATACCAAGAACCATATAGGGAGAAAGCAAAATGTCAGTAAGATGACAAGAAAGAAGGAAAAGACTGAAAGGGATGTCAGAAGAGACACTGAAACTTGCAATCCAGTGTCAACGTGCTAAAGCAAATGGAAGAAGTGAGGTGGTAAAAAGCTGAACAGAATATTACAAAATGCAGCTTGAGAAGACAAAGTCAAATATTATAATGAAATGTGCAAAGATCTGGGGATAGAAAAGCAAAAGGGAAGTACATGCACAACATTTCTCAAGCTGAAAGAACTGGGG
>NW_006408842.1:2435786-2438424 GCF_000296735.1 Chrysochloris asiatica
TACATAGACCAAAAGGAAGTTGTTCGAACAGAACAAGTGAACACAGAATGTTTCAAATTAAGGAAAGGTGTGTGCCAGGGTTGCATTCTTTCACTATATTTATTCCATCACTATATTTATTCCATCTGTATATTGAGCAAATAATCTGAGAACCTGGATTATATGAAGAAGAAGGTGACATCAGCATCGGCAGAAGACTCTTAAAAACCTGAGATATGCAGATGATATAAGAAGAATTGATGCATTTGAGTTATGGTGTTGGAGGAGAATATTTAAGGTACTGCCAAAAGAGCAAACAAGTCTGTGTTGTAAGAAGCACAGTCAGAATACTCCTTGAAAGCCAGAATGGCCACACTTTGTCTATCATACTTTTGGCATATTATCAGTAGGGACCAGTCCCTGGTGAAAGACATCATGCTTGGTAAAGTGGAAAGTCAGAGAAAGAGGAATTCTCCAATGCAATGGATTGGCACAGTGGCAGCAACAATGGGCTCAAGGGTAGTAAAGATTGTGAATTTGGTACAGTACCAGACAGTGTTTTGTTCTGTTGTGCATAAGGTCACTATGAGTTGGTACCGACTCAAAGGCACTTAATAACAGCAACATTATTCAAAATTAGGCACAAACCACAAAAGCCAGTGATGATGAAACTGAAGAAATCTACCAAGTTCCTCAGTTTAAAATTGATCAAACATACAATCAAGATGCATCAGTAATTACTGGTGATTGGAATATAAAAGTTGGAAACATAGAGGAGGATCAGGAGTTGGAAAATATGACTTTGGTGATAAAAATCATATTGGAAATAGCATGATAGAGTTTTTCAAGACCAGTGACTTGTCATCGTTAATGCTGTTTTTCAACAACATACACATGTACTTCACCAGATGGACTATTCAGGAATCAAACTGACTACATCTGTGGAAAGAGATGGTGTATAAGCTCAATAGCATCAGCCAAAACAAGGGCAGGTGCAGACAGTGGAACAGATCATCAATTGCTCATATGGGGGTTTAGGTTGAAGCTGAAGAAATTTAAAACAAGTTCCTGAGAGCCAAAATATGACCTAGAACATATCCCACCTGAATTTAGAGACCATCTCAAAAATAAATTTGATGCACTAGACACTAATGACCTAAGATGAGAAGAGTTGTGGATGACCTTAAGAACATCAAACAGGAAGTAGAAGAAAGATCACTAAACAGAAAAGGAAATATAGACCTAAATGGAGGTCAGAAGATTCTGAGGTTTGCTATCAAGCATAGAGATGCTAAAGCAAATAAAAGAAACGAGGAAGTTAAAAAGCTTAGCAGAAAATTCCAAAGAGAAGTGAAGAAGAAAAGTCAAATATTATAATCAAATGTGCAAAGTCCTTGAATTAGAAAACCGAAAGGAAAGGACATACTCAGCATTTCTCAGGTTGAAAGAACTGAAGAAAAAAAAAAAAAAAAAAAAGCTCAACTTACAATATTGAAGGATTCTATGGTTAAAATGGAGTCCTGGTGTGACTCTGTAGGATAAGCGCTGGACTGTTAACCACAAGATTGGCAGTTCAAACCCATCAGTCATTCCTCAGAAACTTTATACAGAGTTGCTATGAGTCTGAACTGACTAATGGCAGTTAGCAAAAACAACAATGAGTAAAGTACTGAATGTTGCAGAAAACATCCAAAAAAGACGGAAGGTATACACAAAATCATTGTATCAAAAAGAAATATTCAATGCTCAGCCATTTCAAAAGGTAGTATATGATCAAGAACCAATGGTTCTGAAGGAAGAAGTAAAAACTATACTGAAAGCATTGGCGAAAAACAGGGCTCCAGAAATTGACAGAATACTAATTGAAATATTTCAATAAATTGATGCAGTACAGGAGATACTTAGTCATCTAGACCAATAAATTTAGAAGACAGCTAACTGGCCAAATGATTCAAAAAGATCCATATTTGTGCCCATTCCAAAGAGAGGTCACCCACCAGAATGTGGAAGTCATAGAACAATACCATTAATATAAAATGCAAGTAAATTTTTGATGATGATAATTTAAAAAATGGCTGCAACACTACATCAGAAGCAAATTGCCAGAAATTCAAGATGGATTCAAAAGAGGACATCAAATTTGGGATATCATTGCTGATATCCAATGGATCTTGGCTGAAACAGAGTATACCAGAAAAATGTTTACTTGTACCTTATTGACTATGCAAAGACTTTTGATTGTGTGAATCAAAGACAAGCTAAGAATAACATTGCAAAGAATGAGTATTCCAGAACACTTAATTGTGCCCATGAGGAATTGTACATAGACCAAAGGCAGTTATTTGAACAGAACAAGGGGGTAACAGAATGTTTTAATATCAGGAAAGGTGTGTGCCAGGTTTACTTAATCAATCTGTATGCTGAGCAAATATTCCAAGAAGCTGGATTATATGAAGAAGAACGTGACATCAGGATTGGAGGAAGACTCATAAACATCTTGAGATATGCAGATGATACAACTTTGCTTACTGAAAGCAAAGAAGACTTAAAATAACTTACTGATGAAGATCAAAGGACCACAGCCTTCAGTATGGGTTTCACTTAAAAAAAAAAACCCAAAAAACAAAAACCAAACAAACAAAAATCTTAACCAGTAAAC
>NW_006408842.1:2439054-2465107 GCF_000296735.1 Chrysochloris asiatica
AGCATGAAGGACATCATGTTTGGTAAAGTGCAGAAACAAGAAGGTCACCAGGAAGATGGACTGGCACAGTGGCAGCAGCATTTTGCTCAAACAGAAAAAATAAAAAAAATGTGACTATAGTGCAGGAGTGGGCAGTGTTTTGTTCTGTTTTTCATAGGGTTGCTATGAATTGGAACCGACTCAATGGCACCTAACCAAACAGTAACCACAAGAAGCATTTTGAGATCAGGAGACATAGCAGTGTGGAAAGAACATATTATTTGGGAAGAGAAAACCTGGCACCAAACCATACTGGTGTGGCCTTGGATGCAATTCATTTTGCACCCTATTATTTTCTTTTGTGTGTAAGCATGTAATCCAATGTCTAAAACGTAATGGCTGCTCAGTTTACAGTTTTATTTCTCCCTTCTACACTCCCTCTTTCTCTCCTTTCTTCTTCCCTCTCTTCCTACCTTTCTCCTCTCTCCTTCCTTTCTCTCTCCTTCTTTATTTTCACCTGATTTTTCTCTTTCTTTTATCTTTCATAGTCTCCTTTCTGGCTCCCCTTCTTTTCCCTTCTTGGGTACATGACCCAAAGCTATGTTTGCAAGTTAAGACCAGATTCAGGAAACTATCTTTAGAGACATTTTAAGAACTATCTCATCCACTGCTTCTCCTGAGTTGGCAAATTCTGAATTTGTGTTCAGCACACATCTCTGAATTGGTGGCTGGAGCTCATATGCAACTATACAAAGCAATATCTCCCCTTTAATATGGTAACATTAGGGTGTCCAGAAAACACCATCTCTAATCTTACAGATTGCTGGAGTTAGATTTTTTTTTTTTTTTTTTTTCAGTTAGAAAATATCACCTTATGTTCTATAATGAGACAAAGGACCTACAGTACCAACCCGTTTGGTAATGGGAAAATGATGACTTAAATATTGTGGTTTTCAGGAGAAAACAAGAGGTTAGGATGTCTGGCAGGATGCCTGAATGGGTGGGAGAGTGTGCAGGAAGGGAGCTGAGGATGTCACTCCCTCCTCAACCAGGTAGAAGCCTCCTTATAACTCAGATCATGACCACCTTGTACTGAAGAAGGCAAGTGCATTTTTGTATATTTTGGTATGTGGAGAGGTTAAAGTGACCGTTAAAAAACATTTCAGTCTCAAGATTCTTTTATACTCTTAGAATTATTGAGGATCTCAGAAAATTTTTATTTAAGTGCCACCATATTTACTACATTAAAGTTTAAAATAAAAATATTTATGATGGATTTATCTAAAAACAACAATAAAATATAAATAATGTGTTTTTATTTTTAAAGCACTGTCTTTTCCAAAACAAGACTATTGTGTAAGAACTGATGTTCCTTCTCATTTTTGCAACTCTCTTTGAAGTCTGGCTTAACAGAAAACAGCTGGATTTTCATATCTTTTCTGCATGCAATCTGTTGTGATATCTTGTTGTACAGTGGATAGTGTTTGTATGGCCTTTCTCACCAGGATCTTATAACTCCCATCAAGTGACTGGGTTAGCCTATGCAAACAAGGTGCTTTGGGCCCACCAAAGGGATTGGATAGCTTGCTAACAATGCAGATAAGGTACATGGCATCCTTGTGGATATAAAACCACGTGGATAAGGTGTATAAGGATTGGTACTGAAAAGACTGGTCACTTTTGCCATTCTGCTATGCTTGAAAGAGGTTATTCCAGAAAGCAGAAAGGGAGACCACACTAACATCAAGAAACGAGTTGAATGAATGCATCATTTAGACTTGGGGGTCCATGCACTGAGAACTTCTTAGAGTTGGAAGACAGAGAAGGGGAAAGAGAGAGCGCTGCAACACCAGAGATGGTGTGAGACAGTGAGAAGCAGTGGCAGAGGAATGGCTCTAGCAGAACCAGGAGACCAGAATTAGAAGTTTTGGTGGGTTTCTTGGCCCGCTGAGCAAGGTGGCAACAGTGGATTTGCTAACTCACAGTGTGAGAGAGCTGATCACCTTCCTGCCGAGGCTTAATGGTGAAATGTTGTATCTCTAGGCACTTATTGGCAGAGCTAGAGTTTTGTAACACTTGCCAGAGCAGGTGAGGCCTAACAGAGGCAACAAGCGTTGAGAGTTAGAAGAGAAAGACTTGCCTGTGGGCATGGCAGTGTGCTGATCAAATAATTGTACCCTGAGTCATTCCTGATCCTGAACTGTAATCTAGTTTTTCCCAAATAAACCCCCTACTTGGGAATATTGTCTGTGAATTCTGTGTGGCCACTACAGTGAATGATTGAACCTAGCAGAGAGGTATATAGTACCATGGAGTTGCAGCTGGTGTCAGAATTGGTAAAATGGTTGGCAGGTGGAGTGTTTTTGAATTCTACCTCATAGGAATTAGCACTGGGTTTATGATGATTTTAATTCTCCTTTCTAGTGAAATCAGACAAAGAGGTCTGATGCTATTGCCTCACCATTACAATGATTGCAATTCACTCCGTACACCATCAGTTAACAGTATTTACCTCTATTTACTCAATATTTCCCTCCCTCTCCCACCCCCATCCACCTGTAACCATCATAGAATGTTTCATTTAACAACAAAATCTTTTCTTAACTTTTTACCTCAGTGGCCTCATGCAATATGTGTCCTTTGGTGGCTAATTTCACTCAGCATAGTGTCCTTCAGGTTCATCCATGTTGTGAGGTCTTCTGCAGTTTCTTCATTATTCTTCAATGTTGTATAATATTCCATTGTGTGTGTATAGACCAAAGTTTGTTTAACCATCGTTCTATTGATGGGCATTTAGACTGTCTCCATCTTTTTGCAGCTGTGAATAGCGCTACAATGAACATGGAAGTAAATGTATCTAGTTGTGTCATAGATCTTAATTCCTGAATATATATACATCAAGCAGGGGGACTGCTGGGTCAGACAGCATTTCTCTTTCCAGCTTTTTTAGAAAGTGCTGTACCTCTTTCCACAGTGGTTTTGCACCATTTTACAGTCCCACCAGCAATGTAGGAGGTTCCAGTACCCTACACTCTTGCCAACATTTGTTGTTTTCTATTTTTTGGAACTTTGCTATGAATTCTGGTGTAAGATGATATCTTACTGCTGTTTTGATTTGCAATTCTCTAATGGCTAATGATCACAAACAGTTATGCATATGTTTCTTGGCTTCCTGAATATCTTCTCTGGTGAGGTGTCTGGTCATATCTGCTGCCCCATTTTTTAAAAAATATTATATTTTTATTATTATTAAAAATTCCTGTGGCTCAAGGAGTCTCTTGAGTGATTCAAATCGCTAACCACTCAATTATTGGCCAGAAGGATGATGGTTCAAATCTTTCCACAGGTGCCTCAGAAGATAGGTCTGGCCATCTGAGTCTGAAACCCTTGGGGAGCACAGTTCTACTCTGATACCAGACGAGTTAGAAGAGCAGGATAATGCTCTGGATCACAAGGTCAGTTTGAGCAGCAGTTCAAACCCATCAGTCTCTCCTTGGAAACCCTATACAGACAGGGTCGCTATTGGTCAGAATGGACTTTGATGACACTTAACAACAACAACAACAACAACAAGCAACACATCATGAGTAGCTTTCCATCCAGAACGAGTCCTAAAATACTAGAATCCAACTGCAAAACAAATACATGGGAAACCTATGGATCACAACAGTCCCATCCGTAAGTGATGGTGGGGACACCACGGACCAGGCAGCATCTCCTACCACTGTGCATGGGGACGCCAGGCATTGGGGGCCAACTGCATGTACAGCAGCGACACCAACAAAGATATGATGCAAAGGGAGGTTGGCATCAGTGCATCCGTGCCCTCTTCCCGATCACACACACCCTCAACCAATTAAAGAAGAGCTGCCATTTTTGTCTCTCCTCCTCCGAGTCGCTGCGGGGGCCCACGAGCTAATGCCGTGGTCTGCTGACCAAAACAAGCTCATTTGCAAATTGGCAGGTGGAATTTGTCCTTTGAAGATAAAAAAACTTGATTGAAGAACATTAAATACAAAAATTTTCAGAAAGCGGTTCACATGGTTTTATGGGGCTGCCCAATTTTTAATTGGATTATTTGTCTTCTTGTTGAGATGCTGAAGTGTTCTATAAATTTCAGAGACTAGTCCTTTGTTTGATATGTCATTACCAAACATTGTTTTTCTAGTCTGTGGGTTCTCCTTTCACTCTTTTGGTGAAATCCTTTGATGCACATTAGTGTCTAATGTTTGGAAATCTAAGTCATCTATTCTGTTTTAAGTTTGCGTGTTTCCAATAATGTTTGATAGTGCACTAATGCCATGTAGCACAACTTCTAAATTTGTCCCTATGATGACATCACACAAATAAGTAGTTGGAAAGGAAAGGAGTATTTTGATAATATATTCAAATAATCAGAAGAAGCACAGCCACAGTACTCCTCAGAAATGAACATGGTGAGACTTCATGTCACATCCTTTGGTTGTGTTATCAGGAGGGACCAGTCCCGAGAAAGGATATCATGCTCGTGCAGTGGAACGTCAGCGAATAAGAGGAAGATCCCCAATGGGATGGACTGACACACTGGCTACAATAATGGGCTCAAGCTTGACAACATTTGTGAGGCTGGTGCAGGACATGGCAGTCTTTCAATCTCTTGTGCATCAGATCACTATGAGTTGAAGCCAATCGAAGGAACCTAGAAACAGTCAGATGATTATGGATATCTGCACTATAGGATAAGCACTCTACTGCTAACCATAGTTCAATAGTTCAATTCCATCATCTGCTTATTGGAAACCCTATTCAGGGTTGCTATTAATTGGAATGATTTGATGGCACTTAAAATTTACTCAATGTATACAGAAATGCTGCAAGCATACACAGAACTTCCAGAGGTTCAACTGGATTCAGAAGAGGACTTGGAATGAGGGATATCATTGCTGATGTCCCATGCATCTTGGCTAAAAGCAGAGAATATCAGAAAGATGTTTCCCTGTACTTTATTGAGTTCGCAAAGGCTTTTAATTGCATGGATTATGACAAGATATGGACAACATTGCAAAATATGAGTATCCCTGAACAGTTGATTGTGCTCATGAGGAATCTGTACATGCGTATGTTGTTGGAACAGAATATGGGAACACTGAATGGTTTAAATTAAGAAGCGTGTGTGACAGGGCTGTATTCTTTCACCATAGTTATTCAACCTGTGTACTGAACAAATAAACTGAGAATCTGGGTTATATGAAGAAAAACATGGCATCAGGATTGGAGGAATGCTCATTAACAACCCGTGATATGCAGATGATACAACCTTGCTTGCTGAAAGTGAAGAGGACTTCAAATACTCACTGATGAAGAACAAAGAGCACAGCCTTCTGTATGTATTGCATCTCAATATAAAGAAAACAAAAATCCTCACCACTGGACCAATAAACAACATTCTTATCAATGGAGAAAAGATTGAAGTTGTCAAAGACTTCATTCTTCTTGGATCAACTATCAACATCACGGAAGCAGCAGTCAAGAAATCAAACGACGTATTGCATTAAGCAAATCTGCTGCACAAGACCTTTTGAAAGTGTTGAAGAGCAAATGTCAGCTTGAGGACTAAGGTGCGCCTGACCCAAGCCATGGTATTTTCAATAACCTCATATGCATGTGAAAGCTGGACAGTGAATAAGGAAGACAGTAGAAGAATTGATGCCTTTGAGTTATGGTGTTGGAGGAGAATATTGAAAGTGTCATGGACTGCCAAAAGAACCAATAGATCTGTTTTGGAAGAAGTGTAGCCAGAGTGTTCCATAGAGGCCAATATGGCCAAACTTCGTCTCTCATACTTTGGATGTATTGTCAAGAGGGAGTAGTTGCTGGAGAAGAACATAATGTTTGGTAAGACGGAGGATCAGAGAAAAAGCAGAAGATCGCTGAACAAGATGGACTGGCAAAGTGGCAGCATCGCTGGACTCAAGCGTTGCAACAATAGTGAGGTTGACCCAGGACCTGGCAGTGTTTCATTCTGTTGGGCATAAGGTTGCTATGAGTCGGTACTGACTTGATGGCACCTAACAACAACAACAATAATAGTAACAATTACACCAAAACTTAACAAGTAATCGTTTCTTCAAGGTAAGTTGCAATGTAAAATCTGAAACAAAATCAGTAACTTTTTAGGAATCTGTTATATTAAAATTCACTTTTCTATACTGTACTTTGAGTGAATCTCTTCTGCATGAATGATTCTGTAGAGTCATTTGGATAATAATGGCTCACTGAAATATAAATGATTGAGATACATTTTGTGACGCAATAATAGCAATCCAATTTGTTAATATTACCAAGTCTTCAAGCATTGAACAATTAACATGCTGACAGGGGCAGTTCCAAATTTCAAATGCTTTCTTAAAAACTAAATTTTCACTGGCAACAAGTCTTCCCAGTTGTCCTCCTTGAAGTGACAGACTTATTTCATTCACTTTTAAGATAATATTGGTTAAATACCCAAGTCTAAATTGATGTTGTAGAATAAGTACTGGACCACATGGTCTGTTTGAACCTTAAGGTCACTAGTTCAAACTCAGCATCTGGTCCTCGGAAACCCTATACAGGGTCGCTGTTAGTTAGAACTTGATGACATTTAACAAGAACAATGAATAACCATAGTTCGCTTTTTTTTTTTTAATTTCATTAAAATAAAAATGGTGTTTCACAAAAATAAGCAGCTATTTTAGTGTGTCAAACAATTAACAGAGTACTTTTCCCTCAACAACCATTGTAATTGGGTATGAAGGAGAAATACTGAAAATGCATCTTTGAACTTTCTATTTCATTGTTATTGTTGTTGTTAAGTGCCGTCGAGTCAATTCTGACCCATAATGACCCTGTATAGGGTTTCAGAGGAGAAGCTGGTGAGCTTGAACCGTCAACCTTGCAGTTCAAACAGCTTTGCAGTCTGGCACATTAACCCACAGTGCCCCCATAAAAAATACATATATCTTCAAACTTTGCAATTGAATACAATTAATATACTTTACTTCTTCATTCAGGATGTTCTGTGAATGGATTTTGTTCTTCTTGAACAATGACTATTTGTCTGTGAATAATTCCCAAAGATAGTGTGGTGCCACTGCTTTGCTTTATGCTAAAAGGTCAATCATTTTGCCATCCATTGCCTTAGCACCAGCAGTGCAAATGTCAACAGGATGGTGGTGGTTAAGGAGTTGGTTCCCACTCATAGCGACCCTGCCTAGGGTTTCCGAGGCTGTAATTCTTTGCAGGAGCAGAATGCCTCATCTTTCTCCTCTGGAACAACTGGCAGTTTCGAACTGCTGACCTTGAGGTTAGTAGCTCAACTTGTAACCACTATGTTAGCAGAAATAGGCAAATAATGTTATCAAATGTTGCTATCATTATGAAAATAGTTTTGACCTCAAGGACGTTCTGAAAGGATCTCAAAGGACTTCTTCAGAACATACTTTGAGAATCACAATGCTGAAACAACAATTCCATTTAATTCGGCTGACATGCTTTCTAACAAGATTTGGAGAGAATATTGAGTTGTTTGAAGGTTAAGTATCTATTGGAGAAGATAGACACATACCTAACTAGGTAAAACCCATGTCAGGCATTGGAGGCTATGAATTCTGATGAGGGAGTAATTCTTTTGAATACTGGAGTCTGGAAAAGATTCCTCAGAAAATATCATTTACACTGGGTCTTAAAAATCCACATTCAATGTTCATATTTCAAGCTGATGTGTTAGCCCAGAAACATACCAGGCACCCTAGAGAGTGGCCAGGAACCTGGGTTGTTATGACTTTAGGATGCTTCACAGTAGTTTGTTGATCGAATCCTGAAAAGTAGGTGTGACTTGTTTTAAGATGATGCTGTAGATTTTGTAATATCTTATCTACTTATGTTGTTTTGCACAAACATATTAAGTTAGCCTGGAGCAGTATTTTACAAAGTGGGGTCCTGGAACCAGTAGTATTAATTGACATCACCCAGGAACTTGTTGTTATTAAGTGCCTTGGAGTGAGTTCCAAATCACATCATTCTTATGAGCAATAGAACAAAACACTGCCTGGTCTTCTGCCTTCCTGACAATTGTTGTTATGTTTAAAACCATTACTGCTGTAACTTTGTCAATCCATTTTTTTGGGGGGTTCTCCTATTTTTCACTAACTCTCCACTTTATGAAGCATGATATTCTTCTGTGGGGATTTATCCCTTGAAACAACATGTCCAAGGTACAGGGATGAAGTCTGACCATCTATGTTTTTAAGGAATATTCCAGCTGTACTTCTTCCAAGAAAGATTTCTTTGTTCTGGCAGTCAATGGAAATTTTAATATTTTTCTGCAATACCATAATTCAAAGCATCAATTTTTCTAAACTCTTCCTTATTCACTGTACAGTTTTCTATTGCATATGTGGTGATTGAAAAGACCATGTCTTGGGTGAGGAGCGCTTAGTCCTCAAAGTGGCATCTTAGTTCTTAAATATTTTAAAAAGTGTGCAGCACATTTGCCCAATGCAATACATCATTTGGTTTCTTGACTGCTGCTTCCATGAGTATTGATTTTGTATCCAAGCAAAACAAAATCTTTGACAACTTCAATGTTTTCTCCATTTATCATGATGTTATTTATTGATCCAGATGTGAGGATTTTCATTTTTTTGCATTAAGGTGCAATCAGTACTGAAGGCTGTAGTATTTGATCTTCATCAGTAAGAATTTTAAGTACTTTTCACTCCCAGCAAGCAAGGTTGTGTCACATGAATATTGCTGATTGTTAATGAGTCTTCCTACAATCTTGATGTCACATTCTATTTCGTATAATCCAGCATACAAATTGCATAAATATGGTTAAAGGATATAACTCTGACTCACACCTTTTCTGATTTTAAACCTTCAGTGTTCTCTTGTTCTGTTCTAACTGCAGATTCTGCATGAACACAATTAAGGTCTCTTCCAATCGGTTGGCCTGGTAGATGTCTTCAAATTTCATGGCATAAGCCAGTGAGTGACTCTTGTGCTGCATCAGTTTGCTGAAACATAAAAATGTATATTCTGTCAGTCCCTGGAGGCTTGTTTTTGCCAATGCCTTCAGGACAGCTTGGCTTCTTCCTTCAATACCATCAGTTCTTGATCATATTCTAACTCTTGAAATGGTTGAACATTGACTAGTTATGCTGCAGAAACTCTGGTATTCCTTCCATAGTCTATTGATTTTTTTAGTCCTGTGCCATTCAATATTTTTTTCCCATAGAGTGCTTCAATTTTGCCACCTTAGGCTTCAATTCTTTCTTCAGTTCTTTGAACTTGAGAAATGTTGAGTATGCTCACCCTTTTAGTTTCTAAATACAGTTCTTTGAACATTTCATAATAATACTTTCTTTGTGTTTATGAGCTGCCCTGTGAAATTTGCTGTTCAACTCTTTCACTTCCTCATTTCTTCCAGCCATTTCAACTTCTCTGCCAGAATATTTATGGGATGACAGCAAGAGTATCATACAGGATGAAGGCAAAAGGTCATTAAGAAACAAGAAAGAAAGAAAAAACCAAATTAGATGTCAGGAGAGACTGTGAACTTTCTCTCCAGCCTAGAGATGCTAAGGGAAATAAAAGAAATGAAGAGGTAAAAGAGCTGAATAGAAAGTTTCCAAAAGGTCAGTCCAAGAAGACAAAGTCAAATATTATAATGAAATGTGCAAAGACATGGAATTAGAAAATCAAAATGGAAGAACATGATCAACATTGCAATTGAGCAAAAATCCTAGCCTCAACTTGCAATACTGAAGTATTCTATGTGAGGAGTCCTGATGTGGTGCTGTGGGCTAATGTGTCAGACTGCAAAAAGTCATTTGAACTGCAAGGTTGGTGGTTCAAGCTCACTAGCTGCTCCTTGGAAACCTTATACAGGGTTGCTATGTGTCAGAATCGACTTGACAGCACTTAACAACAAGAGGCAAAATATTGAATGCAGAAAACATCAAAAAAAGATGGAAGAACTACATAGAGTCACTGTACCAAAGAGAAATGGTTGATGCTCAACCATTTCAAGAGGTAGCATATGACCAAGTCAATGATAATGAAGGAAGAAGTCCAAGGTGCATTGAAGGCATTGGCAAAGAACAAGACAGCAGGAATTGATGGCATACAAATTTCAATCTTTCAACAAAATGATGTACACTAGAGGTACTCACTTATCTATGCCAAGAAATTTGGAAGACAACTACATGGCCAACTGGCTGGAAGAGCTCCATATTTGTACCCATTCCAAAGAGAGGTGACACAACAGAATTTGGAAATCATCAGATAGTATCATTGATACCCCATGCAAGTAAAGTTTTACTAAAGGCAATACAAAAAATACCTTGCAACCATACCTTGACAGAGAACTCCCAGAGGTTCAAGCTGCATTCAGAAGAGGACATGGAATGAGGGATATAATCGCTAACATCAGATGGATCTTAACTGAAAGCAGAGAATATCAGAAAGATGTTTACTTGTGCTTTATTGACGATACAAAAGCTTTTGATTGTGTGGATCATTACAAGCAATGGGCAACACTGTGGAAAATAAGTGTTCTGAAACATTGTGCTCATGAGGAACCTATACATAGACCAAGAGGCAGTGTTCTAACAGAACAAGGGAACACCAAATGGTTCAAAATTAAGAAATGTGTGTTACAGCATTGTATTATTTTACCATACTTGTTCAGTCTGTATGCTGAGCAAATAATTCAAGAATCTGGATTATTTGAAGTGTTGAAGAGCAAAGATGTCAAATTGAGGGCTAAGGTGTGCTTGACTCAGCTGCTCCTTAGAAACCCTATGCAGAGTCACTGTGGATTGGAACCAACTCAACGGCACACTACAACAACAATGGGTAAAATATGAAATGATGCAGAAAGCACCAAAAGAAGATAGAAGGTATACATAGAATCCCAAAACCAAAAAAGAAATGATCAGTGTTCAACCATTTGAACCATGTGATCAAGGAGCAATGGCATCGAAGAAGTCCAAGCTGCACTGAAGGTGTTGGTGAAAAACAAGGCTCTAGGAACTGACAGAGTACAAATGGAAAAACTTCAACAAATTAATGTAACATTGGAGGCACTCACTTGTTTATCCCAAGAAATCTGAAAGACAACTCTCTGGCCAACCGATTAGAAGAGTTCCATATTTGTGACTATTCCAAGGAGAAGTGATCCAACATAATGTGTAAATTGCAGAACAATATCATTAATATCACACAAAAGTAAAATTTTGCTAAAAAGAATTGAAAAACTCCAGTCCTTGGAGAAGGACATGATGCTCGGTAAAGTGGACAATGAACAAAATAGAGGCAGATCCTCCACAAGATGGATTGGCTCTGTGGCAGCCAGTAATGGGCTCCAGTCTAGCAGCAGTTGTGAGTATAGTGCAGAACCGGGGAGTGTTTTCATTTTGTTGTGCACAGTCACTATGAGTTGGAGTAATTTAATGACACCTGGTGTGGCGCTGTGGGTTAATGCGCCAGACTGCAAAGCTGTTTGAACTGCAAGGTTGGCGGTTCAAGCTCACCAGCTGCTCTTCGGAAACCCTACACAGGGTCGCTATGGGTCGGGATTGACTCGATGGCACTTAACAACAACAACAGCCACTACAAGAAAAATATTACAACTTGTATTGTGGAGTTGGAATGTGAGAGCACAGACTATAAATTGATAAATAATTGCAAAGCATAGCAATATCTTAAAGAAAATATTACCAAAATGAGTACATATGAAGATAAAGTATTGTTACTAGAGCTCCTGTTTATACATGCAGAGGTTTATTCTAAACAAAATATGATTAAGCATTTCTCTATGATCATTGGATGGTTGCAACAAATTCTCTTACTAACATACTTGACTTAATTTTGTTAGGGTGTCTTTAAAAAAAAAAAAACTTCTTGTGCAAAATGGGTGTGTGTGCAAATTTTGAGATATCAAGGTGCATATTAACTTTAAAAAAATTAAACTCAAGTGGACATCTTTCCAAATTATTGAAGCTTTTCAACACATTTATAAGAATGCATTCCCACATAAAACAATGGTTTATAGACGGAAGGTCAGGCAGATCTCAAAGATGAGCCAATAGAGGGAAGACCCACTACCTTGACTGTGGCTGAAATTCACAGTCTGGTTGAATAAGATCATAGAATTAACATTGATGTGAAGTTGGGCTCTCACATGGTTCAACATTTCCAGTTGTAAGTGAACATTTTGGCTTCAGTAAATTTTGGCTTGATGAGTATCATAAATGTCTTAAGATTAGCTACCTCAAAGAGCTATTCTTACCAGTTTTTAAGCAAAATCAACGATGATGATGGTGATTTTATGGAATGAATCCTAACCAGGCACAAATCTTGAATTTACCAATATAGTACAGAAGGCACGGTCCAGTCAAAACAGTGACTTCCAAGGAGATCTGCTGGGGAAGCTAAATTCAAGACAGAGTGATCAGCTCAGATGGTTATGGCGACTGTTTCTGAGGATCTCAAAGGGATAATCTTGATAGATTTTCCACAGGAAACAAGATGATCACAGGAGCTTATTATGAAGAGATTTTAAGAAAATTGAAATCTGCTTTGATGAGAAAAAGGCCAGAAAAGTTGCACCAAGGAAATTTTATTTTTTCTATCATGACAATATACCTGCTCACTTTTTGAGGGCATCGAGGGCTGTTATACCTGAATTTCATTGAGAACCTTACCCATCCACCCTATAACCCTGATTTTGCCACTTTAGGCAACTTTTTGTTCCCCAGATTCAAAGGTAATTTAAAATGAATGAAATCTTGATCCTTTGAGAATGATGTTTTGACGTGGTGTAAATCAAATAGCACACTTCTACGGGAAAATATTAGATGGAAGCACCACCTTCAGAGATGTACAGACCCAGATGAAGAATATGTCAGGAAGTAATACCTTCACATTTTGATATTTTTGTTGAAAAAAGGTTTGTGTGATTTGTAGTAATACTTCTTGACTTATTCTCACACATTATAATTTTAATGAGAAATTTCTAAGAGCATATAAATATCAAGTACTTTCCCCTCCTTTAACTAAGCATTTGTTAAGAGACACCACAATTTAATTCCCTTAAATAATCACTCTACTCAGAAGTGTTACCATCTTAATCCCTACAGTGAATTTGTGTTAAATATAATTTAACTTGATATTAAATATTCAGTAATTTACCAGACATTTCAAAATGACAGTCAGAAATCTGGGAGGTAAGGAAAAACACATGGAAAGGATTTATGAGCCTACGATGGAATCCCAACATAGGGCATTTGACCAGAGAGTACTCACAGAGACATCTTATGCAACTGTAAGTGAATGAGACTCGATGCAGCAGGGGTGGGTAGAGTCAGTAAAAGAGCAGATTTAAGGAACAGGGAATCTTTGAATCTTGCAAAAAAAAAAAAAAATTCTTCTTCTATGAGGAAAATCACAGTCTTAAAATGTTTAAGCCTTTAAAATGTTTCTATATAAACCTTTTAAACGAAACAGAAACAGAAATGTCAAGTTGTCATGCAGTGTTTGGTTACTATCTGTAGTCTGAAAGTGGCTGGTTTCTTGTTCTTTGTGTTTTGCAAAGTGCTGTAAGATGAATGTTTTTCTAAAATCAGAGAAAAAGGCAGTGCTTCGTATTCACTCAGCTGCTAACTGAACGATGGGTGGTTTGAAACGCAGTGGCTGCGTGGGACAGAGACCTGGTGATCTGCTCCTATACAGATGGTTCTCGTTAGTTACTGTCGTGTCAGTTCTGATTCATAGCAATTCTAGGCACAACAGAATGAAACATTGCCCAGTCCTGTAGTTGTTGTCTTGTTTGAACTCATTTGTTGCTGCTACTGCGACAATCCAGCTTGTTGTGGGCAGGGGTGGGAGAGGTCTTTCTCTTTTTCACTGACCTTCCACTTTATCAAGCGTAACGTCCCTCTCCAGGGACTGATCCCTCCTGGAAACATATCCAAAGAATGTGAAATGAAATCTTACCATTCTGCTTTCTACAGACCATCTGACTGTACTTCTTCCGACACAGATTTGTTTCTTCTTCTGGCAGCCCACGGTACTTTCAATATTCTTTACCAAAATCATAGTTCAGCTGCATTGATTGTTCTACTGTCTTCTTTATTAATTTTCTAACTTTCACATGAGTATGAAATGATTGAAAATACTATGGCTTGGCCCAGGTGCCCTTTAGTCCTCAACTTTATATCTTTGTGCTTGAACACTTTAAAGAAGTCTTTTGCTGCAGATATCCCTAATGCTAACATCCTTTGATTTCTTGACTGCTGCTTCCATGGTGTTGATTGTTGCTGTTGTTAAATGCTGTTGACTCAGTTCCAACTCATAGGAACCTGGATAAACTTTCTTAGGCTGCAAATCTTTGCAGGAGCAGGAAACTCATCTTTCTCTTTCAGAGTGGCTGATGGGGCTTGAAACACTGACCTTGTGGTTTGAGCCCAGTGCTTACCCTACAGAGCCAACACTTTGGAATGTTGATTGTGGGTCCAAGCAAAATGAAGTCTTTGATAATTTCGATCTTTTCTTTTGTATCATTGTGTTAGACTTGTAACCACTATGCTACCATAGCTCCTTTCTTTATTGGTTAGTTGTAAGGATTTTCATTTTGTTTACATTGAGATGCAATCCATACTTTGATCTTCATCAGTAGGTATTTCAAGTGCTCTTTGCTTCCAGCAAGCATGGTTGTGTCATCTGTATACCACCAGTTGTTAACAAGCCTTCATTATAATCCTAATGTCTCTTTCTTCTTCATATAATTCAATTTCTCAATTTATTTGCTCAACATACAAATTGAATAAGTTTCGTGAAAGGATACAACCTTGGTGCACAGCTTTCCTGATTTTAAGCCATTCTTTGTCACCTTTCTCTTTTTCAACTAATGCCTCTTGTTCTATGTACAGGTTCACCATAAGCACAATTTAGTGTTCTAGAATCCACATTCTTTATAATGTTATCTATAGTGTGTAATGATCCACACAGTGGAATGCCTCTGCATTGTCCTAAAGCACACATAAACATCTTTCTGGTATTATCTGCTTCATGGGTCAGTTCTAGTCTGTCATAAGGGGTCACTTTGAATTGAAATTGAGTCCATAGCACCTAAAAACAACAACATATATTGAAACCTTGGTCTTTCTCCCTGTTATTGTTGTCAGAGAGGATGCAAATTAAAATATTTTAGTGATTAGATAAACTTAAAAATATTCCAATTCTCATTTGGAATAAAGTTTTACATAACCAGAACACTGAATTTAATTTAGACCTCCAACAATATAGACAAAAGGTACTCGGGAAGGAGAAGGGAGGGTCTCAGATCACTCCTGAAGGCACTTCAATCAGAAGTCTGTGCTTTTTAAGAAACTCTGGCTCCATTTGCTTGGGGTCCTGCTTTCTGAGGTGCTTGGCAGAAAATGAAACTGGTTCACAGATATTGTGAACACCTGCAGAATGCCCAGAGTTGGACCAGAGCAGAGGACATCCTAGCCAAATGCACCGAAATTCACTGAAGGGCAATGTTGTATCAGAAAACAGTTCTCGGCCCTTAATGAAGAAGAAAGATCTGCTAGTGACAGTTCAGAGATGCACACTTTTGGAAGAATTATTTGGAAAAGAATTGCTTGTGCATTCACCAAGTCTACTGGACTCCACGTCTTCTCTGCTTCTAGTCTATGTTGATAAGATAGGTCATCTTTTTGGTAACCAAAACCCCAAAACTCAAACCCATTACCACTGAGTCAATCCCAACTCTTTGCAACTCTATATGACAAAGTAGAACCGCCTCACAAGGCTTCCAAAGCTGTCATCTTTATGAAAGCAGAGTGTCACATCTTTCTCCTGTGAACAGGTGGTAAGTTTGAAACACCAGCCTTTCAGAGTGCATAATAATTGCGCCACTAGGGCTTAAGCAAGTGACAACAGGTATGCCATTTCTGATAACAGACAATTGTCAACCTCTCTGGTATTCATTATCTTTTGGAAAGAGCAGTTAAATAAGCATGTGCCTGATGTTGCTTTCTCATCAAAACTACTCTTGAATGAGAATCCCATTGAATTTTCATACCATTTTGAATGTTATTGTTAGCTGCCAATAGAACAAAGCGCTACCAAGTTTTCATCACCCCCATCATCACCCCCATCATCAATTGATGACCGGACCAAGTTTTCATCACCCCCATCATCAATTGATGACCGGACCATGTTCACTGACTGATTTCCAGAAGTAGCTCATCAAGCCTTTCTTCTTAGTCCATCTTGGCCTGAAAATTTTATTGAAACCTGTAGAGCAACATATGAGTGCAAGCCTCCTATGACAGATGGATGACAACTATGCCCAGAATCAAATCTAGATCTCCTTCATGGAAAGTGAGAGTTCTACTACTGAACCATTACTGTCCTCACCATTCTGAATCTCCTCTTTCATACTTAGCTAAGACATTGGGAACCTTCTATATACCAAACACTGAGTGTTTTGGGCCAGTGGAAGACTCCAGGAAAAAGGAACTCTGGACAGCATCCCTCAGAAGAGGAGAGAAATACGTAAATGATTCTAACACAAATCAGGTTCTTCTAGGTGGAGAAACTGGATTACAAGCTTATTAACAATATCCCTCAAAATACATAAACATGCATTAAGTATATTAAGGGGCTTCAAAAGTTCATGGAAAATTATAATATAATAGAATTGTTTTAATGAATTTTTGCTCCTTTGCATATATACTCTTAAGCACATATGCATTGTACACTAAAAAAGTATTATTAATTCACATTATATACTGTGTATATCTGGTACTTTTGTTACAGTTTAATTTAGGGACAAAAAAGCACATTTTTTTTCTGGTAAATACCTGTTTCTCAGAGTAGATTAAAACATATTCAGAATATTAATTTATTATTCAATAATAAAACCCTGTATAAATGTTAGCACATTGTGTTATCTTGTCGTCATTAAGTGCTGTGGAGTCGGTTCTGACTCACAGTGACCCTGTATAAGGGTATTCAAGGCTCTAAATCTTCAGGTGAGCAGAAAGTCTCATCTTTCTTCCATGGAGTGGCTGGTGGGCTGAAACCCACAATCCAGTGTTCATTCCCACATCATATAATAATCACCTAAAAAGATCGTTTCCCAAATCTAGAGCATAACATTCCTAGTTGACACAGATGAAGTAAGTGAATGATACAAATGGGATTATTGAATGTGGTATGATGCTATAGGATAAGTACTGGTCCAAAACGCCAGTTTGAACCACAAGGTCGGTGGTTCAAACTCACCATCTGCTCCTAGGAAACACTATACAGGGTCACTATGAGTTAGAACTGACTTGACTGAACTTAATAACAACAATGAATGTGAAACATTCACTTAGACATGAAATACCTGTAGAATCTAATGAGGCCAACCTGAAGGCAGGAACAAGGTGTACAGCAGAGATATTAGTGAGACTTGGAGTAGTTTCTCAGATTACTGTGATGTGGGTTAATGGGAGACCTTTGAACACTGAGAAGTTTCCAACACCTCAGAATCACCCTATACTCACAGAAAGTCCCTTATTGTAATGCATTATGTTGTGAATATAAAGGTGACATGATATAACATGACACCTGCATTCCAGGAATTCCTGATGTATGTGGGAAACATGAAATATATCAAAGATAGATGTAGATGTGGTAGTCTCCAGGAGTTTAAGGTAGGAACACTTCCCATGAACTGGGAGTGGTTGGGGGAAGTATTGTGGCTGGGAGGAGGTGGGATTTGAGTTGGGCTTGCAAGAACAGAAAGGTGGAGGCAGAAAGAGAGGAGGGCAGCATTCCAGGTATAGAAATACTACTAGGGTACACATCACCCACATCCACACTGTGCTTCATATCCAAATACAAGGGGGGTTATGAAGACCTTACATTAATCATGGAAAATCCCACAGACCTTCAGGGAGACCATAGATTTGAGGTTAAGTTGTCCTGCCCTTGCACCTGTGAAATTTTAGTATTAGTATGCTTGTTGAGCACAATAAGACCCCTTCTTTGATAATCAAATTGCAAGAAGTACAAAATAGTCAGCCATACAAATTACTTAATTATAAAAACAAATTACTCAAACACAAACATTCCCTGCCTGTGTGCCACTTACTTTCACTTTTCTTTATTTCTGAATGCTTAACTTTGTGTATTCATAAGCAATGTTAATTGTTCCATTTACAGAAAGGTCGTTGTGTGCTATCATTTCTTGCTAACATATGTGCTTATCTCCTTGTTGTTGTTCAGTGCTGTCGCATTTCTGACTCATAGAGACCCTAGATAGGGTTTCTCTCCCTACTACTCAATAATTAAACACAGACTGTAATATATGTCACAGTATTATTGAAATAGAATACTGTTACAAACACTTTATGTTTTATACATTTCTAGTGTTCCAAATACCTTCACCTAAGACTGATTAACTATCAATACAGGAATGAAGTAGATGGGTGTTGATTTAAGAGAATCATTTCAATGTGAAACAATTATTTTTGTAAATTTAATATTGGAGTCTGTTTTTCCAAGTATGTACATTCTATTTCTCATAATTTTTACATTTAGTAAAATAACTTTTTTTCACAATAAAAGTTCTTGCCAAATGATATTGTTATTATTATGTGCCATTGAGTTAGTTCAGACTCATAGTGACCCTATATGTCTAAGGTTTCTGAGACTTTACATCTTCTTGGGAGCAGAAAGTTTCATCTTTCTCTCATGGAGGAGCTGGTAGGCTTGAACCACAGACCTTGTAGTTCACAGTCCAGTGTTTATGATATGGAACCTTCATGCTGCCTCAATGATATTAGTTCTGGAAAAATTATTTCTGGCTTAGCTATCAAGAGCTAGAACTCACTAAGGAGAATATGTGGCATTTCGTCACTGTTTTGTTTAAGATTATATGACAGTGGTTGGTTTAAGATGCACCTTATGATATTATGCAATATTACAATTAAACAGTCTCCACAAAAGGACACCTGATCTCATCTGAAGCAGAACCCACCTTTGAGGATCATGAATCACCTGTTAGCAATTTAGAGGAAACCTGTGTCTTGATTCTCATTAGAGTCTACAAAATTGTCATGATGATTCACTACCTAAAAATGGCTACTAAGAGCAACAGATTATGATCTCTGGGAAAGAATGCTGTGTAGTAAGAATTAAACTATTCTTCTGACCACAAACATCTTAGAATTATGTGAGAAACAATAAACAATCCCACACTCATCAAGAACTTTCCTCAGCATTATTAGGAGAAGCTTGAAATGTGCACTAGATTTGTTGCATAATTTTGGGGGTATATTGAAAAATGAAAATGCAGGGTGCCTTGTTAAAAATTAAGACTTTCAAGAGGTCAAGAGCAGAGCATTAAACCAAGCAGGAACCATTCTAAACTCTGTTGGCTTTATAATCATAGGACCATGTGTGACTGGTTGACGTTATTAGGATAATGGAGTGATTGAACTAAGCAATTCCTAAACCTCCTTCTCTACCACTCCTCTGTGAGTTTGTATTAATGTATGTTGTTGTGATGTTATGTATTGGTCCAGTTGTGAGGATCTTTGTTTAATTTATATTGAGGTGCAATCAATACAGAAGGCTGTAGTCTTTGATCTCATCAGTTAGTATTTCAAATTCTGTTAGCTTCCAGCAAACAAGATTGTGTCATCTACTATCAAAGACTGTTAATGAGTCTTTCTTCAACCCTAATGCACCATTTCCCAGATTATTTGCTCAGCATACAGACTGAATAAGTATGGTAAAGGAATATAATCCTGATGCACAATTTTCTTTAATTTAAACTGCTGGTCTAACAGAAAAACAAAGGCATTGGCAAAAACCAAGCTTCCAGGAATTGGTGGAATACAAATTGAAATGTTTCAACAAACTGATGCAGAACTAGATATGCTCACTTATCTATGCCAAATGATTTGGAAGACAGCTTTCTGGCAAACTGATTGGAAGACATCCATATCTGTGCCCATTCTAAAGAGAGGTGACCCACTGGAATATAAAAATCATCAAACAATATCCTGACTATCACATGCAAACAAAGTTTTGCTTAAGACTGCAATAGCAAATTAACAGGTAACTACCATAAATGCAAGCAAGATTCAGCAGAGGGATAACAGATGGATCTTGGCTAAAAAGCAGATAATACCAGAAAGAATTTTACTTGTGTTTTATTTACTATGCAAAGGCATTCAACTGTGTGGATTATAACAAACTAAGGATAACATTTTGAAGAATGGGTATTCTGAAATACTTAGTTGTGCTCATGAGGAACCTGTACATGACCAAGAGGCAGTAGTTTGAATTAAACAAGAGAATATTAGATAGTGACTTGAGTGAAAGTTTACAGGGCAGATCATTAGTTTTACATTCAACAAATCATATACTTTGTTTCATTGCAATGATTATAATCCTCTCCATGTGCCATCAGTCAACAGTATTTCTCTCTATTCATTTCAGCTCTTTTTTTTTTTTTTTTTAACACTCAGGCATATATAACAATTTAAACCACCAAAGGGCACATTCTGTAAGTCGGCCTCCTGGCTGCCAGCTCTCAGTCCCTTCCCTTCCATGAATCTACAATCCTCAGCTGCTTCCTCTCTCAATGTCCCCAGCTCTGCCTCCATCTCTGGATAAGGTCCTGCATTCCACTTGTCCTCTTCTCCCTTCACTTTTTCTCTCCACTCTACTTAGGACCTTGGAGTCCTGTTGTAGCACTACAGGATAAGCAATGGACTGCTAACTGCAAGATTGGCAGTTTAAGCTCACTAGCTTCTCCTTGGAAACTTTATACAAAAATCCTCACTACTGGACCAATACATAATATCATGATAAAAAAAAAAAACAAAAAACAAAACAACCAAAAAGATTGAAGTTGTCAAAGACTTCATTTTTGTTTGGACCCACAATCAACACCCATAGAAGTGATAGTCAAGATGTACTGCATAAGGCAAATCTGCTACACAAGACCTCTTTAAAGTATTCAAGAGCAAAGATGTCAGTTATAGGAGTAAGGTGTGCAGATCCTATGCCATGGTATTTTCAGTAGCCTCACACATATGTGAAAGTTGGGCAATAAATAAAGAATACGATAGAAAAATGGATGCATTTGAATTATGGTGTTGAAGAAAGATATCAAAAGTAAAATAGACTGCTAGAAGAACCAATTTGTGTGGCAAGAAGTACAGTTTGTATCACTATGGTGGCCTGCATGTTGCTGTGATGCTGAAAGCTATGCCTCAGGTACCTTGAATACTGGGAGAGTAACCCATAGTGGACAAGTTTCAGCTGAGCTTCCAGAAAAAGAAAGACTCAGAGAAAAGAGAGGTAGATTGTAGCTGAATGTTTAGCCACTGAAAACCTTATGAATAGCAGGGAAATACTGTCATATAGCACGCGATAATTAATATTGAAACATGATGAGTTATTGTTGCTGTTAGGTACCATCGAGTAGGTACCAACTCAAAGTGACCCTATGTACAACCGAATGAAATACTGCCCAATCCTGGGCCAACCTCACAATCATTGCTACATTTCAGCCCATTGATGCTGCAAATGTGCTAATCCATCTCATTGGGGGGTCTTCTTTTTGCTGACTCTCCACTTTACCAAATATGATATCCTTCTCCAGTGACTGGTCCCTCCTGATAATATGTCCAAAGAATGAAAGACGAAGTCTGGCCATCCTGGCTTCCAAGGACCACTCTGGCTGTACTTCTTTAATCACAGATCTATTTGTTCTTTTAGCAGTCCATGGTACTTTCAATATCTTCCTCCAATGCCATAGCTCAAATGTATCAATTTGTCTATGGTCTTACTTATTCACTGTCCAACTATCACATGCATATGTGGTTTTTTTAAAACACCATGGCTTTTGTCAGGTTCACCTTAGTCCTCAAACTGACATCTTTGTTCTTAAACACTTTAAAACGTTCTTATACTGTAACTTGTCCCAATGAAATATGTCATTATTATTTCTTGGTTGATGCTTCCATGAGTGTTGATGGTTGATCTGAGCAAGATGAAGTCTTTCACAACTTCAGTCTTTTCTCGATTTATTCTGATGGTCCAGTGGTGAGGAGTTTTGTTTTCTTTACTTTGAAGTACAATCCATCCTAAAGGCTGTGGTCTTTGATCAGTAAGTATTTTAAGTCTTCTTGACTTTCAGCAACCAAGGTTGTAGCATCTGCATAACACAGGTTGTTAATTAGCCTTCCTCCAGTCCTCTTCCACATTTTTCTTCATATAATCCATCTTCTCTGATTATTTGTTCAGCTTACAGATTGAACAACTATGGTGAAAGAATACAACCCTGGCATATATGTTCCTCATTTTAAAATTCAGTGTTTCCTTGTTTTGTTTGAACAACTGTTTCTTAGTCTATGTACAGGTTCCTCATGAGCACAGTTAAGTGTGCAGGAATACTCATACTTTGCAATGTTGTTCATAGCTTATCATGATCCAAACATTTGAAAGCCTTCGCATAGTCAATAAAACACAAGTAAACATCTTTCTGGTATTCCCTGCTTTCAGCCAAGATCCATCTGATATCAGCAATGTCCTCTTCTGAAACAAGCTTGAACCTCTGAAAGTTCCCTGTCAATATATGGTTGCAGCTGTTTTTATATTACCTTTAGCAAAATTTTACTTGTGTAGGAGATCAATGAAATTGTCTGATAATTTCCACATTCTGTTGGGTCATTTATCTTTGGAATGAGCACAAATATGGATCTCTTCCAATCAGTTGGCCAGATAATTGTCTTCCAAATTTCTTAGCATAAATGTGTGAGTGCCTCAAGTGCCACATCACTTTGTTGAAATATTTCTATTTGTTTTCCATCAATCCCCAGTGCTTTGTTCTTTGCCAATGATTTCAATGTACCTTGGACTTCTTCCTTCAGGATCATTAGCTGTTGATCTTGAAATAGTTGAGCATTGACCATTTCTTTTTGGTACAGTGACACTGGGTATTCCTTCCATCTTCTTTTGATGCTTTCTTCCTCATTCACTATTTTGCCGAGAGAATCCTCCAATACTGCAAGTCTCAGTTTGAATTTTTTCTTCAGTTCCCTCAACTTGAAAATGTTGAGCATGCTCTTTACTTTTGGTTTTCTAACTCTAGGTCTTTGCACATTTTGTCATAATATTTGTCTTAGTCTTCTCAAGCTGACCTTTGAAATTTTCTCTTCAGCTCTTGTAACTTCTTATTTCTTCCATTTGCTTTAGCATATCTGTGCTCAAGAACAAGTTTCAGAGTCTCTTCTGGCATTCATTTTGGTCTTTTTCTTCTTTTTTGTCTTTTAAATCACCTTTTACTTTCTTCCTGTATGCTATTCTTGATATCATCCCACAACTCTTCTGGTCTTCGGTCTTTAGTGTTTAATGTATCAAATCTGTTCTTTAGATGATCTCTACATTCAGGTGGGATATATTCAAGGTCACATTTTGACTTTCATGGACTTATTTACATTTTCTTCATTTTCAGCCTGAATTTGCATATGAGCAATTGATGGTCTGTTCCACAATCTGCCTCTGGCCTTGTTTTTGACTGATGACATGGAGCTTTCCACTGTCTTTTTCCACAGATGCAGTAAATTTGATTTCTGTGTATTCCATCTGGTGAGGTCCATGTGATAAATAGCAATAGATTATTGTCAGATATAGTGCCAGAAGATGAATGCATCAGGTTGGAAGGTACTCAAAATAATACTGGAGAGGAACTGCCTCACCAAAGTGGGGTTTACTATGATGAAGTAAATGTATGTAAGCTTTTTGGACTTTCACTTGCTGATGGGGAACAACTCAAAATGAGGAAAAACAGCTAAGTAATTGAAACATCCATTAATAATTAGAACATGGAATGTAAAAAGTATGAATCTAAGAAAATTTAAAGTGGTCAAACAAAATTGAATGAATAAACATCCATATCCTAGGCATTAGTCAGCTGAAATGGACTGGTATTGGCCATTATGAATCTGAAAATCACATGGCTTACTAAGCTGGAAATGACAAAATTTAGAGGAATGGTGCCACATTCATCATCAATAAGGATGTTTCAAGATCTATCTTGAAGTATATTATCTGTGATAGGATGTTATCCATACACCTACAAGGAAGAACAGTTAATACCACTATCATTCAAATTATTGCACCAATAATTAAAGACAGTAATGATGAAATTGAATAATTCTACCAACTTCTTTCCACCACTTGTCTGTCAGTTTGTCATACTGTGGTGGCTTGTGAGTTGCTGTGTCTGGAAGCTATGCCACAGGTATTTTAAATACCAGCAGGGTCACCCATGATGGGCAGGTTTCAGATGAACTTCCAGACAAAGAAAGACAAGGAAGAAGGAGAGATGAACTACTTCTGAATATTTAGTCACTGAAAACCTTATGAACAGCAGAGAAACACTGTTAGCTATAGAGCCAGAAAATGAGTTCCTAAGGTTGTAAGGCTCTCAAAATGAGATTGGAGAAGAACTGCCTCCTCAAAGTAGAGTTGACCATGATGATGAGCATGGAGTAAAGCCCGTAGGAGTAAAGCCCTCGGGACCTTCATTTGCAAATGGGGCACAACTCAAAATGAAGAGAAACAGCTGTAAACATCCATTATTAATCGGAACATGGAATGTACAAAGTATGAATCTAGGAAAATTAGAAATTATAAAAAATGAAATGGAATGCATAAACATCGATCTCTTAGGCATTAGTGAGCTGAAATTGATTAGTATTGGTCAATTTGAATCTGAAAACCACATGGTTAACTATGCCAGGAATGACAAATTGAAAAGGAATAGTGTTGCATTCATAGTCAAAGACAAGGAGAGAATCCTAAAAGCAGCAGGGAAAAGAGAAATGTTACTTACAAAGGCAAGCAAATCCGATTAAGCTCTGGCTTCTCAGCAGAGACCATGAAGTCAAGAAGGCAATGGGGAGATATCTTTAAAACCCTAAAAGAAAAAAACAAAAACAAAACTGCCAACCAAGAATTGTCTACCCAGCAAAACTGTCAATCAAATATGATGGTGCAATCAAAACATTCCAGGGTAAACAGAAGCTAAGATATTTTGACAAAGCCAATCAATCCAGAACTTCAAAACATCCTAAAGGGAATTCTTGGCAATGAAAACCAACAAGAACAGACAACAACCAGAGATTGACAGACATGGCAACACCATCTGGAACTCAGTCAACAGATAACAGAGTTCAGAACAGAACAAAATTACAACAACAAACTCAGAGGATCTGTGAGATCAATCAAAAATCAAAATAATAGCAAAATCAAAGAAGGGTAAAATATAGGACCAGAGATCCAGGTGTTCAGGGGGTTGAGTAGATTGCAGGATACAATACACTATCTTAAATAGAGGGAAAAGTTAATAGACTATAGGGTAACCTCAAAGAAAGTTAATACTTCACAACTTATCATAAAAATGAAAAAAAAAACAAACTTGTGTAACAAGGAAACATTAAAACTAAGAAGAAACTGACAAGAAATAGCACAAAAAACATGAATGTAGTACAAGGCATGCAGAACAAAGGAACAAACAGTACCACAAAAAATAACATAATGGCAGTAACTAATTCATACCTATCAAGAATTACACTGAATGTAAATGGATTAAATACACCAGTGAAGACCCGAGACTGGCAGAATGGATAAGAAAACAAGACCATTCAATTATGCTGCCTGCAAGAGACACACCTTACAAACAAAGACAAAAACAGACTAAAATTTAAAGGATGGAAAAAAACATACCAAATAATTGCAATAAAAATTGAGCAGGAGTGGCAATACTAATCTCTGATAAAATAAAGTTTAAGGCAAAATCCAGCATAAGAGATAAAGAAGGACACTAACTCATGATTAAAGGGTCAATTGGGCAAGATGACATAACCACAATAAATATCTAGGCTTCCAATGAAAGAACACCAAGATACATAAAGCAAACCTTACTAGAACTGAAGAAATAAATAGACAAATCTACAATTATAGTGGG
>NW_006408842.1:2466277-2466796 GCF_000296735.1 Chrysochloris asiatica
CTAAGAAAGAAAATTATAGACCAATATCCCTCATGAACATAGATGCAAAAATTCTCTACAAAATCCTAGCCAACAGAATCCAACAGCACATCAAAAAAATAAAGCATCACAACCAAGTGGGTTTCATAAAAGGGATGCAAGGATGGTTCAACATTAGAAAAACAATCAATGTAATCCACTATATAAATAAGAAAAAATAAAAGAACCACATGATCATATAGATTGATGCAGAAAAGGCATTTGACAAAACCCATTCCTGATAAAAACTCTCAACAAAGTAAGAATTGAGGGGGAATTCCTCAACATAATCAAGAGCATATATACAAAACCAACAGTCTACATCATTCTCAATGCAGAGAAACTTCTGCGAATGGGAACCAACAAGGATGCGCTTTGTCACCACTCCTATTCAATATTGTTTTGGAAGTCTTAGCCAGAGCTATATGGCAAGAACAACTGCTTCTTGTTCTAGGTACAGATTCCTCATGAGCACAATAAAGTGTTCTGGAATACTCATAC
>NW_006408842.1:2469826-2476000 GCF_000296735.1 Chrysochloris asiatica
AGAGTATCAGAAAGATATTTACCTGTGCTTTGACTACACAAAGGCTTTCGATTGTGTGGGTCATGACAAGCTATGGACAAGATTGTGACGTATGAGTATTCCAGAACACTTCATTGTGCTCATGAGGAATCTGTACATGGACCAAGAGGCAGTTGTTCAAACAGAACATGGAAACACTGAAAGGTTTAAAATTAAGAAAGTTGTGTGACAGGGTTGTATTCTTTCATCATACTTATTCAACCCCTATGCTGAGCAAATAATGTGAGAAGCTGGGTACTATGAAGAAAAATGTGGCATCAGGATTGGAGGAAAATTCATTAACAATCTGTAAATTAACAATTTACTTGCTAAAGTGAAGTGGACTTCAAATACTTACTGATGAAGATCAAAGACCACAGCCTTCCATATGGATTGCATCTCAATATAAAGAAAACAAAAATCCTCACTAGTGGACCAATAAACAACATTCTTATCAACGGATATAAGATTGAAGTTGTCAAGGACTTCCTTCTTCTTGAATCAACCATCAACACTCAAGAAAGCAGCAATCCAGAAATCAAAGGACGTATTGCATTAGGCAAATCTGCTGCACAAGACCTTTTTAAAGTGTTGAAGAGCAAAGATGTCAGCTTGAAGACTAAGGTGCACCTGACCCAAGCCATGATATTTTCAATAACCTCATCTGCATGCGAAAGTTAGACAGTGTATAAGGAAGACCATAGAAGAATTGATGCATTTGAGTTTTGGTGTTATAGTAGAATATTAAAGGTACCATGGACTGCTAGAAAAACAAGCAAATCTGTGTTGGAAGAAGTCCAGCCAGAATGCTCCTTGAAGCCAAGATGGTTAGATTTTATCTCTCATAATTTGAATGTGTTGTTAGGAGAGACCAGTTCCTGGAGAAGGTTATGCTAGGTAAAATGGAATGTTGCAAAAAAGAGGAAGACTCCCAATGAGATGGATTGGCACAGTGATTATGAGGATGGCGAGGTACTGGGAAGGGTTTTGCTGTGCATATGGTTGCTAAGATTTGGAACCAACTCGATGGCTCTTAACAACAATAACAACTCGTGGAATTGACTAGATAACATTAAACAACAGCAACAACATTCAGAAAATTCTAAGGTACTACCTTTCAGATAAGTCAGTAGTTGTAACTTGTCACCCTCTAGATCTTCTGTTCTTCAGAGCTGTGGAACTAAGTTTAGAATAGCCCTTTAGTTCTTTGAACAAATTGTTTCCATGTGTCTTTGATTTTCTTCACTCGCCCTTGTTCTGGATAGGGAGAGAACAATAGTTGCTCCTTAGGTGACCTCTCATAAGAATTCATTTGTTACTTACCAAAGTAGAATGTAGAACATTCTCTCTGGAGACTATTATACCAGTTTACCTTGATGTCCCACAAGACTATGTTTCTGCATCCCTAGGCCCAGTGACTAAATGAGAAAAATTTAGACTAGAATTATTGATATTTCTGAAATTAATTCTTCTCCAGCAGAGCCAGAGGTACTGCTGTGGACCTGTAGAATAAGCACTGGACTGTTAACTGCAAACTCAGCAATTCAAATCTACCAGCTGCCCCTCAGAAATGCTCTAAAGGGTGGCTATGAGTTGGAACTAACTCAACAGCACATAACAACAATCAACACCGCTATAGTCAAAGATAACAGCTGTAATTTCTGATTTCTCACTGGGAATGCTATATGACTATCTTGGCCAGGTTAAAGTTCACCTCGTTACAGAAAAAACAACTATCTGACAAACAAATAACTTGATAAGTTCATTGTCTGCTGTTCACTAAAGCAACTGTGGATTTGAGCTGTTTTCATTTTAAATGCTTCATTCTAAGCTTACTCTGCATTGTTGAAGATTTGACTTGAGTATAAACTAAAATTTTATGATTGTGTATAAGCTAAGTGTTGGGAAAACTGGAAAGTCAGTCTTTAAGTAAGTTTTCTAAAAACTCAGGATAGATTTTCATTAAATGGGGAAAGTTGCATTATGACTTCTTAGAGGTAAAGGAAAGCACTGGAAACTTCTTTCAGATTGTGGCTTGAGTTAGACCACATACAAAGTGCCATGTGTGTAAGAAATATGTCATAATCCTTATGGATTTTCTCTTCCTGCAAAAACTGATTGCTAGGGATAATCTGGGTTGTCTAGAGGTCTCTTTGACCAGGTGACCAAGCTTAGGTAATGCTATGTTGCTTGTTGCTAAGTGCCATGGAGTCAGGATCCGACTCATAGCGACCCTGTACATGGTTTCCAAGGAGCAGCTGGTGAGTTAGAACTGCTGGCCTTAACGACCCACATCGATGTTGCAATTTACCACATTAACCGGCAACGCTACACCAGAAGTCCTAGTCATGCATGAAAACCCACTTGAAGGCATTCTATAACCAGTGTCTGTAATGCTGAGCAACTGGGCTTTCCAGCTGCTCCTCCCATCACAGCTGGAGAAGCAGAAGCTTGGCATGTCGGGAAGAGCATATCCTTACTACCCCCATACTACCTCTGCAAGGCAAGACAACTCTAGGACTTCTGACCTTGGGTTTTAGACTCAGCTTCCTCCTCCTACAGAGCAATTGTCCACAGGGCCAATCAAGATAAGATAATCTCAGATCTGCTTCTGGGAGACCCACCTATTTGGTGAGATGAAAGTCACCGGCAGGATGCATTCCCATGGGGACTCACTTTTTTTTTCTTCTTCTTCTATAGGCAGCAGCTCAGATAAGAGCTGGGAAATGGGAGGAATAGCTCTTATTTTACTCCTCTCTCTCCCTCTGATCTGGGTGACAGTCATCTGCCTGAGCATGTAGTGCTACATGAAGAAACACATCAGAATTTATGACTGGTCCTTATATTTACTGTAGAGAAGAGGGTAAAGCAGTGACCTGAGGTTTTATTAATCCTCTGGCTCTAATAATTAGTAGATAATTATTAACTCTACTAAGCTTAAAGTGGGTAGTAAAAGAGTATCACAAAATAAGCTCACTGGGACCAGTTAACTATCAACAGCTAAATGGATGACACTTGATTAATTCAATCTCTACCTTGGTTTTCTTCATTATAAAGTAAGTCCCTGGTCTGCAATCTTATAAATTTAGAAATCTGCACAAATTAAAACTTGCTTCTTTTGATAGTCATTGTTTTTCATGATAATTAAATGGATTTTGTCACTGATGAGATTTTTCAGTATTTAATTTTAATTCCCTTAACTTTATTAAAATCATTCTGACCATTATTTTTCTGAAATATTATAATGAAAATGAAATAAACCCCAGAATATTGAAGAACTCAGGATGTACAGGGATTAAATAAGAGAATACATATTAATTGCTTAGTCTCAGATACTCAGTAAATTATCACAAAGAATAAACAATTTTTATTCTCATGATAATTATTTGTTGTTTCAATAAATGGTATTGCACATATCAGCTAATAGCAATGGAAAAAATGTTGAATGTATAGATGAGTTTACCATTTCCATTATTATTACTGAGCAAAAAAAATTCCCCAAGTGGATCCTGAAGGCTTTAGAAACTTATGAACAAATTCTTATGACCTGAAGTCCCCTCTTCCCATCTCTGTTAGTCCTACAGAGTTCTGCAATAGGAACTAACAGATCAGTAGATGGGAGGGAAGGGACACACTGCATCAAGGAAAGAAACCTTTCTTTGTTTGTAGTTGGAAAGGAGTCATATGCATGTGAAAGTTGGATGATGAATAAAGAAAAACATAGAAAAATTGATGTATGTGAGTTATGGTGTTGGAGGAGAATATTAAAAGTACCATAGACTGCCAAAAGAACAAACCAGTCTATGTTAGAAGTACAGTCAGAATGCTACTTGGAAGCCAGGATGACCAGACTCCATCACTCATATTTCGGATGAGTTATCAGGAAGGACCAATCTCTGGAGAAGGACACCATGCTTGACAAAGTGGAGGATCAGCAAAAAAGTGAAAGACCCCAATGAGATGGATTGGCTTAGTGGTAGCAACAATGGAATCAAACGTAGCAATGATTGTGAGGTTGGCACAGGACTGGGTGGTGTTTCTGTTGTGCATAGGATTACTATGAGTCAATGCTAACTGGACTGCACCTAACAACAACAACAATAACACATTAACTGTTGCCCATGTGTTTTACTCAGATTATGAAACAAAGTGCATTTCAGGTTTGAGTTAAAAATTCCAAGTTTGTAGTCTTTCTCCACTTTCAGGTGCAACAACTGCTATTGGTGTTAGGTCCCTTTGAGACAATTCTGACTCAGCAACCCTATTTGACAGTAGACTTGCTCTATAGGGTTCTATAGTCTTTACTCTTTAGAGGAAGACTCCTTGGTGGTACAATGGTTAAGTACTCAGCTTCTAATCTGTATTTTGAACCTATCAGTCACTCTGTGGGAGAAAAATACAGCAGTCTGTTTCCTTAAAGACCTACAGCCTAAGACAACATGTGGGACAGTTCTAGGTGCTATTGTTACTGTGCGCAGTTGAGTCAGTTCTGACCCATAACAACCCTATATAGGTGTTTCAGAGACTGTAAATGTCTATGGGAGCAGAAGGCCTCATCTTTCTCCCTTGGAGTGGCAGGTGTATTCAAACCACTGTCCCTATTGTTAACAGCCTAACATGTAACCCACTATGCTACCAGGTCTCCACTATGTGCTCTGTTGTTTTTGCTGTTAAGCGCTGTCAATTCAGTTCTGACTCATAGTGACCCTGTATAGAGTTTCTGAGGAGTGACTGGTGAGCTTGAATCTCCAACAATGTGGTTCAAACTGACCTTGCAGTCTAGCACATGAACCCACAGCACCACACTAGGACTCTTTGCTAAATGATCATTATAAATAAAAACTGCTGCCACAACAACATCAATAAATATTTACGGGAGCAGATCTTTCTCTCACAGAGTTGTTGGGTAGATTAGCAACTGAGTTTCTTATCATTGCACCTCCAGGTCTCCCTGCAGTGGCACTAGACTTGCCTAAATTTATGAGACTACTTTTTCATCAAATCTTTGTTCATGTTTTGTTGTTGTTGTTGTTGTTAAGTGCCTTCGAGTCGGTTCCGATCCATAGCGACCCTGTACAGGGTTTCCAAGGGTGTAAATCCTTACGGGAGTAGAAAGCCTCATCTTTCTCCCACGGAGCGGCTGGTAGTTTCGAACCACTGACCTTAAGGTTCGCAGCCCGATTTGTAACCACTACGCTACCAGAGCTCCACATGTTTTAAGTACTTCCTATTTGTTGTTAAAAGGAGCTCTGATGGCGGCTAGGGTAGAGGTGCAGTGAAGGTCCCCATCAGCAATAACACAAAATACCAGGCAAAGCAGATCCAGGGGAGAGCTCCAAAGCTTGGAACCACAGAGACAGGAATGTTTTAAAGGTTTGAAGGCTTATAGCTTAGGGAGTTTGGAGTTGAAGTAAAAAATTGCTTACTTTTGAATCTGCCGGGCCAGGCTCAGAGGCCAGAGCCAACATCCTGGGTGAGACTAAGCAGCAAGATGAAACAGGGGGAGCAGAAACACCACGGAAAAATGCCATGGGAATCTTGGGACAAAGGTGGACAATATGCTTTGTCAGTTTTGCTTTGTTCTGATTTTCTTTTTTTCTTTGGTGTCTGGTAATTGGCACGCTCACTATTTGCCCACCTCCATTCTGGTGAATAGAGGGAGAGCCTGAGCAGAGTTGCCACCCCCACCCTCACCGCTGCTGGGTTCTTCTGCCACGCATGTGCACTAATAATGTCAGGAGGCCCTGAAATTTTATTATTTGTTTCTTTTTTTTGTTCTGTTTTTTATCACAGAAAAGAGAAGAGGGCTGAAGGGAGGGAAAGAGAGTTTAAAGGTAAAACAGGCCAGAGGTTGGATTGGACCCTGAGGTATAGTGTAACAACCAACACTGGCAACTTGGAATCTCTCGGGAAGCTTTGAAAGCAGGAACTTGAAGAGAGGACATTAAAGTCATACTCATATTAAGCTATAGATTTCCCCCCCCTTCTTTTTCTTCTCTCCCTCCTCTCCCTTTTCTGTGATTAGAGACTGCAGTATCCAGTCTTGTTTTTGTTGTTGCTTCTTTTAAGTATTTGGTTTTCTTTTTCTCTCTCTCCTTCTTTCTCTCATTGATTCCACCACTGGTGTTGTTTTGCTGTTATATGCCCCCCCCCCTC
>NW_006408842.1:2489923-2491809 GCF_000296735.1 Chrysochloris asiatica
TTTTTAAAAAAAGAACTAAAATGAATAGACAGAAATACTGTTAAGTGATGGTACATAGAGGGGATTATAATTATTGTAATGAAACAAGTTGTATGATTTGTTGAATGTAAAACTGATGATCCACCCTGTTAACTTTCACTCAACTCACAATAAAAACATTAGATAAAAAGAAAAAAGTATTCTAGAATGTGAACTATACTGACTAGCACATGAGAAAACATTAGTTTATTGGCTTTTCTACCCTTAAATTTGTTGTTGTTGCTAAGTGCTGTGGAGTCAGTTTCAATTCCTAGTAACCCTGTATGGGGTTTCTGTGGAGCAACTGTTGGATTTGAACCACTGAGTTTAATGATTTCTTTCCAAAAATTAGCCAATAATAGCTCTATGGATCATAACAGAATATTGTATATTCTGATATAATAGTACTGGAAGATGAAACCCTTAGGTTGGAAAACACGATGATTAAAACATACCATTGACATGAAGACATCACAGGATGGGACAACATCTTGTTTTGTTATACATAAGATCTCCATGAATTGGAACCAACTAGCAACTTCTGCAGGTTCTGGAGAGACAGAGGGGCTCCAAGTTACATTGAACTTTGGTTATTATCTTATATCCCTACTCATCTGTCAGTTTGTCCTTCTGTGGTTGCTTGCAATGTTGCTGTGGTGTGGAAGTGATGTCACCAGTATTTTAAATACCAGAAGGATTATTGTAAAAACCATGTGAAGCCTCTGGCTTCACAAGGGGAAGGGAAACATCAAACTTAAAACCAGACCAAGACAGATTCCTATGAAATGGAAATGAGACATTCCTCCACCACACAACCTTCTTTAGTTTATTCTGAAACCAACCATCCACCCCCAACACTATTAGCTTCACATCTGAATTTTATAATTCATTGAAGTGGTCGCACAAAACTCATAACAATACTAATGATTATGGGGTTTGTTAGGGATGTGAACAGTGTACAATTTATGATAAAAAATGAATCAGGATGTAACAGCTTTTTGATCAGGAATATTTCTTCTCTGTAGTACTGCAGGCAAGTTCCTGTCTTTGGCTATTCAGTTATGAGGGCCTTAAGCCTCTGTCTTGCTTAGGCAAGTGTTGCAAAGCTCTTTAGCCTGTATGTAAAGCCAGCCTCCTGCCACTGTAGGCATTCAGCTCTACTTGGTCCGTAGACCCACAAGCCCACAGCTGTTCTGTCTCTCCATGCTTCCACCTCTGCCATTGCTTCTGTTGTAGCCACTTTTCTAGGTGGGGATCTTATACTCTTCTTTCTTGATGGTCCTGTGATCATTTGCTTCTGAGATGGCTCCTTTTAAACTAGCAAAGTGTAAAAACTAACCAATCCCAGCTTAAAGACCTGTATGCTCTGTTTGCACGGTCCCATCAATAACGTGGTGGGAATTAAGAAGATATTGGTGTGGTACTATAGGATAGAACACTAGACTGCAAGGTTGGTTTGAACTGAAAGGTCAGTATTTCAAACCCAACATCTGCTCCTTGGAAACTCTACACAAAGGTGCTATGATTCAGAACCTACTCAGTGACATTTACAATAACAACAACAAGATGTTGGATAGAAAAGCCATTGGAGGCAATTCAAGGTACCACAGTAACCCAAGTTGAATAGGTTTCAGTTTCAGTGGAGCTTCCAGATGAAGACAGATTAGGAAGTAGGAGAGGTGGACTTTCTGACTGATTAGCCACTGAAAACCTTTTGAACAGCAGCAAAACATTGTCAGATATAGTACCAGAGGATGAAAACTTTACAAATAAGAACAGAACACTGTGAGATATAGTGCTAGATGATGAATCCTTCAGGTTGGTAAGCATTCAAAATACTGCTGGAGAGGAGTGATCTTCTCAAAGTA
>NW_006408842.1:2492276-2496257 GCF_000296735.1 Chrysochloris asiatica
ATTGATCAAAAATGCAATCAAAATATATTGATAATTACTGGTGACTGGAAGGTGAAACAAAGAGGAAGGATCAGTAGTTGGAAATTATGGATTTGGTGATAGAAATGATGCTAGAGAGTGTATGATAGACTTTTGCAAGACCAATGACTTATTCATTGTGAATACCATTTTTAAACAACATAAAAGGCAACTATACATATGGTCTCACCAGATGGAATACCCAGAAATCAAATTGACAACATCTATGAGAACCAGAATATTTCTTAGAAACCAGGATGGTGAGACTTTGTCTCTCATACTTGGAACATGTTATGGGACTGGTGCCTGTGAAGGACATTATGATTGGTCAAGCAGAGGATCAGTGGAAAAGAGGCAGATCCTAACATGATGGATTGACACAATAACAATTATGAGAATGGTGTTTCATTCAGTTTTTCATAGGGTCACTATGAGTCAGAACCAACTTGATGACACCTAACAACAACAAAAACAACCTCATCTACTCTTCTTAGTCATAAAACTAGGTAAGAATGGGAACTTGGCATGTCAGAGGAGCAATTTTCTACCTCCTCTGTTGCAACTAACTCTGAGATAAGGTAAGATAAGTAGTGTCTGTGACTATATGTAAAGATTTATGCAACACAAGAAGTCACAGGAAAAATTATCCTGCTATTGTACAGAGACACCCACAAGGTCTTTAAATACTCTTCTTTAAAAAGAATTATTGTTGTTGTTAGGTGTTGTCTCCATCCAATTCACATAGAGCCTGTACACAACAGAATGAAATACTGCCTGGTCCTGTGCCATCCTCCCAATCATTATTATGTTTGAGCCCATTGTTACAACTATGGTGTCTATTTATCTTGTTGAGGGTCTTCTTCATTTTTGATAACGTTCTACTTTACCAAGCATAAGGTCTTTCTACAGAATCTCATTCTTCCTGATAACATGTCAAAAATACATGAGACAAAGGCTCACCATTCTTGCTTCAAGAAACTATCAGATGTACTTCTTCCTAAACAGGTTTTTTCATTCTTCTGGCATTCCATCGAATAATCTTTGTCAACACCTTATTTCAAATGCATCAATCCTTCTATGGTTTTCTTTAGTCATTATTAGCTTTTACATGCATATGAGACAATTGAAAATACCATGTCTTAGGTGAGGTGCAGCTCAGTTCTTAAAGTGACATCTTTCCTTTTTAACACTTTAGAGAGGTCTTTTTCAGCATAATTGCCCCATGCATGTCATTTGATTTCTTCAATGCTGACTCAATGTGTTGATTTCAACTCGGCAGCACTTAACATAAAAATACTTTCATTCTCTATAATTAAATAGTCATAATTTAATTTATGTGTATTCTTCATTGAATTCTCAAAAACCCTATACAGAGTTGTTATGAGTCGGAACTGACTTGCTAGCACTTAGCAACCACAACAACAACTCATTGAGTTGAATAAAGAAAACCATAAATTCTATATTCTTTCTATAATTTCATGGAGTCTTGGTGTGTTGCTGCAGGATAAGCTCTGGACTGCTAACCACAAGGTTGTTGATTCAAACCCACCAGCCACTGTTTGGAAACCGTATAGAGGAGTGGCTGGTGTGCTTTCCTTTTATTATTAGCATGTTAGCTACCATTGCAATCTTTGCAATTCAACTCTCCAAGTTGCATAACCCACATTTTAGTACCATTGAGCCAAGGAGTCCTTGTAACCTTTGCTCTCTTTTCTCCAAGCTCTTCCCTTCTACCAAACTGTAGACTGAGTTTTCTGTTACTTGCTGGGTTTAATTTCTCCTTCCTGTAAATGAGACTGATTAATTCAGAAAAGGGCAAAGAGGACACACTGCTTTCTTGGGGAATAATGGCAGTGAAGCATTGAAGAGGTGTAGATACAAAGGCCCTTGAACCTGGGCAAAATATCTGCTTCCCTGCATGTTTACTTCAGTATTCATTTTGATTTATTCATTTTTTTGATAATCTGCTGGCTGATCAGAGCTTACTGTTTGTCCTGGAGGAAGGGAACAACAACAAAAAAAATTAAAAAGAAGGAAAATATTGTACTGTAGTATATTATGAAGGTAGGTAAAATGTATTACTATAAAATTATGTTGTTGTTGTTATGTGCCGTGGAGTCAGTTCTGACTTATAGTGACCCTGTACAGGGTTTCTGAGGCTATAAATCTTTACAGGAGCAGAAAGCCTCATCTTTCTGCCTTGGAACAGCTGGTAGTTTCGAACTGCTGATCGTGAGATTAGCAGCCCGATTCATAACCACTACGCTACCAGAGCATAAATAAAAAATATCAAAATGTGAAGCTTTTGTTTCAAAGCATCTCTGCCATCTAGGTCTATATTCTCCTGAACGTGGTGTCTCCATCTCTGTTATCCTTCCTCAAAGAATTCTGTCTTCCATCTATACCAGGTTAAAATGGTCATTTTCCATGCTGTTGTTAACTGCCATTGAGTCGGTTCTGATTTACCATGATCCTGTATAGGGTTTCTGAGGAACAGCTGGTGCATTTGAACCACTAACTTTTTTGTTAGTAGTGTTGTGTTTACCCTACGGTACCACACCAGGATTCCTGTAGTTGTTAAGTTCCATAGAATTGATTCTGAATCGTAGCCACACTATACAGGGTTTCCAAGAAGCAGATGGTGGGTTTGAACCACCAATCTTGTGGATGGTTCATAGTCCAGTGCTTATGCAACATCACCACACCAGGAGTTCTAGGACTCCTGGTGGTGGTGGTGGTTATGTGCTGTGGAATCAGTTCCGACTCATAGCAACCCTGTACAGGGTTTCAGAGGCTGTAAATCTTTATGGGAGCAGAAAGCCTCATCTTTCTCCTGTGGAACAGCTGGCAGTTTCGAACTGCTGACCTTGATATTTGCAACCGGATTCATAACCACTATGCTACCAAAGCTCCTTTCTAGGACTCCTAAGGGGACTAAAATAATTTTCCTTTTAAATGTTTTGGGAACAAAAATAAATCATAGGGCAAGATCAGGATTGCAGTATATGCTGGGTAAGGTTTTCCAAAACAATTCTTGTTAATACAGCTCTCATCACCCTTGAAGAATCAGTAGGTGCTTTGCCACACTGGAAAACAAATTCCTTGGTACAACTTTCCTGACCTTTTGTTTTTCCTCAATAATGCTCTTTACCATTTTCTTAGAATGTCTTAGAATGCCTCTGTGGTTGTCATGTGTCCTTTGAGAAAATCTATCAGGATTACTCCTTTGGCGTCCAAGAAAGCAGTGGCCATAAACTTCTGTGTTGGTTTCTCTGTCTTGAATCATCTCAGATACTACTGCTTTGATTGAATCTCTTTTTGAAGGCACCCTAAGAAGACTGTTGTTGCTGTTAAGTGCCATTGAGTCAGTTCTAACTCATAGTGGCCATGCATAGGGTTTCTGAGGAGCAGCGGGTGGGTTTGAACTACCAGCCATGCAGTTAGCAGTCCACTCTTTATCCTACAGTGTCACACCATGATTCCTAAGGCGGTGTATTACTAAGAGCATCCCCTTAATAATTGTATTGTCAGGCATCCCCTCTTCGCAGAAACATATTTAAATACATTTTGTTAGGAATAAACCTGTGCATGTATGAACTGGAAACCTAATAACATTTTTTTTTTTTAATTACTCACATATGTTCTGCTATGTTGTATTATATTATTTTGTATTATTATGTGATTTATTCCTTCAGTTAAATATTCATTTTCAAACTTGGATTAAGTTCTTCTATAAACCATTTTCTATGTTCTTGTGTTGTTAAGTGCCATTGAGTCAGTTCTGACTCATAACAATCCCATATAGGGCTTCCAACACTTTTTAAAGTGTTGGAGAGCAAAGATGTCAGCTTGAGGATAAAGGTGTGACTGACTGAAGCCATGGTATTTTCAATAACTTCATATGCATGCGAAAACTGGACAGTGAATAAGGAAGATCTTAGAAGATTTGATGCCTTTGAGTTA
>NW_006408842.1:2497107-2498706 GCF_000296735.1 Chrysochloris asiatica
GCATTTCCAACCCTCATAATCCATCCTGATAAGCATTATTCACTACATGAACTATCGATCTTGAAGTTAGAAATCCAGTGCTTATCCTTCAGCACCACACCAGGTCTACGCTAGGTGCTACTAAAGCAATTAACAATAATTAACAATATAGTACTAACTCTCTTTCATGACACTGTGTCATAAAAACAAAATTTGAAATGATACAGAGTAAAGTGCTTTGGAAATTTAGGAAGGAAAAAGAGTACAAATAATGAAAATGTCTTTTTGTTGTTGTTTTTAAAGACTTTATAAGGTGAGGTAAATAAAATTATAAAGAGGTGAATACAAAAACTATGCTCAAGAACATGGATATTAAAAATGAAAACTAGAGTCATTATTTTTATGAAGAATACTTCTATTTAGTTCTCAGTAAAAGAGATAATTGCCGTTTCAAAAGCTTATTAACTGTCAAATAGCTATGGGAACTATTTACTAAACTAAACTAAGTAAGCAAAGGATATTGCATTTGTATGCAAATAACACGGCATTATATGTTTTTGCCTACTTTGAATCCCCTGTGTGCTATTTTCACAAGTACACTGCTCCAATCAGTTTTTACATACTGATGACTTCAGTTTCAGTATTTTTCCCCCAGGGCCACAGCTGTAATGTTAAGTTTTCGTCTTGGTTCCTGTTGACCTGTAGGTTTGGTTCACAACACCAGACCACCAGCCTACCTTCAAGTTTCTAAGTAGCGCCTCTTCCGGCAGGATTCTTTCCATGCTCTGCAAACTGATTTCTCCAGTGATGGAAGAAATTACTCTTTGCACCCACCAACGAATGCCCTTGCCCTGAGAGGCTGGCGTGTTACAACCCTGTGAATTCTGTTAGGCCGTTTGACTGGCTAACTGCCACTCTCCAATCCTTTCAATCAGCTTATAGTGCTGTGGGATAATGTGCTGGACTACAAAATCATTTGAACCTCAACATTGGCTGTTCAAGCTCACTAGCCGCTTCTCAGAAACCCTATATAGTGTCGCTATTAGTTGGAACCAGCTGGACCGCACTTAACAACAACAATAACAATGTGGCCAGGTGTAAGAAGCTGAGCAGGCATAAGAACTGTGGGTGCAGGGTAGTACTGTGTGCCTTGCTCAGACAAGATGGGTCTGACTAGCTTCAGACAGAAAGGGTGTGAGAATGCGGGAGTGCGCTCCCACATTGAAGTGGCTCTGTGGGTTAATGTGCCAGACTGCAAAGCCATTTGAATTGCAAGGTCGGCGGTTCAAGCTCACCAGCTGCTCCTTGGAAATCCTATACAGGGTCGTTATGGGTTGGAATTGACTCAACAGCACTTAACAACAACAACAACAACTGGACAGTGAGTAAGAAAGACCGTAGAAAAATTGATGGTTTTGAGTTATGGTGTTGGAGGAGAATATTGGAAGTGCCATGGGCTGCCAAGAGAACCAAAAGATCCTTTTTGGAAGAAGTGCAGCCAGAATGCTCCTTAGAGGCCAAGATGGCCAAACTTCGTCTCTCATACTTTGGACGTATTGTCAGAAGGGGCCAGTCCCTGGAGAAGGATATCATGTTTGGTAAGGTGGAGGGTCAGAGAAA
>NW_006408842.1:2503704-2512786 GCF_000296735.1 Chrysochloris asiatica
GTTTTGTTCTGCTGTGCATAAGGTCGCTATGAGTCGGTGCCAACTCAATGGCACCTAACAACAATAATAACAAATGTGTGTGTTTGTGTGTTATTTACATGGGTGTGTTATGTCAGAATTTTTTGTACATAATTTGTAATTTGTCTATTATATGTGTGTGTAAAGTGATTTACATGGACCCGTTGTATACAAAAACCGCAATATGACAAGCTAAAAAGAGAAAGGGAACACAGTACTTTTAAATCTTACCACACCTCTGTGAAGTGGGACAAATATTGAGATAATTTTTATTATGGTCACAAATTGGGACTTGGTGGAAGGAAAAAAGGAATTGAATCACCAAGAGTTAAGGCAAATATACATTCCTTTATTTCTGTATGGGTTTTGGTTATGAAGAAAACTCAAATAAGACATCAGTCACCCCTATAAGAAGAGATTCATGAGACTTTCTCTCCCATTTTCCCATCATGTTCTACCCTGCATGAAAGGACCACTTCTACTGAACACTACCATGAAATTTAATATTAAAAAATCCAATATATTGAGAAGAAAAAATCCAATTATAGAGAAAAATTAGTGAACAAATGTTGTAGTTGTGTTTCTGACCATTCAAGGATTGAAGACAATAGCTCAGATGCCTGGTCTTGTCTAGTAAGCTGCACATGGAATCTCATAAATCTCTTTCCTATCCAAATAGAAAAGTGTGAGAGATTCAACAGATTTTGTGGTTCTTGGCCTCTCACTCTCTGGATAATAGATTTGTTGACATTCACAATGAGAAAGCTAATTAAGTTCTTTATCCAACTCTCAAGTCAGAACAAAATGATTCTTTCTGATTATGGCTTTATTAAGTGCATTATTACACCTTTGTTGTTGTTGTTGTTAGGTTATGAGTCAGTATTGACCCATAATGACCTTATGCACAGCAGAACAAAACACTGCCCGACCTGGGCCAATCTCACTACTGTTACCACACTAGAGTCCATCAATGCTGCCACTTGGCTTAGAACTAGAGAAATAATCATCTAAATTGCTTGACATAAATCCATATCTCAGGATCTCTATCTTTATCAAGAACAGACGATTGTTAATTAGAGACATGTTTGGGGCTTCATCACTACAGTCTCTGTTCTTCCATCATTTTTCTTTGTAAGAGAGAAGTAGCTCTGTAGTAACCATGAGAATTACAGAGCAACATGGAATGAGGAAAATACTAGGGAAAAATAGATGTCTGAGTCCCTCAAATTGCACTATGACCTTGAAAATGAATTTAACAATATTCCATTGGAGCTGGTTTGGGTCTTCTAGGCTTAGTATTGTTGAACCTTGAAGGCACATGGAAGTGCCCAGGTTATTGTGGTCATTAAGACATCTTTGGAGTCCTGGTGTGGCACTGTAGGATAAGTACTAGCCTGCTAGCTGCAAGGTCAGCGGATCAAACCCAGCAGACACTCCTTGGAAACCTTATATGGGCTACTATGAGTTAGAACTGACTCAAAAGTGCTTAACAACAACAAGACATCTATGAGTTTATATTTGGATGTATCTTATTTTATCCTCAAAGGTATAATGATAAGGCTTTAGAGTTGAAAATAAGACACATCATACTTTTGTCAGAAAATTAAAATCTTGCAAAAAAATTTAAATAAGGCTTAAATATGAGTCCCATTCTCTTCTTTTGTGATAATTTATTGTTGATGGATCTAAGAGTGTTCCAGAAAACTTTTAATGAAAGTGATTAGTTGTGAAACAGTTATTCTGTTATACGTCACTTAAAGCAGATCTTATTATGAAATCTCCTTTAATTCTTTCCTTCTCTCTTTCCTCTTCTGAGCTCTTAAATATTTACTGAACACAAACTGAGTTCCCATCCTGTGCTATAGTAATGAACATGTAGACCAGCTTTCAGGTCTGATGGAGGTTGCAATGAATTCCAGAACAGTCCTGTGCCAAGAGAAGTACCAAGTGCTCAGGGACTATATAGACAGCTTCTGTAAAATTGCAACCTTGAAAACTCTCTGGAGATGTTTTAAACTGTCCTTCATGGTTTTATGAGACAGAATCAACTCAACAGTACTGGGCTTGGTTTGGCTGTTTGGAGAACTTATAATCACAGGACATTGACTCCATTAGTAAATGGCTGTGCTTACAAAAAGCATGTTGATCCAGTTTGTCACTGAATTTGTGTCTGGATACCACACCACAGAGATGTAGACAGTTGTGGAAAGAATACAACTACTTGAATCTAAATTGTTGCAATGCTGGCATATTTTTTGAGACATGGCCACATCAGTGCCATTCAGATTATCAGATGCCAACCTGAGAAGAGAAGATAGGATGATCCCTGTCTCCAATTATACATAGAAGTAATGTTAGTCCCTTTTTGATAGAATTCTTCCCTCATAATCTGCCGATTTATAGCACAAAGTGCCATGCTTAATTTTAAAGCTAGTGGCAGATGTGTATGTATATGATGGCTTATCTATGTGTTTAGAAAGGGCAAAAACACTTACCATCAAGCAGATTTTTATAGAAAACTACACAAACATTACCTATCTTTTTAAAAACAGAAAACTAAAAAAAAAAAAAACAAAAAAAAAACAAAAAAAAACACCTATGGGCTTTTTGAGAATACTTAAAACACAGGAAGAAAAAGGCCCATTAGGACAGCTGAAAATACCAACCAGAGCAAATAACTACTATCTACATTTAATAAAGTTTCCAGAAATTTCTAGAACTGCATGATGATTTCCTTTTGATTTTTGCCAAAAAAGCTTGCACATTTTTTTGGAAAATGTCTTTAATGTAATACGGACACTATGGCAAGACTGTAATTCAGAAGCATTCAGAGGCATTGTTAAATGAGTGGAAAAGAACTGTATGTGAGTAATTACTTCAGGAGGAATTGACATAAAAAAAAAAAAAGAATAAAAAAGGGAAATTGTCAGGAAACTTATATGATACTAAAATATCAGCAGCAAAATTACATTGTCCATTTAATTGCTAAGGAATGAAGAAGTATATATATAGTCAACAAAATGTTGTGAGGGTTAACAAGTGAGTATTTACAGTTGTACAGAGGCCAGATGAAAGGTAGTGTACACAAACAAAGCATTTGTATTGTTTAATCTACCTATGGCTAAAAGCCCAGCAATACCACAAAAAAATCTTCATTTGAAGGTTCAAAGAAAGAAAAGCAAGTGATTAGCACAAATAACACATTCCAAAATGTTCTCTTCCACAGGTTTTTTAATGTTTTACTGTGAATTATGTGATAGTTTACATGGGAGAACATTAGCTTTACATTCATCCTATCATATCTAGTTTCATTGCCATGGTTACAATCCCCTCCATGCATCATCAACCAACCAAAGGGCAAACCTGCCTCCCCCACCCCCCACCCAGCACACAGCACACAGCCCCTCTGCCTCTCTGGGTCTAGAGTTCCCAGCTGCTCCATCTCTCAGCATCGTCATCTCCGCCTCCATCACTGGTGTCACTGCTTTTCTGGGTAGGGTTCCACACTCTGCTCTTCTCCCTTGATGGTCCCAGGGATCCCCGCTCCTGAACTGCAAAGTCAATCACTCCTCTCCTTTTTTTAAAAAATGTTTTATTGTGAATTATGTGATAGTTTACATGGGAGAACATTAGTTTTACATTCATCCTATTGTATATCATTTCATTGCCATGGTTACAATCCCCTACATGCATCATCAACCAACCAAAGGGTATATACCCTGCAAGCTTGACCCACGGTCATCAGCACACAGCCTCTTTCCCTCTCTGTGTCTAAAGTCCCCAACTGCTCCATCTCTCCACATCATCGTCTCTGCCTCCATCTCAGGCATCCCTGCTTTTCTGGGTAGGGTGCTGCCCTATGCTCTTCTCCCTTGATGGTCCCAGGGACCTCCACTCATGAACTGCAAAGTTAATCACTCCCCTCCTTTTGCTAAAAAATGTCTATCTTTACATTTCCAATCCTCACAATCAGTCCTGATAACAATTATTCACTATTGTATCACAAGACACCTATCTGCATTTCATTTCATCAGCCCCACCTAGACAGACTGGATACTACTCAGTGAAGAGTCTACCTTCCTCCACACCCTCTGGATCTAGGTTCCCTCTTGAAAGCTTGTAAACCAGTCACTTCTTGCCTTTGTAGCCCCTCCATTTTGGATAGCCAATGTCCAAGTTGCCCATCCCTGTCAACTCTGTGTATCGAGGGGGTGGGAATGATCCTTGCTGTAAAGATTTGTTCCCTCTTTTGAGCTACTGCATCCATAGGTGTAGGTCAAATTCATCAAATTGTATCAGATTACTCTTTTTTTTCCTCTTCTTTCTTCTTCAAGTTGAGCTCTGATCATCCAGTCATTGAAGCCAGGTCAAGTGGGTATTATCTGTAAGTGTGGGTGTTCTTGTGCATATGCCCTCTCTTCTTATCAGCTGTATGTTTCACTCTCCACTCCAGTCCTCTGTGGCTATGTTACTGACTCTGGGCCCAAGAGTCCCCAGATCTTGTCACATTGTTGTACAACCAGGTCACCACCCGGGTTCACAGGAGACTATTGAACATTGTAGGGCTTAGCTCACAGCTTCATTGAACAGCTAAGACCTTTGTTATGGTGGTTTACAACTTCTGAATTCAAAATGATTAAATAATGTTCTTTCCCTTGTAAATGATTTTGTTTTAAAATCATATCACAGGTTATAACCTTTTGTTTCAGTTCCATATGAAACAATAGCACACTCCTTTGTAGCTGTTTCTGGAATTCATTGTATTGCTCAGGCCATTCACAAAGCTTATGTAAGGCATCCAGATTTTTAAATGAAGATAATAAACAGTGGAATACAAAACAAAAATTCAGTGTCATCTTAGTGTAGATCTTGAATGTTTGTGCTGTAATGGCCAAAAGGTCAAACTCCCTTTTTGTTGAGTTTGACAAATTATAGAATTGTAAGGTGGTTTTGAACATAAAACTTTTGCCTACTGAGTTGTGGGCGCAAAGTTATCTATCCATAATTCCTTAATGGCTATTGGAACATGATAATTATGTTCTTTAAGACCAAGCATAGTAGTTGGGTGATGTTCTCAGTACAGGTTTCAAACAGGAAGAAATTCCTTCAAAGAGGAGTTTACACAACTGAGTGGAAGAACCAAAGAGACTATGTCACCAAAGAAAGGGCAGGTAGAAAATATTTAGCTCAAGATAGATAGAGAATTGCAGTATCACATGGAAATTTCCTTTAACTGCTACAAATAACAGCCAGAGATTTTCAGAATCACTAAGAGAGAAACAAACCTTCTGCAGAAATTAAAGGTACAGACTTAATACACAAAATTGCAGAACTGTAGGTGATTTAAAAGTCTCCTGTTGTGGGTTAATGCACCAGGCTTAAAAACCATTTGAACTGCAAGGTTGGTGGTTCAAGCTCACCAGCTGCTCCTTGGAAACTCTATACAGGGTCACTATGGGTTGGAACTGACTCGACAGCACTTGACAACAACAACAATCAAAAAGGGATGTCCCCACAAGATGGAATGGGCCACCTAGAAGAGAGCTGACCAGAGAGAGACTTTTCTTTTAGACACGGAGATAAAGCATGGAGATAAAGCATCACTACCAGAGTTTTAGGAGAAAGAAGATTAAATTGATATAGAACTCCCTATGTCTTTATAAATTGATGTTGATGAGTGTAGATCAGAGTAGAATAAAATTTGTGGTTCAGACATTCTTACACATCTTTTTGCTCTTGTTGTTGTTGTTAATTACCATCAAGTTAGTTCTGAGTCAAAGTGACACTGTGTATAAAGTTTCTTAGGAGCAGCTTGTGGGTTTGGAAAGCTGACCTTGTGGTTCACAATCCAGTGTTAATCCTACAGTACCATACCAGATTTAAGACCTTGTTAAATATTTACCTACTCAACTATTCAAAGGTGATTATGGTAGCCAGTGGGAACAAAACAAGTGGGAAGAAGCAACCTTATGAAAACCTTTGTTAACAAAGTCTGCTTTTGATTGTTTCAGAAAGGTCTGCCATGTCTCCTTTCATCTGTAAAATCAATATAGAATGTAGTGCCCACATTATATAGGTATTGTAAAGATGAAATGAGACAGTGTGCATAAAATCTAACAAACAGTGAATGTTAAATAAATGCTCATTATGACGATACACACCACTATCACATGTTTGTGTGTGTGTTCATGTGAGCAAACACAAAATTTAACTCAGGTTTTTAAAAAAGAATCTTAGAGAAGAAAACATGTATCAGAGGGAAAGCAAATGTATGATTTAATTTTTTTTTCTTTTTTCAGCTTTTTGTTAGGAATTGAATGAAGGTTTACAGAGAAGATCATCAATTTTACTTTCAACAAGTCATATATTTTGCTTCATCTCAATGCGTGCAGTCCCCTCCATGTAACAACAGTTATCCCACTTCCTTCTTGAAGTTCGTATTTCCGTTGTACCCTCCTTCCCATCCCTTCTCAACTGTGTCCTTAGGTAAATGTCCTTTTGATCTTGAATGTTGTTGTTGTTAAGCACTATCGAGTCAGTTTCAACCCATAGCTACCCTGTATAGGGTTTCCAAGGAGCAGTTGGTGAGCTTGAACTGCCAACCTTGCAGTTCAAACTTACTTGCAGTCCAGTGCATTAACCCACAGCGCCACACCAGGAGCATACCTCACTTTTCTATTGCTTGGCTGAAAATGGGACCACAAGGTTGAGTACCGTTCAGAGCTGAAGGGTGGCAGAGGGCCATAGTCTTGGGTTCCTCCAGTCTCTTTCTGACCATCAATCTTGGACATATTTTTTTCTTCATAATTTTGAGTTTTATTCCACATTTTCTCCCACTCTATCCAGGACCTTCTAATGTGATCCAAAGGTAAATTCCCATGTATAAATAAACATCCTCTTTCAAATCCTTGTATATTTGTGGGTATGCTCCCATTCTCCTATGGGTCTTTCTTCTTATGGTCCTCTCTGCATGTCTGCACAAAGAAGGGCTATGCAGACATCTTTCTCTTTGGATTCTTGGGGTCACCCTTAGCCATCTTTACTGTATTTTTCAGATTCTGGGCAGTGCAAGGCATGATGTGTGACTTGTTTCCCAACCTCTCTCTAGTGGCTGCCGCAAGAGCTGCCTCTCCCTTTAATATTTTTTTTGCTTTTGTAAAGCTGGTCTGATTATTACAAATTCCTTTAACTTCTGTTTATCTGGAAATGTTCTAATTTTGACATCATATTTGAGGTACAATTTTGCTAGGCATGTAATTCTTTGTTGGCAACTTTTTTCTTGCCTGCACAATTACTGCTGAGAAATCAAAGCTTAATCTTACTGATTCTCCTTTTTAAGTAGCTTTTCGTTTTTCACTAGCTGCTCTGAAGATTCTTTCCTTGTCTTTGATTTTGAAGAGTTTGATTATAATTATATGTCTTGGTATTTTCTTTTGTGATTTACCTGTTTGGGGTTCATTTCACTACTTGAATGGTTGTTGTTGTTGTTATGTGCTGTGGAGTCTGTTCCAACTCATAGCAACCCTGCACGTGGTTTCTGAGGATGTAAATCTTTATGGGAGCAGAAAGTTTCCTCTTTCTCCTGAGGAACAGTTGGTGGTTTCGAACTGCTGCCCCTGAGGTTAGCAGCCCGATTCATAACCTTATATCTCCTCATTTTTAATGATGTTAGGGGAATTTTCTTCCCACAACTCTTTGACTATCTTTTCTGTGCTTTTCTTTGTCTCTTTGTGTTCTAGAATTCTGATCACCATAAGTTATTCCTCTTTATGGTGTCCCACATGAATCTTAGATTTTCTTCCGAGTTCTTCTTTTTTATTCTGATTATTCTTCTATCTTATTAGTACTGAGATATTTATCTTCAAGCTGACTAATTTGGACTTCCATTGATTCAAACCTGCTTCTTTGCCTATAGAATGTATTGCCCGTTTCTGGAATCCTAGCATTAAGCTTCTGTATTTGTAGACTTTGTATTGTCTCCACTACTTTATCTAGTTTTTGTTTTTTCTTGCTAGTTCCTATAGTTTTTCCTGAATTCTTCCTTGTTTTTCTCAGTCTTTGGAGGTATCATTCTCTTTCAGGTAGTTCCAGTACCTCTTTTGCTTAAAAAACATTATGTAGCCCTGCTTCTAGTTCACTTGTTTGAGCCACTCTATCTTGTTTCTTTTGGTGAACATAAATAATCTGTACAGGGTTTCTGAGGCTGTAAATTTTTATGGGAGCAGAAAGCCTCATCTTTCTTCCACGGAGCAGCTGGTAGTTTTGAACTGCTGACCTTGTAGTTCACAGCCTGATTCGTAACCACTATGCTACCAGAGCTCCTTGTTAATCACAAAGTCAGACACTCAAACCCACCAGCCACTCCTCAGAAACCTGACACAGGGTCACAATGAGCTGGAAGCTACTCAATGGCACTTAGCAACAACAACATTCTTCTTTATGGGAGCAGGTAGCCAAATTTAAGTTCCCGTAGCCCCTGGTGGGTTTGAATGGCTAATCTTTTGGCTAAGCAAAATGCTTAACCATTGTAATACCAGACATCTTTGTAATGTATGGGTTCGCCATAAATTAGAATGGTTGTTGGTGGTTAATCATTTAGTATGATTAATATTCAGTTAGTCTTCAGTTTTCAGTGAGACTACATCTATATTTTTAAAACTTTCATCTTCTTCTTTGACTCTGCCAAACATAAAGTCAGGATATGCATGAGATTTAGGAGCTATTCCATTTTCAGTGCTCCTAACTAAAATGGCTAGGAAATGAGGTATAGGGAGGTAACTGCTTTGTCCTCATACATTGCCTCTCTTCTTCAACTACTGGGTAGTAGTTTCTCAGAGTAGATTAAGCTAGTTACTGACAGCATAGAATTTTTACCAAGCGTCTTCCAACAGTCTTGTACAAATGTTTGCTGACAATATGGAATATAGAAAGATTGCTGGCAGCTGTTGCCATGTGTGATTCAGAGGAAAGAACCAAGTAGATATTCATGGTAAGGATTTATAATAGGTCTCAGTATAAACATGGAAGCAGATAAAAGGTGCTAGGCAATTTCATGTATGTATAA
>NW_006408842.1:2513285-2526113 GCF_000296735.1 Chrysochloris asiatica
ACAACCTCCTCAAAGTAGAGTTGACTGTGATGACACAAAGAGTAAACCTTTCAAAACCTTCTTGAGATGATGGGGCAAAATCAAAATGAGGAAAGATCAGTACTTGTAAAATACGGCATTGGACATAAATCGACGTCGGAGACCTCATGATAGAATTTTGCAAGACCAATGACTTCTTAATTGCAAATACCTTTTTAAAACAACCAATGCACCTCACAGAAATCAGACTACAACTGTGGGAAGAAATGGTAGAAAAACTCCATATCATCAGTCAGGAGCAAACTATGGAACAGAACACCAAGTACTCATATATAAATTTAGGATGAAGCTGAAAAACATTAAAATAAGCCTACAAAACCCATTATGTGATCTTGAACGTATCCTACCTGAAGTTAGAGATCATCTCAAGAACAGATGTGATGCATTAGACACCAATGACTGAAGATCAGAATAGTTCAGGGATGACACCGAGAACATCATACAGGAAGAAACAAAGCATCACTAAAAAGACATAAAATAAGGAAAAGACCAAAATGGATGTCAGAAGAGACTCTGAAACTTGCTCTCTAGTATAGAGATGCCAAAGCAAATGGAAGAAATGAAGAGGTAAAATAATTGAATAGAAAATTTCAAAGGGCAGCTCAAGAAGACAAAGTAAAGTATTATAATAATATGTGCAAAGATCTGGAGTTAGAAAAACAAAAGGGAAGGACAAGCTCATTATTTTTCAAGCTGAAAGAATGGAAGAAATAATTCAAGCTTCAATCTGCAATATTGAAAGATTCAATGGACAAAATATTGAATGATGCAGAAAGCATCAAAAAGATTGAAGGAATTCGTAGTCACTGTACCCAAAATGGTCAATGTTCAACCATTTAAAGAAGCAGCATATGATCAAGAGCCAATGGCACTTAAGGAGGAAGTCCAAGATGTACTGAAAGTATTGACAGAGCATAATGTTCCAGGAATTGATGGAATACAAATTGAAATCTTTCTACAAACTGATGCAGAGCTGGAGGCACTCAATCATCTATGACAAGAAATTTGGAAGACAGCTACCTGGACAACTGATTGGAAGAGATCCATATTTGTGACCATTCCAAAGACAGGGGACCCAACTGAATGTGGAAGTCATCCAACAATATCATTACTATCACATTCAAGTAATATTTTTCTAAAGATAATTACAACAGTATATTGACAAGGAATTGCCAGAAATGCAAGCTGGATTCAGATGAGGACATGAAATGAGGTATATCATTGCTGATATCAGATGGATCATGGCTGAAAGTAGAGAATGCCAAAAAATATTTATGTGTGATTTTTCGGTTATGCAAAGGCTTTTGATTATTTGGATCCTGACAAGCTATAGACAACATTGAAGAACAAGTATGCGGGAACACTTAATTGTGCTCATGAGTAACCTGTGCATAGAACAAGAGGCAGTCATTTGAACAGAACAAGGAGAAGCTGAATGTTTCAAAATAAGAAAAGGAGTATGCCAGGATTGTATTCTTTCACCATACTAATTCAATTTGTACACTGACCAAATAATCTGAGAAACTGGATTATATGAAGAAGAATGTGACATCAGGATTGGAGAAAAACTCATTAACGACCTGCGATATGCAGAGGATACAAACTTGCTTGCTGGAAAGTGAAGAGGACTTAAAATATTTACTAATGAAGATCAAAGACCAATGCCTTTGATATGGGTTGCACGTCAATGTAAAGAAACAAAAGTCCTCACCCCTGAACCAATAACTAATATCCATATAAATCGAGAAAAGATTGAAGTTGTTAAAGACTTCATTTTGCCTGGATCAACCATCAACATTCATGGAAGCAGCAGTCAAGAAATCAAAGGACATATTGCATTAGGCAAATCAGCTGCACAAGACCTCTTTAAAATGTTCCAGAGAAAAGATGTCAATTTGAGGACAAAGGTGAGCCTAACCCAAACCCTGGTATTTTCAATAACCCCATATGCATGTGAAAGTTACACAATAAATAAAGACGGCTTGTAAAATTGGTGCATCTGAGTTATGGCATTGGAGAAGAATATTAAAAATACCATGGTCTGCCAGAAGAACAAAAAAATCTGTGTTGTAAGAAGTACAGCCAGAATGCTCCTTAGAGGCCAGAATGGAAAGACTTTGTCTCTCATACTTCAGATATATCAGAAGGGCCTAGTCCCTGGAGAAGGACATCATGCTTGTTAAAGTGGAGGGCCAGTGAAAAAGAAGAAGACCCCCCACAGATGGATTGACACAGTGGCAGCAGCAATAGGTTCAAATCTAATCAATATTCTGAAGATAAGGTAGGACAGGACAGTGTTTCATTCTATTGTGCATGTAGTCATTATGACTTGGAACTGATTCTATGGTACCTAACAACAAGGCCATAATTGAATAGGTAATAACTCAAACACTTGATTTGTACAACAAGACATGGAGGATGTATTATATTATAGTCTTTACCTGATTTATCAGCTGGGTAAGAAAACGGAACAGTTTATTTAGGTTCTACAGGTGGTTGAAAATTTGTTCAGCACTGAAACATCACTAAGAGTGATCATTTATTTGGCATACAGTTAACCTTCTTATTGTCTGTTGTTTCCGACTATGAGTTCCACAGTATTCTGCATTGCTTTCAAGATTTCTACAGATTTTACAATGCCTAATTAAAATGGAGTCCTGGTGTGGCGCTGTGGGCTAATGCGTCAGACTGCAAAGTCATTTGAACTGCAAGGTTGGTGGTTCAAGCTCACCAGATGTTCCTTGGAAACCCTATACAGGGTCACTATGGGTCAGAATCAACTCAATGGCATTTCACAACAACAACAATTAAAATGGAGTCCTGGTGTGGCACTGTGGGCTAATGTGTCAGACTGCAAACTCATTTGAACCACAAGGTCAGTGGTTCAAGATCACCAGGTGCTCCTTGGAAACCCTACACAAACAGGGTCTCCATGGGTTGGAATCGACTCGATGGCACTTAATAACAACACAACAATTGAAATAACCTTAAATTCCTATGGTGTACATACTCACTAGTGCCTTGGAATAAAGTAGGCTTGAATCATTCTCATGAAAAAAATATTATTTGGTTCTTGTGCCAAACTCTAGAGTTTTGCCTAAGCAAAAATAAATAGTGTTGAACACAGTAATGAGGTACTTTTGACTTTCAAGGAGAAGTCATTCACTGCTTCTGTTGTTAAAGATAAAGATGTGTTAGGGAAGCACTATTGGTAATATAATAAAACAACAATAACAGTAAGCACTTATTGATTTCTTACCAGTTTTCAACATGAATGCTAAGTATTAAATTTTGAGTTCATAGCGTGGATACTTTTTACTCTCTTTAATCAGCCCTGTGGCATAATAGTTAAGCTCCTACAGCTGTTTAATGAAAGGTCTATGGTTCAAACACATTTGGATCCACAATCAACACTCCTGAAATCAACAGTCAAGAAATCAAAAGACATATTACATTAAGCAAATCTGCTGCAAAATACCCATTTAAAGTGTTAAAGAGCAAAGATGTCATTATGGGGATTAAGGTGCACCTGACCTAAGCCATGATATTTCCAATTGCCGTATATGTATGTGAAAGTTGTACAATGAATAAGGAAGATCATAAAACAAGTAACGCAATTGAATTATGTTTTTGGTGAAGAATATTTAAAGTAGCATGGACTGCCAGAAAAGCAAATAAATCTTTGAAGAAGTACAATCAGAATGCTCCTAAGAAGTGAGGGTGCTGAGAATGAGTCTCACGTACTACAGACATGTTATCAGGAAGGGCCAGTCCCTGGTGAACAACATCATGCTTCATAAGGGAGAGGGTCAGTGACAAGGTGGAAGACTCTCAACAAGATGGATAAACACAATGGCTGGAGCAATGGGCTCAAGCATAACAATTGTGAGGATGGTGCAGAATGGTGTACACTGGATTGCTTTGAGTTGGAACTGAACATATTGGTATCTAACAACAACAACATATATGCCCAAGAGTCATCATTGCAGTAATTCCTATGTGTACAATTCAATGACATGCTGTGATTACATCTTTCAAGGTATGTGCTACCATTCTCATTATCCTTTTCCAAATGATTCCACCACCATGATCTTAAACTTGCTTCCTACAAAGATACCCATGAAATACTGGTGTGGCGCTGTGGGTTAATGCACTGGACTGAAAAGTCTGTTGGAACCACAAGGTAGGTGGTTCAAGCTTATCAGTCACTTGTTGAAAACCCTATACAGGGTCGCTAAGGGTCAGAACTGACTCTGTGGTGCTCAACAACAATAAGATATTCATACAACTTTTCCAGTTTAATGTTGACACTTTGATCTTTCAAAGGTTAGATTTTTAAAAGAATACAATGGACATACATTGTAATCTATAGTTTGAAGTTTTAGATGATCTCAGAGCAATAGTTTCAGGGATTCATCTACCTTCAATGACTCCAGAATTTCTGAATACCATTGACAATTTGACATTCTCTTCTCATTTCCCCCCATTTCATCAATCAGTATATTCTTTTTTTGGGGGGTGGAGGTAGAAAGTACAGTGGATCCTTAGTACAAGAACTAGACTGTGAGCCACAAAGTTGGCAGTTCAAGACCAACAGCTTCTCAGCAGGAGAAAGATGAGACTTTCTGCTTCCCAAAAGATTTAAAGGCTTGAAAACCCTATACAAGGGTACTATGCTTCAGAACAGACTGAAGAACACTTAACAACATAAAAAACAAGAGCATTTTTAATTTAACCTCAACATTTATTTTTGGTTCACTCTAACATTGAAGTGTTACCCTTTGAGTTTGAGGTTTATGTGGAGCTGTCCTACCTCCGCACACCCTAGAGATCACTTACCCTTGCACCTTTAACCCTGTTTAGGCAGCAAAGTCTTCATGGAAATTCTTAGGGTAAAGTTGATTGGGGGCCTTATTTACTCAACATGAGGTCTGCTTACACTTTGTTTTTCTAAATCAGTAGATTCTTCATTTTACAATAGCTCAGCAATGCACTTGCTATCATGCTCTTGATTCTATTTCCATCAAAAGGTTCACTAACTATATCTAATCTGTTATATTACTCTTGAACATGCTAGAGGTTCTGTGCAGCCAATTTGATTTCTTAAACTTCAGTTTCCATGAGTGTTGATAGTGGCTCTAAGCAAAATGAAGTCTTTGACAACCTCAATCGTTTCTCCATTCATCGTGATGTTATTAATCAGTCTAGTTGTTAAGAGTTTTGCTTTCTTTATATTGAGGTTCAATCTATTTTGATGGCTGTGTTTTAAGTCCTCTTTGCTTTCTGCAAGCAATCAAGAATGACAATTTGACATTTTCTTCTCATTGCCCCCCATATCCTTTTTTGGGTGTGTGTGTGGGAAAACACAGTGTATCATCTGCATATAGCAGGTTGTTAATGAGTCTTCCTCACATCCTGATGCCAAGTTCTTTTTTGTATAATCCAGCTTTTCAGATTATTTGTTCAGCATACATATTGAATATGTGTGGTGAAGGAATACAACCCTGGCACACACCTTTCCTGATTTAAAATCATTCAGTATCCTCTCCTTCCATTCTAATGACTGCCTTTTGGTCTATGTACAGGTTCCTCATGAGCACCATGAAGTGATCTGGAATACCCATTCTTGTTATTGTTAAATGCTAACAAGTTGGTTCTAACTCACGGTGATCCAGTACAGGATTTCCAAGGAGTGGATGGTAAGTTTGAACCGCTGACTTTGTGGTTCAAACGTACCTTGAGGTCCAGTGCTTGTTATATTTCATATAGCTAATGATAATTTGAAACGACTTGCAGTGTTTTTTAATTTTATCTCACTTACAACTTAGCATCTCAATAAGATTTGTATCAACAAATTATCAATTTTAGTTAAGCATTTGTTTGTGTGATTAAATGTGACTCAGTCCTCAAGGAAAAGCCTTCTGAGGCAATCTTTGGGATTCACAGGACTCTGATGACTTTTCCATCATATATTTGGGATAAAATTTTACCTTTTATTTGAGTAGTTTAAATAAATTCCTGAAGTTACACTTTTTTAAAAGACATAAAAAGTTACTTTAGAGCATATAAGTTTAAGAAAATAAATATCAAGCATCAAGCTTGAATTATTTAAGACCAGGAGATAGAAGGAGTGTGTTAGTTATCTAGTTGTGGTTGTTATTAAGTGCCATCGAGTCAGTTCCAACCCATAGCAACTCTTTCTAGGGTTTCTGAGGAGCAGATGGTGAGCTTGAACTGCCGACCTTGCAGTTCAAACGGCTTTGCAGTCTGGTTCATTAACCCACAATGCCATACCATGACTCCCAGTCTAGTACTTCATAACAAATCCACCACTCACTGTCAGTTTGTCGTGGCTTGTGTGTAGCTGTGACTCTGGAAGTTATACCAACAGCGTCACTGACAGTGGACAGGTTTCAGATAAGCATCCAGACCAAGACAGACTAGGAAGAAGGAGAGACAGACTACTTCTGAATATTTAGTAGCCGAAAATCTTACGAATAGCAGTGGAACACTATCAGATAGCATCAGACTATTCACTATTGAAACATGAAGAAGCGCACTAGAATACTGCCAGATGATAAACCCCTCAGGTTGGAAAACACTCAAAATGAGACTAGGTAAGAGCTGCCTTTTCAAAGTAGAGTTGACTGTGATGATGCGAATGGAGTAAAGCCTTCAGACCTTCACTTGCTAATGAGGCTCAACTCAAAATGAAGAGAAACGTTTGTAAACATCCACTAATAATTGGAACAAGGAATGTATGAAATATGAATCTAGGAAAATTGGGAATTGTCAAAACTAAAATGGATTGCATAAACATCTGTATCTTAGTTATTGTTGTTGTTGTTGTTAAGTGCCGTGGAGTCGGTTCCGACTCATAGCAACCCTGCACAGGGTTTCCGAGGCTGTAAATCTTTACGGGAGCAGAACGCCTCATCTTTCTCCTGCGGAACCACTGGTAGTTTAGAACTGCTGACCTTGCGGTTCTCAGCACGATTCGTAACCACTACGCTACCAGAGCTCCTCATCTTAGCTGAAATGGACTGGTATTGGCCATTTTGAATCTGATAATCATATGGTTAATTATGTCAGGAATGACAAAATGAAGAGGAATGTTGTCCCATTCATCATCATCATCAAAAAATATATTTCAAGAAGTTATCAGTCCAATGCTTATGCTACAGTGCCACACCCAGATTTATATTCTTCTAACTGGAAAGTTGCTGTTGTTGTTAAATGTCATTGAGTTAGTTCTAATTCACAGTGACCTCGTATAAGATTTCTGAGGAGCAGCTGGTGGGTTTGAACCACCAACCTTGTGGTTCAGAGTCCGGTGTTTATCCTATAGTGCCACATCAAGAGTCCACTCTGGAAAGTCAGATGGGTTAAAATTCCAAATCAATCAATTTTGTACGAAAAACACAACAACAAAAAACCATTAAAAGACAAACGGAGGCATCAGAGACTAAACCAGGGTGATTTATTATGCATTTTCACCTTTCAATGAAACCTAGTGCATGGGAACACACTTCATGAACTTGCATCCATATTGTATTTCATATTGTCTTGGATGGATCCAACAAGAAATTTAGAAATCACATCAACTCATCTTCAGGGACTCTTCCTGTCTCTACATGGCAGAGTTTTCAGGAAAGAGTTGAAGTACTATATACCACAGATTCTTGGATTTCAGATCAGAACTGAGTAGTACTTTAGACCTTCTAAGCTTATGTCAGTTTTACTAAGAAGCTGTATGGCTATAGGATAAGCACTGTAAAGCAAGGTAGGAGGTTCAAACTCACCAGCTGCTCCTCAGAAACCTTATACATGGTTGTTATGACTCAGAACCGACTTAACAACAACTATCTTCACCCTACATATGCTTGCTTAGGAAACTACCTAAGGTGGTTTGTGGTTGAAGCAGTTTCTGGATGGAATAATTTCAATATTCAATATTCTAAACTAGTGCCTGTGTCAAATTTGAATACAAATAGATGATTCAGTCTATGTTGATCAAATGTGGAATGGAGGTCAAATAAATTGAAATAACCACCAAGAGGAAAATTAGTTGAAGCACTAGAAATAAAGAAATATAAGTCCAGAGAGATGAAATAACTTACCCTGGGTTATATAGACTTTATTTCTCTGAGGGTGAAGTTATCAAATTTATTAATAAATTGACCAATGTCAGTAATGTAGATGCAAAATGAATTTAAACTGGACTGCTAATCACAAAGTAGGCAGTTCAAACCCAGCAGCCGCTCAGTGGGAGTAGGCATCCACTCAGTGACAAAGAGTTTGCTTTTCAGAATTTGAGGAACAAAACTGTTGTACAAAGTAATCATATGATGGTTACACCTCAATATAATGTAAAAATACATATAATTGGACCAATAAAATATCATGGTAAATGGAGAAAAGTTTGACTTTGCAAAGGATCTCATTTTATTGGATCCATAATCAAGGCTCATAGAAGTAGCAATCAAGAAATCAAAGCATGTATTACATCGTGGTTTCTGATGTAAACTCTGCTGCAAAAGGTTGGTTGCTTGTGTTCCCCTGTATATCGTCTCTAAGGCTGTAAATCTTTACCGGAGCAGAAAACCTCATTTTTCTTCTGCAGAACAACTGGTTGATTCAAACTCCTGACCTTACAGTTATCAGTCCATTTTGAAATCCACAGAGTTCTGCTGCAAAAGATCACTTTAAAGTGGTAAAGAGCAAACATACTCGTTTGAGGACTGAGGTGCACTTAACCCAATCCATGGTATCTTCAATTGCTTCTTATCTTGTGAAAGTTGGACCATGACTAGGGAAGACTGAAGAAGAATTGATGCATTTGAATTATGGTGTTTGTGAAGAATACTGAAATTATCAGGGACTGCCACAAGAAGCTCTGGTAGCTAAGTGGTTACGAATTGGGCTGCTAACCTCAGTGTCAGCAGTTCGAAACTACCAGTGGTACCATGGGAGAGAGATGAGGCTTTCTGCTCCCATAAAGATTTACAGCCTTAGAAACACTGTGCAGAGTCACTATGAGTCAGAACCGACACCATGGTACTTAAGAACAACAGCCAGAGGAATAAACAAAACTGTATTGTAAGAAGTAAGCTAGAACACTCCTTAAAAGTAAACATCGCGAGATTTCGTCTCACGTACTTATCATGTTATCGGGAGGGACCAGTGCCTGCCGAAGGATATTATGGTTGATAAAGTAGAGGACCATTGAAAAAAAAAGGGCCCTACCGTATGCAGGGTCGCTATAAGTTGGAACCAACTTCACGGCACATAACAACAACAACAACAAACCCTATTTAAAAAAAAGAAAGAGAGATGAATTGACGCAGTAGCTGGAACAATGGGCTCAAACATAGCAACGATAGTGTGAATGACATAGGATTGGGCATTGTTTCCTTCTGTTATGCATAGGGCGTTATTAGTCAGAATCATCTTGAATGTACCCAACAGCCAGCAACATTTACTACAGAATCAACTTTGCCTCAAAGCTGTCTTTTCCTTGTCTTCACCTTCTCTAGGATTCCTTCTTCATTTCCTCTGTTGTTGGGTGTCGTTAAGTTGATTTTGACTCATAGCAACCTCGTGTATTACAGAGTAGAACTGCCCCATACTATTTTCTTGTCTGGACTTTTGATGGGAGCAAACAACCAGGTCTTTTTTCCCTGCAGAGCTTCTGGATGGATTCTCCTTTTGGTTACTATCCACGAAATCAACTGTTGTGCCACCAGGGCTCCTTAGGGTGAACTCTCAATTTTATAATTTATATTATTATATATTGTTTGTTGTTGTTAGGTGCCAGCGAGTCGGTACCGACCCGTAGCGACCCTGCATAGGGTAGAGGCCCCTTTTATTCAATGATCCTCTACTTCTGCATAGCAGAACGAAACATTGACTGATCCTGGGCCAACCTCACCACTGTTGCCACACTTGAGTCCATCGATGCTGCCACTTTGTCAATCCATCTCGTTGGGGGTCTTCCTCTTTTTCTCTGACTAGTTGCTAGTTAATAACAGCTTATATCTCCATGTGTCCTCTCCTTCCTCTCCCATGTTTTTTTTAACAATTGTTTCTCCTTGTAGTGCTCCCCTTTACTCCTCACCTATAATTTTGTGTGTCAACATCATTTCCACTTGTAGCTTTAACTATCTAGTTTTCTGATCTTTCTAGTTTTCTTAAGATTATTTAGTGAGTTAAAACATATAAACATTTACGGAAAATGCCTGACTTATAATAAGAAGTCCCTAAAGACTAGCTAATTTTACTCTTCTTATGATTCCATTTGTTTTCTTATCTTTCTTTTGTTCTGCCAACAGGTTTATTTTTAAACTCTGCTCATTAAAAAAACAAAAAACAACCAGAACTCTTACCACCCTCTTCGGTCAGTAGTTTTTTATTGGACTTGGAAGGCTCCCTCCTGTGGTTACGCTCTTATGTAAACCTGATAAAACCGGAAATAAGCTGCGTTTCCAGAAAGTTCTTTAAGTCTTTGATGGAAAAAAAAAGAAAGTATATGGCTTCAAGAAATTATTTCAAAAGTTCACATTATACAACCAAAAAAAAAAAAAAAGTATTTTATAATAATTAGTTTACCCATTGCCGTCCAGTAATTCCAACTCAGGTAGACCCTACAGGACAGAAAACGATCTCGCAGGGTTCCCAAGGCTGCCCGTAATCTTTACAGAAGCAGGGTGCTACGTCTTTCTTCTGTGAAATGACTGGTGGGTTTGAACATCTAACCTTTAGGCTTGCAGCTGGCAGCTTTAACCACTGTGACACCAGGGCTCCTTACAACACTGTTACTATTGTTAAAATAATTTCAGTTCCTTTTTGAAATTTTCAATTTATAGAAGCAATAATTTTGAAGTCATGGAGAGTATAAATCTTAGAGGCTGGAGTCGGTCTTTGGGAAAATATAAGACATTCACTACAGCACTTAATCAAAAGGGAATAAACACACTGCATGGTGAGTTTTAGTTTAAAAAATCTTTAGCTGTAAAGCAATTCCAGGGAGTCACCAACTGTTAGTCAAATGAGAACACAAGTTCATTGTCAGATACCCTATGAGGCCGCAAACTTCTTATTGGAATTGTCATGAAAACTGAGTAGGTCTTTAATTATTAAAGTTTAGTATACAGGTAACAAGATAATCACACAAAAGAAGGAACTTATGATTTGGGGTATAGGTGAGTAAAACAGAATCCAAAAAACTAACCCACATGCCAAGTGTATTTAGTTAAGTAATCTATTATAGTTCACTGTGATTCTGTTTCCATTAGTCTTAACCTGGCAATCTCTATGTTGCTGAAAATGGGTTAAATATTCTACATAGATTGCTTAGGACTGGTTTAAGATAGGGCTTTTTGTATACTGTCTGCCACAAAAGGCAGTGTCAATTGAAGACCAGAATAGAAATGGCTTGGTTTACAATTTCACCACATTTATTTTCAAAAGCAATGTAATTTCCTTTTCCAAACTGCAAAGCAAAACAAAATGCAATGGTGCTACTTATTGTTCAAACACTTTTTCCACTTCTCTATAACTCTCAATTACTAGCAATATTTCAGATTCCTAATTAGAGTACAGAGGAAAAACACAGGTAAATACATCACAGAACAAAACATTTTATTAGATGTAAAAGTAATACAATCAGTGAGAATGAGGAGCCAATGAACTGTCTGGATGGAAGGTTTTTTTTAAAAAAAGATGGTGAAAGGGTGACTAGAAATAGGGATGCATATCTCTTTGTGTGACATTGTGAGCTTGACTCAGGACCAGTCTATTAGTAGGGACATTTTAATATTGGGTGTTTCTTTAGTGATGAGACTCAAAAGCTGCACCTATTAAGAATTCTGTGATCATAATGATACCATTTGTAATTTCCAGGCTACTTGTTAATTAGCAAAACATGAGAAGTCTTCCTGCAATATGAAAGGTATGAGTAACGTAATCAAATTCTTTGTTTCAACCATTGGAGCACAAAAACAAAGTGTGGGTTCGAGCCATACTTTACTTTTTGTGTGAATTATTTCAGCTTTGAAACAAATTCTATTTAGAAATGGTAGTAGACTCTATTTGAAGCCAATCATTAATCTATCTCTTTCTGGTCCAATGCACAAACTCAGATTACTATAGTAACAAAACAGGTCTTATTTTTTCCCCTGGAGATGTTTATAAATGTGTGGAAGTCTATGAGTATGGACTTGGAATAGACTACTTAGTTCAATTCAGGTTATACCTTTCTACCTTTCTTTGTGACTCTTGGTGTTTCACTGTTCTCATCTATTGACTGTATGAGACTAATTACGAAATAATGACTCATAAAGACCCTATGCAAAATAGAACAAAGCACAGACCAGTTCTGAGCCATCCTCACAATTGCTGTTACATTTGAGAGCATTGCTGTTGCCAGCGTATCAATCCATATCATTGGGAATGCTCCTGTTTTTTGCTGATGCAAAAGTTTCCCAAGCATGATGTCCTTCTCTAGGGACATCAGGACATCCTGATAACATGCTTTAAGCATGAGAGACAAAGTGTCACCCTCCTGATTTCTAAGGCTGTATTCCTAACACAGATTTGTTTGTTCTTCTGGCTGTCCATGATATTTTATTTTTTTTTCTCCAATACCATAATTCAAATGCAAGGACTTTTATATGATAATCACTACTAATTTTTCCAGAAAACCAAAAGGGGAGAATATGTTCAGCATTTCTCAAGCTGGGGGAACTGAAGAAAAAAATTCAAGCCTCAACTTTGGTTATTGAAAGATTC
>NW_006408842.1:2527848-2529313 GCF_000296735.1 Chrysochloris asiatica
CTTGAGTCCATTGTTGCTGCTACTGTGCCAATCCATGTCGTTGAGGGTCTTCCTCTTTTTCGCTGTCTCTTCAGTCATATTTTGAGTGCCTTCCAACCTAAGGGGCTCATCTTTCGACACTGTTCTGTTGCTATTCATAATGTTTTAATTTTCTGGTGTTCTATCGGATTATGTTCTGCTTCTATTTATAACGTTTTCAGTGGGTGGATATTCAGAAATAGACTGCTTCTCCTTCTTACTAGTCAATTTAGTCTGGAAGCTCCACTGAAACCTGTACACCAGGGATGAGTATGTTGGTATTTGAAATGCCAGCGACACAGCCTCGAGCATCACAGCAACATGCAAGTATCACTGTAGGTCAAATTGACAGACAAGTTGTGGGACACCCTGCCTTGATGAGGGTGTTGTTGTTGTTAAGCGTCATTGAGTCCTACCCATAGCGACCCTGCATACAGTTTCCGAGGAGCAGCTGGTGAGTTTGAACCACCAACCTTGAAGTTCAAACGGCTTTTCAGAATGGCATATAAACCCACAGCACCACACTATGAGTCCTTTGGTGAGGTAAATATGACAAAATAGTCACTTGGCATGGTGATGATGTTGAAACCTTCAACAAACTCTTAATAGTACTGTGTATTTCCTTTATGAGATCTCGTTTTGTCATATTGCAAATGCTTGCTTAACTGTTTCATGCTACAGACCATTAGCTCTATGAGCGTAGGGAACAGGTATATTTTATTTCATGATTAATTACCAATTTGTTCCAGAAGCTGGCATAATGCCCATAATATAGCAGTCATTTAAAGAGCTGAACAGAAAATGTCAAAGGGCAGCTAAAGAAGACAAAGCCAATTATTATAATGAAATGTGTCAGGACTTGAAGTTAAAAAACTAAAGGGAAGAACATGCTCACCATTTCTCAAGCTAAAAGAACTGTAGAAAAATTTAAGCCTCAACTTGCAACAGTGAAGTATTCTATGGATAAATTATTGAATGATGTAGAAATCATCAATAGAAGATGGAAGGAATATACAGTCTCTGTGCCAAAAAGAAATGGTCTATGTTCAACCATTTCTAGGGGTAGCATATGATCACAAAGTAAAGACACTAAAGGTGCACAGAAAGTATTGGCAAAAAACAAGGCTCCGGGTGTTAATGGAATAAAAATTGAAATCTTTCTACAAACTTTTCAAGGACTGGAGGCGCTCATTCATCTATGCCAAGACATTTGCAAGATAGCTGCTTGGCCAACTGATTGGAAGAAATTCATATCTGTGCCCATTCTTAAAAGAGATGACCCAGGAAGAACAAACAAGATAATGGTTCGGGTGGAAGTTCAGTAAGGATCTCCGTCAGCAGCAACACAGAATACAGGACCAAGCGGGCTCAGGGGATGATCCTAGAACTCTGAATCACATAAAAAGGAATATTTAGAAGGTTGGAAGGCTTACAGCTGGGGGAATTT
>NW_006408842.1:2531842-2532874 GCF_000296735.1 Chrysochloris asiatica
GGACCTTATCCAGAGAAGCAGCAGCACCAGAGATGGAGACAGAGATGGGGACATGGAGAGGGGGAGCGGCTGACCACTCTAGATTCATCAACTAAGAAGAGAAGGACTAAGAACTGGTGGTAAGGAGCAGACTTGCAGAATGTGCCCTTTGGAGATGTAAATTAGTATATATGCCTGAGTGGTTTTGTTTGTTTGTTTGTTTGTTTTTAAAAAGCTAAAGTGGATAGGGAGAGATATTGTTAACTGATGGTACATGGAGAGGATTATAATCATTGTAATGAAACAAGGTATATGATTTGTTGTATGTAAAACTGATGATATGCCCTGTAAACTTTCACTCAATCCACAATATAAACCTTAAAAAAAGAGAGAGAGAGATGACCCAAAGTTATGCAGAAACCATCAAACAATATCGTTAATACCACATGCAATTAAAATATTATTTAAGATAATTCAAAAAAACAGCTACAGCATTACATCGACAAGGAACTGCCACAGAAATTCAAGCAGGATTCAGAAGAGGACATGGAATGAGATACCATTACTGACATTGGATGAATCTTGAATGAAAGCAGGGAATACCAGAATGTTTACTTTTACTTTATTTACTTTGGAAATGCTTTTGACTGTGTGGCTTATGACAGACTATGGTTAGCCTTACAAAGAATGGGTATTCCAGAACACTTGATAGTGTTCATAGGAACCCATACATAGACGAAAAGGAATCATTAGAACAGAACAAGGGGATACTGAATAGTTTAAAATAAGGAGAGGGATACCAGGGTTGTATTCTTTCCCCTACTTATTCAATCTATATGCTGAACATATTATACAAAAAAACTGGATTATATGAAGAAGAACGTGGCATCAGGATTGAAGGAAGACTCATTAGCAACCTGCAATATGCAGATGATACAATCTTGCCTAATGAAAGCTAAGATGATTTAAAATACTTACTTGCAAAGATCAAAGACCACAGTCTTCAGTCTGGATTTAACCTCAATGTAAAGAAAACTAAAGTCCTCACCAATG
>NW_006408842.1:2534319-2534932 GCF_000296735.1 Chrysochloris asiatica
TGGTTGACCCTGCTGCTATTTAAAATACCAGTGGAATAGCAACACACCAGTATGACAAACTGACAGAGGAGGGGTAGTTTACAAACGATGCTAGTGCTGTTCCTTACTGAGGAGTTGATTCCAACACGTAGCGACCCTGCATAAGGTATCCGAGGCTGTAAATCTTTATGGGAGCAGAAGGCTTCATCTTTCAATGATTTGAACTACTGACCTTGTGGTAGAACTAGCAATCCACTATGCTATAATATCCCCTTTATACAAAGCTTCCTGTTTTCATTAAATGTAATTGAGTGGGTTTGAAGTCATAGTGACACTGTATAAGGTTTCCAAGGAATGGCTGCTGGGTTTGAGAAACTGATGTTGTGTTTAGAAGTCCAGTGCTTATCCAACAATGTCAGTAAGTGAAAATAATAATGATTTAATTCTAGGAAGGCAATGTAGTCCCCTAGTACTAATTGGTCTCTAGTTAGTCATACAAATAGGTTCTGCTATGGTTCAAATGCAGCCCTGGTAGTATAATTGATTAAGAATTTAGCTGTTAACAATAATACCAGTAGTTCAAATCCAACAGCTTGTCCATAGGATAAAGATAAGTCTGTCTGCACCTGTCGAG
>NW_006408842.1:2536596-2537612 GCF_000296735.1 Chrysochloris asiatica
GCAGAAGCATCAAGAGAATATGGAAGGAATACACAGAATCACTGTACCAAAAGGAAATGCTTAATGTGCAACCGTTTCAACAGGTAGCATATGATCAAGAGCCAATGATACTGAAGGAAGAAATCCAAGGTGCATTGAAGGAATTGGCAAAGAATAAGGCACCAGGAATTGATGGAATAAAAATTGAATCTTTCAAGAAAGAGATGCAGCACAGAAGGCACTCATTGTTATCTGCAAAGAAATTTGGAAGACAACTATCTGGCCAACTGACTAGAAGAGATCCATATTTGTGCCCATTCCAAAGAGAGGTGACCCAAAGGAATGTGGAAATCATTGGACAATATCTTTGATATCCCATGTGAGTAAAATTTTACTAAAGGTAATACAGAAATGGCTTCCAAGCATACATTGACAGACAACTTCCAGAGGTTCAAGCTGGATTCAGAAAAGGCCATGGAACAAGGGATATCATTGCTGATGTCTGATGGATCCTGGCTGAAAGCAGAGAATATCAGAAAGATGTTCACCTGTGCTTTATTGACTACACAAAGGTTTTTGATTGTGTGATCTTGACAAGCTATGGACAGCATTGTGAAGTATGAGTATTCTGGAACACTTTGTGCTCATGAGGAATCTATACATGGACCAAGAACAGTTGTTTGAACAGAACGTGGGAACACTGAATGTTTTAAAATTAAGAAAGATGTGTGACAAGATTGCATTCTTTCACCATACTGATTCAACCTGTATGCTGAGCAAATAATCCAAGAAGCTGGGTTATATATTTAAAAAATGTGGCATTAGGATTGGAGGAAGTCTCATTAACAACCTGCGTTATGCAGATGATAGTGAAGAGGACTTAAAAGATTTACTGATGAAGATCAAAGAGCACAGTCTTCTGTATGGATTACATCTCAATGTAAAGAAAACAAAAATCCTCACCAATGGACCAATAAACAACATTTTTAGCAACAGAGAAAAGATTAAAGTTGTCAAGGACTTCATTCTTCTTGGAT
>NW_006408842.1:2565473-2574622 GCF_000296735.1 Chrysochloris asiatica
TATGGTGGCTCCAGGTGGCTGAGCCTGCCCAAGGCCATAGCAGCAGTTTCAAGGAGTGATGAAAAGGGAAGATTTCCAATAGGGTGACTCTGAAGTGGGACATGAACAGCAGCTGGTTAGTGATCAGTGAACGTAATGGCCTTCGATGCTGCCTTCCATGCTTGTTTGGAAAGAGTGGGTCAACATCATTGCCTTCCAGGAACCGCAGGACTGCAAGTGGACCAAGCAATCCTATTCCCTCTGTTTTGTTTTGTTGTTGTTTTGGATGTAAACAAAAACACTTAAGAATATATAATCATTTAGACAACCAAAAGGCACATTCTCAAGCCTGCTTCCTGTCTGCCAGCACACAGCATTTCTCTTTCCATGAGTCTGGAGTCCTCAGCTGCTCTATCTCTTCATGTCCTCATCTCTACCTCCATCTCTGGTATCCCTGTTTCTCTGGTTAGGGTCCCATATTCCTCCCCTGCCCTTCTCCTTTGATTATCCTAAGGTCCTCTCTTCCTGGAATGTAAGATTAAGTACTACTCCCTTTATGTTACAAAACTTCCACCTTTACATTTGTGACAGTTAGAATTAGTCATGATAACAATTATTCACTATTGAATCATAAAAATCTTATCCCCATCTCCATTCACCAGACCCATTTAGACAAGATGAAAACTATTCAGTGGGGATTCTACCTTCCCCCCTATACTCTAAATCTAAACTCCCTCTTGAAAACTTGTAAGTTATTCACTTTTGCTTTTATAGTCCCCCATTTTAGGTAGCCAATGTGTAAATTGCCCATCCTTATCAACCTTGTATACAGAGGGGATAGGATTGATACTTGATGTGAAGACTCCTTCCCTCTCATTTAATATTTTGAGCTACTACTATGTCATTTGATTTCTTGACTGCTGCTTCCATGAGTGTTAATTGTGAATCCAAGCAAAATTAAGTATTTGCCAATTTCACTTTTTCTCCACTTATCATGATATTATTTATTGATCCAGTTGTGAGGATTTTTATTATCTATACATTCAGGTACAATCCATACTGAAGGCTATAATCTTTTATCTTCATCAGTAAGTATTTTAAGTCGTTTTCACTTCCACCAAGCAAAGTGGAATGATTGCATCATCTGATTATCTCAGGTTTTTAATGAATCTTCTTCCAATCTTGATGCCACATTCTTTTTCGTATAATCCAGATTCTCAACATACAGATGATATGCTCATCATACAGATTAAGTAAGTGTGGTGAAAGGATATGATCCTGCACACATCTTTCCTGATTTTAAACTATTCAGTATCCCCTAGTTCTGTTCTAACTACTACCTTACTACCTCTTGTTCTATGTACAAATTCTTCATGCAATCACATGTTCTTTGCAAAATCTTTCATAATTTGTAATGGAGCACATAGTTGAAAACTTGCATAGTCAACAAAAAACAAACCAGTAAACATCTGTCTAATATTTTTTGCTTTTAGCCAAGATCCATCTGATATGAGCAATGATATTCATGTCCTCTTGTAAAACCAGATTAAATTTCTGGCAGTTCCGTGTCAATGTACTACTGCCACCATTCTTTAATGATCTTAAGCAAAACTTACTTTCATGTGAAATTAATGATACTGATTGATGATTTCTGCATTCTGTTGGGTCACCTTTCTTTGGAATGGGCACAAATATGGATCTCTTTCAATCACTTGGCCAGGAAACTTTCTTCTAATTTCTTGGCATAGTGATAGAGTGCTTCCAGTACTGCATTCGTTTGTTGAAGTTTTTCAATTTGTATTCCATTAATTTCTGGAACCTTGTTTTTTTTGCCAATGGCTTTAGTGCTGCTTAGGTTTCTTTCAGTATCATAGGCTTTTGATCATATGCCTCCTCTTGAAATGGTTGAACATTGACTATTTTTGGTACAATGCCCTTGTGTATTCTTTTCATGTTCTTTTGATGCTTTCTGTATCATTCAATATTTTCCCCATAAAATGCTTCAACATTACAAGCTGAGGCTTGATTTTTTTTTTCTTCAGTTCTTTCAGCTTGTGAAATACTGAGCATGTTTTTCCCTTTTGGTTTTATAACTCCACATCTTGGCACATTCCACTTAATACAATATTCAGAGGGAAATATATAGGTCTAAATGACTACATTAAGGAGCTGTTGTAGCGCAGTGGTTATGAATTGGGCTGTGAACTGCAAGGTCAGCAGTTCAAAACTACCAGGTGTTCCATGGGAGAAAGATGAGACTTTCTGCTCCCATAAAGATTTATAGCCTCAGACCCCTGTACAGGGTCACTATGAGTCGGAACCCACTCCATGGCACATAACCACCACCACCAAATGACTACATTGAAAATGAAGAAATGTTTCTAGTCAGTAATCTAACTTTCCACTTTGAGGTATCAAAAAAGATGAGCAAACTAAGTCCAAATCTGTCAGAAGAAAATTTCAAAGTAGAAATAAATCAAATAGAGAGTTAAAAAACAAAAACAAAACAAAGAGAATTAACAAAACAGTAGTTCAACAACACGTTAGTTAGACTGACAAGGAAACAAAGCTGTAAATAATTTACAGAAGAAATGAAAGAGCTGATATTATTAATACCCCTAGAGGATAGAGATAACATGAGATTACTATGAACAACCCTGCTTGAAAAATAAGATAACTTAGAAAAAATAGATAAGTGCCTAGAAACACACAAACTACCTAAATCGATGGAGGAAGAAATAAAAAATCTCATCAGACCTTAGCAGGTGAAAAGATTGAATCGATAATAGAAAATCTCCAAACAAAGAAAATCTGAGGACCAGATTGTTTCACTGATTAATGTTATCAAACATTTAATGAATAATTAATACCAATACTAATCAAACTCTTCCAAATAATAATACAAGCTTGTAGTATTTCCTAACTACAAGGCCAGTAATTATTCTATTGCCCTACTACCAAATCCAGATAAAGAGTCTACAAGAAAAGAGAATTTAGAGCACTACAGCATTGTGTGTCCATTTCAGAGTTGTTTGGCAAAAACTAATTTTTCTGGTTGTCAATATTTCTTAGTGAGAATGAACTGCTAAAGACCTATGTAACATTCTTTGAAAGTTTATAATTCCATGCATTTTAAATCCTTAGAACTACTTCATAATTAAATAAGATCATTTTAGTAAACAGTTTATTACATTATTAGCCCAAATTGTGACTATTTTATCATTTGTTGTTGTTGTTAGTTGCCACTGCATCAGCTCCGATTTATGGTGACCTTGTGTATTACAGAATGAAATATTGGCTGGTCTTGCATCAGCTTCATGATCTTTATGTGTTTGCACCCATGTTGTGTCAATTGTGTTAACATATCTCATTAAGGTTTTCTTTGTTTTTGCTGACCCTTTACTTTTCCTAACATTATGTTCTTTTCTAGGGAATGATCTTTCCTGGTGACATGTCAAAATAAGCAAGATGAAATTTTGCCATACTCATTTCTCAGGAATATTCTTGTTTTGTTACTTGGAAGATAGATTTGCTAATCTTCTGAGAGTCCTTGGTATAACACTGTTGTTATTAGGTGCTTTAGAGTTGGTTCTGCCTCACAATGACCCTATGTACAAAACCCGAACAAGTAAGCACAAAAAAATGATAGCCTGGTTTGTGCCATCCTCACAATTGTTTTTTGAGCCCTTTTTTTTGCTGCTACTGTGTCAATCTGTCTTGTTGGAGAATGTCTTCCTTTCTTTCTTTTCATTGTCCCTCCTTCTCCAGGAACTTGTCCCTCCTGACATCATGTCCAAAGAACATGACATGAAGACTTGCCATCCTTGCTTCTTTGCTTCTTTTTTTTTTTTTTCCTCTCCTCAGGCTGTACTTCTTCCAGCAAAGATTCGTTCGTTCTTCCAGCAGTCCATGGTACATCAGAAAAAGTCATGACAAAATTTGCAATGGCCAAAAAATAAAAAAAGGAAGGAAAGAAGAAATCTTACTGAATACCTGGTTTAGTGCATCCTCCCAGGTTTTCTGTGATTTGCCTAGACTTTGAGTTATGACAGTCCCCAGGTTACAAACAAGATCTGTTCCTAAGTCTGGCTTTATCTGAAATTTGTAGGCAAATCAGAACTGGTACATATGCTTCTTACTTTGTTTCAGTTACTCAAATGTTTATCTTAGTGTATGTTTAACTTTCCTATGCATTAGAAAAGAGCCCTGGTGGTTTTATATGTTAGGTGTTGGGCTGCTAATAGTAAGGTCAGAGACTCAAACCCAACAGCCATTCTGGGGGAGAAAGAGAAGACTGTCTGCTCCTGAAAAGATTTGCAGCCTTGGAGTAAAGTCTTTGAGTAGATTCTTGCTAAGGGCTTGACTATGGGCTTTGGTATGCATATAAAACACTTCTAAATATAAAAGTGTCTTAAACATAATAATATAGTACATAATAATATAGTAATAATAAATGCAACTATATACAAGTACTATAAGGAACTCTGGTAGCTTAGTGATTATGAGTTGGACTGCTAACCTCAAGGTCAGCAGCTTGAAACTACCAGCTGTTCCTCAGGAGAGCAATGAGGCTTTCAGCTCTCATAAAGATGTACAGCTTCAGAAACCCTATGCAGGGTCACTATGAGTTGGAACAGACTCTGTGGCACACCACCAACACCCTATACAATACTATACTGAAGACAGAAAAATCTTTATGTGTATGTGTAGGTATAGAGCACAGTTAAAAAAAAGAGAACAACTTAAAGAAAGAGTTCTTTTTAATTTTGATTGTGAGTTGAGTGAAGGTTTACAGAGAAAATCATTAGTTTTACATGCAAGAAACCATGCATTTTGTTGTATCTCAATGATTATGATTATAATCCACTTCATGTAACCACTTCCTCCCTGTGGTTCTTAGTTTCATTCCACTCTCCTTCCCATCCCTTCTCAACTTTGTCCTTAGGTAAATACTGCCCTTTTGATCTGAATGATTGACCATTCCATGGTGAGCATACCTTATTAGTATTATTGCCCTACCTCCCCATGTCTATCTACTACTTAGATTAAAAATGAGCCCTATCTACTACTTAGATTAAAAATGGGCCACAAAGGTGAGTTCCAATCCAGACCTGAGAGGTGGCTGAGGTCCATAGTCTCAGGTTGCTGCAGTCTCTTTCTGAGCAATAAACCCAGTCTTTTCATTTATTATTTTGAGTTTTATTCCACCTTCTCTCTCACTCTATCCATGACCTTTTACTGTGATCTCTTTTAGAACAGTTGGTAGTGGCATTGTCTAGTTCTTCTAGTTTCAGAGTTGTGTGATTGATGTTCTTGTATTCAATTGGTACACGGGATTAATTGATTCCAAACATCTTTAATTTTCATCATTTTTCTTCTGCACATGGAGAGAACAATAGTTGATGGCAGTCTATGAGCTTTTAAGATTCCAGTTGCTACTTACCAAAGTTGTTGTTGTTAAGTGCTGTGGAGTGGTTCCAACCCATAGTGACCCTGAACAGGGTTTCTGAGGCTATAAATCTTTACTGGATCAGAACGCCTCATCTTTCTCCCACAGAACAGCTGGTAGTTTTGAATTACTGACCTTGTGGTTCAAAGCCCTATTCGTAACCACTGTGCTACCAGAACTCTTACTTATCAAAGTAGGATGTAGAATATTGTCTTTATGTTATGCCAATTGATAATGATGTCCTCTGAGACTATGGTCCTGAGACCTTAGGTTCAGCAACTCCTTGTCTTAAAATGTTTAGTAATATCTAAGAAGTTGTCCTCATTTTGTACCCTGATTCATCGGTGTGTTTTCTAGCAAAAGTAAATAAACATGTACAAATATCCTCTGTCACATCCTTACACACGTGTGGGTATGTTTCAACTGTATACCAGTTCAATCCATGTATCCATAGAACACTACTGTTCCAGGGTGGTATATATAACAGTATTTACCTCTATCCCTTTTAACCCTGACATTACTCCCTGTGTCTACACCTGTCTTCATCATTCTTCTGTCAACCTCCATCTTCTTATATTTTGTCTTCCCTGAAGACACTCAAGCCTGTGAGTTTCTCTCCCTTCCCTTAAACTCCTGGTCACCATAAAAAATTGTTTCTTTTTGCATGAAAACCTTTACTTGAGTTTTTACAATAGTGGTCTCATTCAATATTTGTCCTTTTGTGATTGGCTAATTTCACTCAGCAAAAATTACACTCATCATAAAAGCACTCCAGGTTTATCCATTTTATGAAGTGGTTTGTACAGCTCAAATTTTTAATACGATAGGATTTATGGCAATCCTTGATTAAGAATGAATTGTCTATAAGTCTGATGTACTTAATCTGAGGATTTACTGTATTTTATAATTTTGTAAATTGCAAAAACTGTAGAAACAATTATTCTAGTTCTTAGAAATACAAGTAAACTTTGAGAAGGGAAGATGCAATTGATTCATTCACTATGGATATTGACAAGTTTTGTATCTGTTAGTATATTCATTTACACATTTCTAATTGCATATTCATGTGTCTGTATTTAGAGTCTCCTTTGAACTGGTTGTGACTTATTTCTAGTTCATTGTTAATCAATTAGTTTTAAAAACTCTTTTACATGAATTCATCTTATATTTTTGTGAAGATTGTATTTAACATTTCCCTCAAATATGATAAATATATTTAGTTTGCTAGACTGTGGTGGTTTTCATATTACAAATACCAGTAAGATCACCCATGGTGGATAGGTTTTAGCAGAGCTTCCTGACTAAGGCAGATTAGGATGAAAGGCCTGGTGATATACTCCTGAAAATCATCATGTAAACTCTCTATGGACCATAATAGAATAGAATATTGTCTGGTATAATTCTGGAAGATGAGTCCCCTATGTTATCAAAATACACAATGGCATCAATAAGGTACTTGAACATATCAACAATTGTTAAGACGACACAGGACTGGCACAGTTTTATTCTGTTGTACAAGAGGTTGCCATGATCAGAGCCGACATGATGGCAACTAACAACAACATCCTTTAAGAAATGTACAAGGGGATTTCAAAAAGTTATATTTTTGTTCCATTTTTCTATAAACTTTTAAAAGTAGATAGTTCCTGTTGCAGGCTATGGAGCCAATCATCAGAAGCAAGTATTTTATTATTTTCATCAAACTTCTAGATGTGTTTCTTGTAACAAATACTCAGAGGATAAATCCATATGTCAATTTGTTAATTAAAATTACTCAACACACAATTTAAAAACAAATAAATAAAACATAGGAAAATTGGTGAAAGTTGAAAGGAAAATGGTAGAACTGATTGGAGAGATAGAGTGGTATGTGGGAGGTGGGGGGAGAATGCTGAAGGAAGGAGGACAGGAAGAAATAAAGCTTTCAAAGACAGGGTTTGCTATGTTAAGAAGTCTGGATTTGGGTCTGAAGGCTACAAATTCCATATGAGATTATGGGGCAGACTAACCACAGGGATGAAATTGTAGAGCTCCTTCTAGTACAGTCCTGTTACATTCTCCTTCCTGAGAAAACCAGGAACTGTGGCTTTGTTGCATTGTTTATAGCTTAAAGCCTGTTGAAAGTTGTTCCACTGATGATAGCACAGCTTTCAAGTTTTTCGCTTTCTTGAATTCATGCCAATTGCTATTGTTAGTTGCCTTTGAGTAGGCTCTGATTCGTGGTGACTCTACATACAACAAAATGAAACACTGCCAGTCCTGTGTCATCTTAATGACTTTAGGCATGTTCAAGTCTCTTACTGAGGCCACTATGTACTCTGAGTGCTTTACAACCTAGGGGACTCATCTTCCAGCACTATATCGGACAATAAATATTCTGTTGTTGTCCATAGAGAGTTCACTGGATAATTTTCAGAAATAGGTCGTCAAGCTTTTTATTCTAGTCTGTCTTAGTCATGAAGCGCTACTGAAACCTGTCCAGCATGGCTAACCTTGATGATATTGGAAAACTAGTGGCACAGTTTCCAACATCATTATAACACAGAAGCCACCACAGTATAACAAACTGACAGATGGGTGGTGTTCATGTCAACTATGGATATCCTATTATTAATGGCCATGGGAAAAAGATAAGACTTTCTGCTCCTATAAAGATAATCACCTCAGAAACTCTATGTTACTGTTGTTGTTGTTGTTAAATGCCATCGAGTCAATTCCAACCCATAGCCACCCTGGATAGGGTTTCCGAGGAGCAGCTGGAGAGCTTGAACTGCTAACCTTTCAGTTCAAACAGCTTTGTACTCTGGTGCATTAACCCACAGCGCCACACCAGGACTCCGCTGTTGTTGTTAGGTACCATCAAGTCAGTATCTACTGGTAGCAGCCCTATGCACAACAGAATGAAACACTGCCTTGTCTTGCGCTAACCTCACAATTGTTGACACACTTGAGCCCATTGCTTCTACTACTGTTTCAATCCATCTCGTTGACAGTCTTGCTCTTTTTCTCTGACCCTCCACTTTACAAAGCATGATGTCCTTCTACAAGGACTGGTTCCTTCTGATAAGGTGTCTGAAGTATGAGAGATGAAGTCTGGCCATCCTAGCTTCCAAGGAGCATTCTGGACTTACTTTGTTCCAACACAGATTGATTTCTTCTTTTGGCAGTCCATGACACTTTCATAATTTTCCTCCAACACCACAACTCAAATGCATCAATTCTCCTATGGCCTTCCTTATTTACTGTCCAACTTTCACATGCATATAAGATTACTGAAAATACCATAGATTGGGTCAAGTACACTTTAGTCCTCAAACAGACATCCTTGTTCTTGAACACCTGCAGATTTACCTAATGTAATAAAATGATTTCTTGACTGCTGTTTTCATGATTGTTGATGGTTGATTCAAGCAAAATGAAGACTTTCACTGCTTCAGTCTTTTCTCCATTTATCTTGATGTTATTTATTGGTTCAATGACAAGGATTTTTGCTTTCTTTTTGAGTTACAACCCATACCAGAAAATGTGGCCTTTGATCTTCACCAATAAGTATCATACATTGGCAGAGAACTTCCAGAGGTTCAAGCTGGATTCAGAAGAGGCTGTGGAATGAGGGATATCGTTGCTGATGTCCGATGGATCTTGGCTGAAAGCAGAGAATATCAGGAAGATGTTTACCTGTGCTATATTGGCTACACAAAGGCTTTCAATTGTGTGGATC
>NW_006408842.1:2576902-2580424 GCF_000296735.1 Chrysochloris asiatica
TATCACATTTATCTGTGGATTTTCAAAGGCTCCAGTGTATTAATTTAATATATATACCTGAATATTAATATGAAAGCAATTTGCCATTAACTGCCAGTGGCCTCATTTGTTACACTCAGCCCTAGAGGGCCTCGAACCTCTGACTAGTCTTACACGGTCTGCAACAGTAAGTTAAAGCACACATTACACAAACCAAATGCAAATGCATGATTTATATCAAAAGGGGAAATTTTTGAAACACTGGTCAAAGATTAGCTTTACAAAGTTCCACCAGGATCAATGTATTTCATAAAATCACTCCAACCTATAGTCCCAGGGAACCCAAAGTAAATAGTCTAGTCTAGCCTGAACTTTGGAGCATGAATCCAAACATGTGGCTTGCTTAAAATAAATGTATTTTTATCTGAATGACCTTATAAATTCAAGGATTTGAAATGTGTACTCTGCTCTTAGAACCATGGTTGTGAAATATGTAATTGTGGTTTTTGTTGTTGTTGTTGTTTGTTTGTTAAATCATCCCTGAGTTGTTTTGCATGGTGTCTGAAACAGAAGGCAGATGGTAAACTCTATGTAGCATAAATCCCCTGGGAGTTTCTACATTGGTGGCCACTTAAATGTGGAAGACTTGGGACCTCACTTGTTAAATAACTTGAAACTCTCAATTTTAGCAAATCAACACTCTCACAGTAGCTGTCATGCATTTTGTATAGTTTGGAGGAGAATTCTATAAACATTCCTGAGATGAACACCTGCCTCTTAAGATGTTGGCAACATAAAGGAGGTGCTATGTAAGAACATGAAATGAATAACAAGACAATCTGGTGACAAGTTAAGGCAAGGAAGGTACAGAATTTCTGGCATCTTATTGAAGTGGTGAGGTTAGAAGAATCTACCAGCAGTAAAAGAAGTATGTGGACTGTCTCCATTCAAGTTTCCGCCTGCCCATGGAGCATCTTTTCTAGTAGGGCTAGTCCATTAGTGGGATGTGTAACTAGACCAGGAGTCATAAATATGGGTCATACTGTCATTAGTTAAATGCATACAATCTCCAAGCCTTAAACCTGTATCTAATTTCACCATGAGAGCAACTTGAAAGGTAGCTCTGTAGATTCTAGGACAGATGAATCCATGATATAAATGTTGTTATTCTTAGTTGCTGTTAAGTTGTCTCACACTTGTGGAAACCTTACGTTTAACAGGATGAAACTGTGCCTGGTCCTAGGCCATCTTCATGATGGTTGGCATGTCTGAGTCCACTGTTACGGCGATTATAGTAACAAAAATTAATATTTACTTAGCGTTTTCAACTCTTTCTTCATAAAGTCCTCTCACTAACACTATGAGATAAACAATCATTATCTCTAATCTTTAGCTAAAGCAATAGATGTTTAGGGAGCTTAATTAATTTGTCCAAGGTAGTCATAAAACTTCAGAAGTAGTAGAACTACTATTCTAGCCAAGGCAGTCCAATTCCAGAACATAGAGCTTGCTTCCAAAAAACCAAACCCATTGCTGTTGAGTAGATTTCAACACATAGTGACCCTATGTTGTTATTAAGTGCCGTTGAGTCAATTCCGACCCATAGTGACCCTGTATAGGGTTTCCAAGGAGCAGCTGGTGCGCTTGAACCACAGACCTTGCAGTTCAAACAACTTTGCAGTCTGACGCATTAGCCCACAGCGCCATACCAGGTGACCCTATAGGACTGAGTAAAATCGTTCTGTAGGCTTTCCAAAGCTGTATCGTCACATAAGCAGACAGTCACATCTTTCTCCCATAAAATGGTCTGATGGGTTTGAACTGCCCAACTTTTGGTTTTCAGCTGAGTGCTTAACTACTGTGCCACCAGAACTGATTATACCTTGCTTACAATTCTCTATTCTTCTGGTTTTGGGAAAATAAACACCATAGAGTATAATGAAACTAGGTCTAAGCACTAAAACATAATTCTTACTGAGATAAATCATATATATCAAATGTATGTATATATTCAATACACAGAATGTATCCTTTAAAATCCAACCCCAATCCATAAGAGGATACAGTTTAACGGAAAGTGTGCTGCAAAAAAGAATCCAATCTATGTGTTTCAATGAAATTCCCATGAAATTGTCAACATTAAATGCTGAGAATACTCACCAGCAGCATCTGATAAATGTGCTAGTGGTGGCAGTTTTGTGCCACCGAGTCAGTTCTAATGCATAGCAAATATGTATAGGGTTTCTGAGGCTGTAAATCTTTATGGGGGCAGAAAGTTTCATCTTTCTACTATGGAGTGAATGGTAGATTTTAACTGCTGACCTTGCAGTTAGCAGCCCAGTTTATAATCCACTATGAGACCAGGTCTCCTTATCTGCTAAATATAGCAGTATGATAATAATAGTTAACTTATTGAACATATACTGAGAAGAAGCCATTGTCACTAGAATTGACACACTAAATATATGTAAAAGTCCCATGAACTAATCATTATTATTTCCATTTTACAGATGAAGAAAACAGGGCATACATAATAAAGAAGCAAAGCATATTAAATATGGAGTCCTGGTGTGGCACTATAGAATAAGTACTGGACTGAAAGGTCATTTGAATCACATGGTCAGCAGCTCAAACTTACCAGCTCCATTTTGGAAACCCTTTACAGGATCCCTGTGAGTCAGAACCAACTGGATGGCACTTAAAAACAACAACATGCTCTGTAAGAAGAATGAACAAATCTGTCCTAGAAGAAGCATAGACAGAATGCTCCTTAGAAACAAGTATGGTAAGACTTTGGGTTATGTATTCTGGACATGTTATTATCATGGACCAGACCCTGGAGAAGAACATCATGTTTGGTAGAGAGTCAGCAAAAAAGAGAAAAATCCTCAACAAGATGGATTAACACAGTGGCTGCAACAATGAACTTAAAGATAGCAACAATTGAGAGGATGGCTCATTACTTGGCAACATTTCATTCTGTTGTACATAGGGTCACTATGAGTCATAACTGACTTAACAGCTTCTAACAAGTACCACAAGCAACAGTTTTTCACAGCCAAATCATATGCTCAACTTTTGTGTCTGTGAGCATAGTTCATCCTGGAATTTGCAAAGAAATTTCACATGCCATATGTTATTTGACATAACATCTCCATAAGTAAGACAAAGCATTGCCAAAGTCCCCAGTTTCCTAGATGAAATCAACAGAAAGCCAGGATGATGGAATGATTTCCCTGAGATTGTTGTTGTTGTAGTTATTTGTTGATGACTTTGACTCATAATGGCCTTATATACAACAGAATGGAACACTGTCCCATCCTATATCATTCTCAGAGTCACCAGTAGGTTGAGATCATGCCAGTACATGTCACTGAGGGTCTCCCTATTCTTCCTAATGCTTCACCAAAAATGATGTTCTTCTCTAGTGATTGTTGTTGTTAAGTGCCTTTGAGTCGGTTCCGACCCATAGCGACCCTGTACAGGGTTTCCGAGGGTGTAAATCCTTACGGGAGTAGAAAGCCTCATCTTTCTCCCGCGGAG
>NW_006408842.1:2581009-2583789 GCF_000296735.1 Chrysochloris asiatica
AATATGCCCAGGATGATAGAAACAATGCTAGAGAACACATGATAGAATTTTGCAAGACCAATGACTTCTTTGTTGCATGTATCTTTTTTTAAACAACACAAAAGATGGCTATACACATGTACCTTAGATTTGCAAATCTGCCCATACCTGTCTACCCTGTGTACTGTGGAGGTGGGAATGATCCTCATTGTAAAGATTTGTTTCCTCTTTTGAGCTACTGCATGCATAGATATAGGTCAAGTTCATCAAATTGTATCAGATTACTCTTTTTTCCCTCTTCTTTCTTCTTCTAGGCAAGTTCTGATCATCCAGCAGGATATTGAAGCCAGGTCAAGTGGATATTGAAGCCATCTGCAAGTGTGGGTGTTCTTGTGCATATGTCCTCATGTCTTAACAGCTGGACGCTTCACTTGCCACTCTAGTCACCAATTTCTAGCCATTCATTTAAATACCTTTGTGATCTTAGTCTTAATGGTATATCATCTAAACTAATTTACTTAAGATTTTTTTTTCCAGTAAACTCCTTGTTTATTCCATCTAAGTAATGAAATTTGTGAAATTGTACACTTGCTATGAGCTACATTTTTTACAAATGTACACTAAAATAAATGCTTATATGAAGCATTAGTCTATAAACCACCAAACATAACCTTGTATAAGAGCTAATATTTATTAAGCACTACTAATTTGTGTTGTTGTATACAGTTGACTTGGCTCCAACTCTTAGTGACCCATATAGGATTTCCAGTGAGTGGCTGGTCGGTTTGAACCACTTACCTATGGTTAACAATTCAGTGTTTATCCTATCGTGCCACACCAGAACTCCTACTAGGTTCTCAGTGTGTGTGTGTGCGTGTGCGTGTGCATGTGTGTTGAATGTCATGGAGTAAATTCTGACTCACAATGACCCTCTATAAGGTTTCTGAGGAGTGATTGGTCAGTTTGAACCACCAACCTTGAGGTTCCAATCACCTTGTGGTCCAGTGTTTATCCTACAGCACCGCACCAGAACTCTGATATGTACCCTTTAAAATTCTCTACATCTGTCAACAACTTAATTCTCATAGCAAAACTATAATTAGGTATTTGTATTATTCCCATTTTATATTTGAGGAAATTGAAGCCCAAAGAATTTTGGTAATTGCAGAATAACACAGAGCTAGCCAATGGTAGAGCTAGAGTTACAGTTTTGAATCCACATAATTTAGTGTCAGAATAGGGCTCTTAACAACTCATGGCCTCCATTTCAGATGAAAGAAAGACCCCCAGCAAGACGAAATGGCAACATCAGAGGGCACGAGCATGGCAACAATTGTGAGGTTGGCCCAGAACTGGGCAGTGTTTCATTCTGTTTTGCATAGGGTCGCTATGAGTGGGTACAAATTTGATGGCACCTAACAATAACAGCAACACATTTATCATTAGAAGAAATGGAAAGTTGCTAGCTAGCACTATTAGAATGAGGACATGCCTCAGGAAATAAAAATTTTGATGTGGACCAGGTAAAGGAAAGCTTAGGTGGAGATGAATGGATCATATGAATTCCAAGTTTCTTCTATCATGTCTTTATGTTTATTTGCCCAGATATTCCTAATCAAACTTCCTTTCCCATCACAAAACATTCCATGAGCAGTAGGGAAGGCTTTAAGTGCATGGTAATTACCATAGAATTTGTCCGAGAATTTGCTATGACATACAGGAGCAAACTAAGATATTCAGAGGTGGAAGCAGTACTTCATAAACACAAAATCAAGCCTTAGTTAACAGACAGGAAATTCCCTAGTCTTCTGGCAAGGTGGGGTAGGGGCAGTGGGCTGCTTAGCTTTCAGCGTGGTGTTGGGCTTCTCTGTGAATATTTGAGGTCATAATATAAACCTCAGCTACACTTGTCAACTTTCATCTCATAGTAAAGTTAATTGGATTCTCTCTCGAATTTAAAACACAGAAACTGCAACAGATACACAAACAAGTAGGGGATTCCCAAAATGTCACATCTGAAACTCCCATTCTGGTTCTATTCACAGAGGTATGTGCCCCTATAGTCATCATTTACATATGAGAGGGCTTCAAAATTTTCAAGAAAAAAAAAATGGAATTAAAGGATAACAGATTTTACCCATGAAATTTCTTCATACATTTATCTTCAAACATGCACATCTATAGCATACAATTTTAAGGACTGGAATGAAACTATTTTGCTTAATTTAGTTTAATTTTATTTAGTTATAACCTATTATCATCGAAATCATTACCTCCATTTTGTAAATGGGAAAAAGGCCAAAAGAAGTTTAGTAACTTGCTCCCAGAGAGCAAGTTGTAGAGTTGAGATCTGAACCTAGGTCTGTGGGATTAGTTTAAGATGACCACAGATTCATTGATACGCCTCCTTTTGAGATTGTTGTTGTTTGTAAGTGCTGTGGAGTCAGTTCTGACTCATAGTAGCTTTTGAGAAGTGGTGCTTAATTTCCCCTTCCTTCAATTTGAGCTAGCCTTTGTGACTTTTTTTGGTTAAATATAAGATATGTTCTAGAATTTTTTTTTCCAGAAATGCTTTTCAGAATGGGTTATATAAAAAGCTTTGCAGTTTCTGCTTGGGCCTTTAAGAAACCTTGATTTCAGCACATACCTCCTTAGGAAACTCTGTCTTGGAAGCCAGCCACCATGCTTTGAGAAAGCCTACATAGCACTTGGGTGGATTGACTGAGATGTTAGTTGAGCCTCCAGCTCACTTTTGGGATGATTTGTTAGATAGCAATAACAACAACAACAAAATAAAAAAA
>NW_006408842.1:2590654-2595094 GCF_000296735.1 Chrysochloris asiatica
TTTTTTTTTTTTTTTTTTTTTTTTTAACTTCTCGATGACTGGTAAATTTACTTTTTACCTAAGACTTACTACTTAAGTAATGTTTTAGATTGTATGCTTTGTTATGGCTTTTAAATTATTTTCTCGTAGTCCAAAATGACATTAAATAGAATAACATCCAAAGAAAGAGAACAAGTGCCTTTAATTGTCTAATCTAGGGAAGGCTTCCATTGAATTAATGAATAGTCTTAAATATGGATATATATATTTTCATGAAATAAAAAGCAAAATTAACCCAAGAAGAGAAAATTGTAACTAAGCCAACACGGTGTCACTTAGTAGAAGTCTTTAGAAAAATGATAGCTGGATGAAAAATAATGAAATTTAATCACCAAGGGTTTTCCTAAAAAATTTCTCAGGAAATTGAAATCATTCAGAATGAATGAACTAAGCTTTACAGTGTAGACTTGATATGATGATGGAATTGGGAGTGAAGGTAGGAGGCATACAACTGCTGGACTTCCAGTGGCCCTGTTATGGATTGATTGGTGCCACTAGAAGATATGATGAAGTTCTAACCTTGTACCTATGACCTTGTTTGGAAAAGGAGATTTTATTTTGTTTTCAGTTAACATGGTCAGACTGGAGTAGGACAGGTCCCCTTTGAGGGGCATCTTTTTAAATCAGAGAGCAAATATGGAGACAGAATCACTCACAGGAGGAACACAACATTTTAGGATCTATCTACAAGCCAAGGAACTACAAGAAATACCTGGGACTACTAGAAGCTGAAAGACACAAAGAAGGATCTTCCCCTAGAGTTAACAGAGAAAGAGAGCATAGCCTTGCCGATACCTTGAATCTGAGAAATTTAGAATACTTTGAGAAAATAGATGTCAGGTCTGTTTACCCACTCACTTTGTGGCATTTTGTTATGGCAGTCTTAAGAAACCAAGGTAGACCCTACACTTCAACCATGTGAAGAGCACACGAAGTTACTTGTAGCAGTGAGGTGAAGCTTGCATTGTGAAAAGAACATTTATCTAAATGATACAAACAAAAATACAAAAGGCAAATCAATAAAATAAAGTGGTGCCTACAAAGATTAATGAGTACAAAGGATGTTGTTGTTGTTGAGTGCCATCAAGTTAGTTCCGAATAATAGCGACCCTGTATAGGGTTTCCAAGGAACAGCTGGTGAATTTGAACTACTGACCTTGTAGTCCAAACCAAATTTTCAGTCTACTGCATTAACCCACAGCACCACATCAGGACTCCATATCAAGGCAGAAATAAATATGAGACAATAATGATATTGGTCAGTGCTGTCAAGTCAATTCTAACTTATAGCAGCCCTGTGAACAACAGAACAAAACACTGCCCCGTCTTGAAATATCTTCCTAATACTGCTATGTTTGAACTGTTGTTAACTGTCATGAAGTCAATTTTGACTGATAACACCCTCTTGTATGTGCAGAGTAGACTTATGCCATAGGGTTTTACGTTTGTTTGTTCTAACTTTCGATGGTGAATTGGCTCAAAGTTAACCATGCAATATCAGCTATCCATTTTGGTTTTATGTCATTGATTCCAGTCCCCACAAAGTATATCACTTACCCCACTTTATCCCTGTGGTTCCTGTTTCCATTCCTCCTTCTTTCCTAACCCTCATAGATTTTGCCTTTACGTAAATACTACCCTGTGAACCCCAAATGGTTGATTGAAGGAGTTCATGCCTTCCTAGTGTTATTGCTCACCTTGTAGACCCGTTTATTGTTCCACTATAATTCAAGCTATAGTAGTGAGTTCAGTTCCAGATCTGAAGAACAACTGACAGCCATAGTCTCAGGGGTTGCACTAGTCTTTATCTAACTAGGAAGCATGTTCATTTTTTAGTTTTGTTCCACATGTCCCTCTCACTTTTTCCAGGACCTTCTAATACGATCCGTTTCAGAGGAGTTGATAGTGGTATCATGGCACCATCTAGATCTTCTGGTCTCATGGTTAGGAGGCTGATGTTTACATGGGACATTAGTCCATTTGACTAATTGTTTCCATGTACCGTCAATTTTCTTCACTGTTTTTGTTCCTTTGAGCAACAAATCAATAATTACATCTTAGATGACCTCCTGATCTTTTAAGACCCTCGTCATGATTTACCAAAGTAGAATGCAGATGGCCTATGTTATGTCAATTGACCTTGGTGTTTCCCATAACTATGGTCCTGAGTCTCTAAGTCCAGAAACGTATTCCTTCTAAGTGATCTGCCTTGGAGAAAATATAGCTAGAATGTCTTCTTAGAAGCAAGAATGACAAGATTTTGTCTCATGTACTTTGGACATTTTATCAGGAGGGATCAGTCTTCGAGAAGAACATCATGCTTGGTAAAGTAGAGATTCATTGAAAAATAAATGAAGACCCTTACAAGATGGACTGAAACAACAACAAAGAGATTGTGAGGTGCAGGACTGGGCAGTGTTTTGTTCTGTCGTACACTGGATCACTGTGACTCACAACCAACTTGAAGGTATCTAACAACAAGTTTACCTAACTTTGTACTTTGTATGATTTACCACACTTACGAATATATTTCAACACAGTTAAATACACACCTACCAATGTCCTCTGTCAAAACTTTATATGTTCATGAGTTTAGTCCCATTATGCTTCCCACACTCATTCAGCCTGCATGTCTGCATAGACATGCATCCACTCATAGATCACTGTTATTGCAGGATTGTTTATATAACAATATTTACCTCTGATCCCTTTAACTCTTGTCCTCCTTCTAGTGGGTTCCCCTATATCCATCAGATTTTTGCTGACCTCCCTCATATTATATATTGCCTTCCATAGGATTTTGTGACCTTAAGAAACACATCACCAAAACTGTCTTCTAAGGCATCCCTGGGTAGTGCCAGAGTAGGCATCTATTAGCTTTCAGTTAGTAGTCAAGTGTTGGATCATTTCTGCCTCCCAAGAACTCCTTCTAATTTAAGTTAAATAACAACAACGAAAATACTGCACAGCCACTGAGTGGATTCTGACTCATAGTGAGACTGTGAGACAGAGCAGAGCTGCTCCAAGGGGTAACTCAGGCTGTAAGTCTTTATGGAAGCAGACAACCTCATTTTATTCCTGTGGAGCAGCTTATGGATTTGAACCAACAACCTTGTTTTTAGGATTCAGGCCAAGAACTGAAAAGTCTTCTGTAAGTGTACTTGCTGAGAGACTTAAGAAATTACCAAGAGCCAATCCGAGAAACACTAGTTTATTATAGGAAAGAGAAGAAAGGTGTTTTGCCAACAGGGAATTTATTGACAAATGACAAATAAACATCTGTTCCCAGTGGTGGCTGGCTGAACAGTGAAGTTTTCCACACAAGGGGCATGGACTAGGGTCTTTTTATATCATGGGGAATACAAGTTTCACTAGACAGTGAATAAGGAAGACCATAGAAGAATTGATGCCTTTGAGTTGTGGTGTTGGAGAATACTGAAAGTTCCGTGGACTGCCAAAAGAACCAATAGATCTGTTTTGGAAGAAGTGCTCCTTGGAAGCCAAGATGGCTAAGCTTCATCTCTCCTACTTTGGACACATTGTCTGGAGACAACAGTCGCTGGAGAAAGATGTCATGCTGGGTAAGGCGGAGGGTCAGAGAAAAAAAGGAAGACCCCCAACGAGATGGAGATGGATCAGCCAGGTGGCATCATTGATGGCGTCAAGTGTGGCCACGGTAGTGAGGTTGGCCCAGGATCAGGCATTGTTTCGTTCTGCTGTGCATGGGGTCGCTATGAGTCGGTTCTGACTCGATGGCATCTTACAACAACAACAACATGACTCAGGGCAGTTCAGGTTGGTTGTGGAACAAGGACAACAGAGGAAAATCACAAAGTGCCAGGCTGTGCCCTTTTCTATAGAACAAGAAGTTTTGGTATGCATAGTGGGAGGAGGGGGCTGTTGGCTCCTTCCTATCATGTGCATAACTAAAGCATGAGAACAAAGAGTTTCCATATGCTAGCAGGAGGCAGGGACTGTCAGCTTTTTCCTAGATAACAAGAGCAGGGAGAAGGGATAGTTTGAGTTGACGTTGTTGTTGTCAGGTGCCATCGAGTCAGAACTCGAGTTGACATTAGTGTGACCATTTTGGAGCATTCACTTTGTGACACTACACTTGTGATTAGCAGTCCAATCCCCATTGCACCACTAGAGTGCAGGTTACATCCCCAAATTAAATTTATAGCATTCACTACACATGCAAATTTGGTTATGACATCTGGGCAATGAGTTTATTTTATAGCATAAATTTAATCCATCTAAATTGTTTATCAGTGTACCCCTAGAACCTGGCACAGTGCCTGACTTTCATAGGTTAAGTTATGTCCCCTCCCCTCCAAACATATGTTTTGGAATCCTAATTCCTATATCAGTAGATGTAATCCTGTTTGGAAATAGGGTTTA
>NW_006408842.1:2621688-2624004 GCF_000296735.1 Chrysochloris asiatica
TTTTTTTTTTTTTGGTGTCTGTTCATTGGCCCCCCACTGTTTGTGTACCACCATTCTTGTGACTAGACAGGGGTGCCTGAGAGAGTGGACACCCGCCACCCACACTACTTATGGGTTCTTCTGCCACATATACACACAGATACTCTCAGCATTTAAAGACATAGGCAACTCAACAGCCAGCCCTGGACCGTTTTTTAATAGGGAAAAGGTCAGAAAAAGGGGCGTGGAGAAGGAGAGAGAGTTTAAACACAAAACAGGCCTAAAATTAAATCCTGAGGTATAGCGTAACAAAAAACAGTGGCATCTTGAAATTTATCAGGTGGCCTTGAAGACAAGAAGCTGAAAGAGGATATTAAAATCATACTCATCTTAGACTAGAGATTTTTTTTTTTACTTCTCTTCCTCCTCTCCTTTTTCTAAGATTATAGACTACAGTTTCCAATCTTGTTTTTTTTGTTGTTGTTATTGCTTTTTTTTTTTTTTTTACTTCTTGAAATGATTGAACACCATTTTTTTTTTTTTTTTTTTGTCCCTGCTTTTACCTCTGGGGGACTCTTTCTCTTCCTGTATTACCCAAGAAGGAACAGTGGTTGCTGCAATTTAGTCAAGTTACAATCACACCCTATAAAACCTCACAATCCAGACAAGAACCAATATCAACTGCCATATACCAAGGAGACAGACAACACCTGTGATTGTTACTCTGAGTTAAGCAATAGGAAGAGTAAAAAGGGAAGCCTACATTGTGATCACATCTATGTGATCAGGCCATCTATGAAAAACTAGTGACAAATGTGAGTGCTCTAATTCAGGTCATACACAGACTATAAAACTTTTTAAAAACTACAGAAACAAAAGTAGACAAAATAGATAATTGGGACATACTAAAAATTAAAAACTTATGTGCATCAAAAGACTTCACCAGAACAGTAAAAAGGGAACCCACAGAATGGGAAAAAGTATTTTGCAATGACACATCAGACAAGGGACTCATTTCTAAAATACATAGGAAACTATAGCACTGCTACAAGAAAAAGTCAAATAACCCAATTAAAAAATAGGCACAGGGCATGAGCAAGCGCTTTACCAAGGAAGAGATCTGGGCAGCCAACAAACATATGAAGAAATGTTCATCTTCATTAGCTATTGTTGCTGTTGTTGTTAAATGCTGTCGAGTCGGTTCTGACCCACAGCGACTGTGTATAGGGTTTCCAAGGAGCAGCTGGTGAACTTGAACAACCGGCTTTGCAGTTCAAATGGCTTTGCAGTCTGGTACATTAACCTACAGTGCCACACCAGGACTAGAGAGATGCAAATCAAACAACAAGGAGATATCATCTGACACCTGCAACAACAGCAAAGATCAAAAAGTAGAGGTAAATAAATGCTGGTGAAGATGTGGAGAGACTGGGACGCTCCTGCATTGCTGGTGGGATTTCAAAATGGTCCAAAGCAATATGGTGCTTCCTCAGAAGGCTGGAAATAGAAATACCTTATGATCCAGCAATTCCTCTACTTGGTATTTACTCTCAAGAAATACAAGCCATAACACGAGTAGATATATGTACATTAATGCTCATAGCAGCACTATTTACAATAGCAAAAAGATGCAGACAGCCTAAGTGCCTATCTACTGAAGAATGGATAAACAAACTGTGGTACATACACACAATGGAATATTATCCTACCTTTAAGAACAACAAGGAAGCTGTAAGCTTGGTTACATAACATGGATGAACATCCACATAACATGGATGAACCTTGAGGAGATTATGCTGAGTGAAATTAGTCAGTCACAAAAGGAGAAATACTGCATAGGATCACTATTGTAAAAGACTAAGAAAAAGAACCCGTACTAAAAGGGGGAGAAGGTTCTTTGCTGGTTATTGGGGTGTGGGGCATAGGGTGAGGGGAGGGAGTGGAACATGGAGCACAGGGTAGGAAATAGACACAGGATAGTTTGGGTGCTGGGGAAGGGGCAATACACAAGATGAGAAGGGGAACGGAAGAACAAGGCAGACGGGAGAGCACTTAAGCAGATTTTAATGAGCTAAGTGGGAAAGAGGTAAATAAAGATGTATGCAGAACCTTGGAACAACAAGGCTCTGAGATACAGGTATTGAGGCATGGTTGGAATGGGCAAAATGGGGACAATAATGTTAAGAGGATTGGCTGTCTTTTGAATCTTTGTTTCTCTTGCATACCATTAAATAGACACTTGAGGGGGAGAGAAAGGAATAGCCAGAAATATCACCATAGTAAACTTGTAAGTCCATCCTCTGCCTATAACTGATTGGAATAACTAAAATGGGGCTA
>NW_006408842.1:2624868-2643487 GCF_000296735.1 Chrysochloris asiatica
GGCACTACAAAGGTAAGAAATGACTGGCTTACAAGCTTTCAAGAGGGAGCCTAGATCCAGAGGATGTGTAGGAAGGTAGAATCTCCACTTAGTTGTATCAAATCTGTCTGGTTGGGATTGAAGAAAGGAGATGTGGATAGCACTCATGTGGTGCAATAGTGAATAATTACTATTAGGACTGACTTTTAGGGTTGGGAATGTAAAGGTAGACATTTTGTAGCAAAAGGAGGGGAGTGGTTGACTTTGCAGTCCAGGAGCTGATGTCCCTGTGACCATTAAGGGAGAAGAGCAGAGTGTGGGACATTACCCAGAGAAACAGTGATGCCAGAGATGGAGGTAGAGAAGATGATGTGGAGAGATGGAGCAGCTGGGGACTCTAGACCCAGAGAGGGAAGGGGCTGTGTGCTGGTGACTGGGGGGGCATGCTTGAGGGGATATACCCTTTGGTTGGTTGATGATGCACAGAGGGGAGGGGATTGTAATCAATGAAATTATACACAATAGGATGAATGTAAAGCTAATGTTCTCCCATGTAAACTATCACATAATTCATAATAAAAAATTTAAAAAAAAAGCAAGTTCATTCTCTCACAGTTTGGGAGGCTAGATGTTCAAATAGAGAGAACCAACTCTGATAAAAGCTCCTTGTCTCCTTTCAGCATCTGTAAACCCAGCATTTTAGGGGATGTCTATGTGTCTAGAATTTTCATAGTGCATAGACACCATGTCCAAAGAATGCACTCCTCTCCTGGTTCTTCATTCTAGGTGATAGTAAATTTCTTTCTCTGCTCACTTCACTCTCCTTTTATATCTTAAAGGAGATTAACTCAAGATACAACCTAATCTGATGGATTGCATCTGACCTTATTGACATATTAGAAGTGAGGATTTGCAACATAGGATAATTATATCAGATCAGATCTGATATCAGATCACACCTTGAGTGTGATTGTATTAGATCTCATCATGGGGGTTGCAACAATTTGGCTACCAAGCTACTGAGAATCCCTGCCCAACCAAGTTGACACAAAACTTGAATTGTATATCTATCTTTGAATAAGTATAGCCAAAATATTCCTTAGAAGGGAGGATGATTAGAATTCATTTCAAGTACTTTGAACATGTTATCAGGAGGGACCAGTCCCTGGAGAAGGATGATATCATGTATGACAAAGTGAGGTTCAAAAAAAGAGGAAACCCTGTTCTTTAGGAATAACATCATTATTTTGTGGTTTGACTGAAGCTATGGATTTTTTTCCATGTAAAATTTCTGGGCTACAAAAATAATTATAAAATAATTGACTTGTCACAGACTAGTTCTTATCATTAAATATATTTGTATGTTGGAGCAGAAAAAATGGTCACAATAAATACTTTGAATGAGTAAGAAGGTATCTTATCTACATTTCCAGGGAATCAGAAAAAACTTCTGGACTGAATTCTTTCCTTCCAAATTATGTTTTTAATTGAGGTAAATTTGAGGATTGTGATGCTGAACTGTCCCAGAAAATACTGAAGATTGCAATACCCTGCAAAAAGGGATGTTGTCTAACCTTTTCTGATTTCACAAGGGGGAAGAAAAAGAATCAGCATCAGTCCAAGGCTGATTGCTGTGAGGCTGAGGACAAACATGCCTCTACCCTCCAAACTTCTCTACCAAGCCTGTCACCAGCCATTCTTTCCACAACACTCTCTACTTCTCAGCTACGTTTGATAATTCTCGGCAATGGCCACACAGACTCACAGATCATAATCATGATTACAGGGTTTTTAAAGGAAAGTTAACACATTACAATTCAAGATCAAAAATACTCCAGACCATGCCTGTAGGCAGGCCTCTCTCAGACCCTTGACTTCTCAGCCACGAGACCCCTTGGCCTCCAACCAGTTTGGACAATATTACAAAGCTCATTTAGGGCCGCTTATAAGTGCCCTTAAAGCATGCCACTCCACCATTAACCTAAGCCTGAAATATCTTAGCTCTAGCTATCCAATTAAATTCCTGGAGACACTCCTGCCCAAAGGCTCAGCTTCACTACATTCTGTGAGCAAGGAAGCCCACTGCTGTGTCTCTTGGGTCTGCCGCTGCCTCGCTGCACTTCTCTGGTGCCACAGCTCTCTTTCCCTGGATTAAGGAGGTTCCATGTGCCAGGGATCTCAGAGTCCAAAGGATGCATTCCATTCCAGGTTATTTTTTCTTGATAGTGATGAGACTCCTTCTTCCTGCTTCCTAGATGGTTCATTTTATAAGCAGCAGGATGGCAAAATTGACCAATCCACATGTTAGAGTTCCAAAGATTTACAGGCTTGGAAACCCTTTACAGGGTCATTGTGAGTCAAAATGGACTCAGTGACACACAACCACCACCACCATTAACCCTATTAACAATTACTCACAATTGAATACTATTACTCTATCAGCATATCTCCCCACATTCTCTTAATCAGACCCATCACAAAAAGAGGAAATTCACTCAATCTGCATGGTCTGACCGAGTCTTTTGGTACAAAGACTATGACTAGAAGAGCCATATTAAATAATTCACTGCACTGCACCCCCTCTGGTCAGACACGCATTAGATAAATATATCCTAGTTAATATCTTCTTGCAGTCAATGTTTTTTAAAATGTAGATATTTCTAAAAGCATCTTCTGTTACTTTTAGAAATATAAAAACAAATAATAAAATATCAAAATTTTATTGTTGCTGAAAACAAAACAAAACAAAATCCTGTTCATGCTCTGCAAAGTTAAATATTTGAATATAAAAATATAGCCTATTTTTCTGTTTATTGAACACATTCTCTCTAGGAGAATTTATGTCTACACCCTAGGTAAGCCTGTCTCTCTACCATGGATTAAAAATTCCAGGCAGAACAATCAATGTGTCTTGGAGTAAAACTGACTTGTTATAAATCTTAGCTGGAGGCAGATCGGCATAGCAGAAAAATATGAGCAGGAGTCATAAAACACACAGTTTAGGTTCCACCTTCACTTCCTAGAAGCTATACGATCCTGGATAAATTGCTTATCCTTTTTACTCCTAATTTTTCAGCAGTAAAATAAGCCTCAATTGATATGTTTTATGATGTAAGATATTTAATACAGTATGAGACTCATAATAAACACTTAACATGAAAGGTATTGTTTCGCTTTGTTTTTTCATTGAAACAGTCAGATATAAGTATTCAGGTTGGATAAACAGGACTGGCTCACAGTGGATGGTAAGCAACCACCGACTGAATAAAATAAATGGCACAGAACACTATGAGTTCTTAAAATATCCCAACCAGAATGCCACAGTACTAGTAATTTGGAGCTCATTTAGGTTAAAGCACTGAAGGATTCTTTTAAAATGCACATTAAGCCATTATCATCCATTAATGTCTTTAGACAAATAATTTAGAAGATTATAGAAGATTTTGAACATAATAGCTAGCTTTAAAGACTAGGATCTTGAGAGCCTAGTATCCAAAGAAACTAAGTTTTCAAAGTGGGTAGGGAGAAGGAAACACTAACATGGGATACTGTGAGTGAGAAAAATCCAACAGAAAATTGTCGAAGAGACAGTGTTTGTATTGTCAGTTAATGCAAGGAGGTGGGCATATAAAATGATGAAGTTCACCTGAAAACATTTTCTGAAATCATAGTTTTCCAATCAGATTGTACATGAGATTCATTTGTCTCTAAGAGACTGCATCAGTATTTGTGTGTGTGTATGTGTTCTTTGCTGAGTCAAAATAGGACCATGAGTTAGTATTGATATTCAGACATTGAAGGTTAATGACATCTTAACTGATTTACCATTAAGAGCTTCATGAAGAGAAGGATGAGCTTACAGCTTGTTTAAAAAAGAATTGTCAAGTGAAATTAGGAAAGGAATTGAAAATACGAAGGCATATGGAGACTATACAGAAGATAATAGAAACAAAAAAATAACAGACTCATAAGAAATATTAGACACAAATCATTCAAAGTATTTCTTGGAAGCCAGTTATCAGTGTTATCCATTTATTCGCCATTTAACCTAAATCACTCTTTATCTTACCTCAATGCCAACTAGTCCATGGTTCCATGAACTTTAACCGTAATTTCAATTATGAGGTTATAATTAAATGAACTGAAGAAAACTAGAGTGATAAAGAAATTTTACCAAGTGAATCAACTGAATCCTATGAAAGGCAGATAACTTTGGCTTGAAATAAATACTGATACAAACCAGTTAGTCAGTTTAGTTTTGCTGATACCTGAGATGGAGGCAGAGATGATGACATGAGAGATGGAGCAGGTGGAGACTTTAGAACCAGAGACAGAGAGGGGCTGTGTGCTGACAACAGTGGGGCAGGCTTGTAGTGTATACCCTTTGGTTGGTTGATGATGCATGGAGGGGATTGTAACCATGGCAATGAAATGATAGGATGAATGTAAAATGAATGTTCTCCCATGTAAACTATCACATAGTTCATAATAAAACATTTAAAAAAAAAAAAAAGTAGTCAACTCTGACATTTTATGCTGGAAGGAAACTTTTTGTTGTTAGATGCCATGGAGTCGGTAATGACTCATAGTGACCCTGTGCACAACAGAATGCAACACTGCCTGGTTCTGCGCCAACCTCACAATCTTTGCTATGTTTGGGCCCACTGCTGCTGCCACAGCACCCATCAATCTAGTTATGGGTCTTCCTCTTTTTCTCTGACCCTCCACTTTACCAAACATAAGCTCCTTCTCCAGGGACAGGTGCCTCCTGATAATATGTCCAAAGTACGAGAGACAAAGCCTGGCCATCCTAGCTTCTAAGGAGCATTCTGGTTGTACTTCTTCCAAAACAGATTGATTTGTTCTTTTGGTAATCCATGGTACTTTTAATATTCTCCTCCAACACCATAACTCAAACGCATCAATTCTTCTACAGTCTTCCTTATTCACTGTCCTTATTTCACATGCATATGAACTAATTGAAAATACCATGGCTTGAGTTAGGCTCACCTTAGTTCTCCAATTGACATCTTTGCTCTTCAACACCTGCGCAGATTTGCCTAATGCAATACGTCATTTGATTTCCTGACTGCTGTTTCCATGAATATTGATGGTTGGTCCAGGCATAATGAAGTCTCTGACAACGTCAATATTTTCTCGATTTATATGGATGTTATTTATTGGTTCAGCAGTGATGATTTTTGTTTCTTTACACTGAAGTGCAACCCATATCAAAGCTGGTGGTGGTGGTGGTAATGTGCATGGAGTTGGTTCCGACTCATGGCAACCTTGCCTAGGGTTTCCTAGGCTGTAAATCTTTATGGAAATAGAAAGCCTCATCTTTCTCCTGTGGAATAGCTGTCAGAAAGCCTCATCTTTCTCCTGTGGAATAGCTGGTAGTTTTGAACTGCTAACCTTGAGGTTAGCAACCCAACTTGTAACCACTAGGCTACAGAGGCAGTGGTCTTTGAGCCCACTGCTGCTGCCACAGTAGTAAGTATTTTAAGTCCTCTCCTCTTTCAGTAAGCAGGGTTGTATCATCTGCATATCACAGGTTATTGATGAGTCTTCCTCCAATCCTCATGTCATGTTTTCCTTCGTGTAATTCAGTTTCTCAGATTATTTGCTCAGCATACAGATTGAATCAATATGGTGAAAGAATGCAACCCTGGTGAACAACTTTCCTGATTTTAAACTATTCAGTGGTCCCTTGTTTAGTTCAAACAACTGTCTCTTGGTCTATGTACAGGTTCCTCATGAGCACAATTAAGTGTTCCAGAATACTCATTCTCCACAATGTTATCCATAGCTTATCATGATCCACACAATTGATAGCCTTTGTGTAGTCAGCAAAGTAACAATGTAAGTAAACATCTTTCTGGTAGTCTCTACTTTTAGCCAAGATCCATCTGACATCAGCAATGCTATCCCTCATTCTACGTCCTTTTCTAAATCCATCTTGAACCTTGGAAGTTCTTTGTCAATGTATGGTTGAAGCAATTTTTGAATTACATTTAGCAAAATTTAATTGTGCAATATTAAGGATATTGTCTGACAATTTCTGCATTCCTTTGGGTCACCTCTTTTTGGAATGTGAATCTCTTCTAGTCAGTTGGCCAGGTATCTTTCTTGCAAATTTCTTGGCATAGATGTGTGAATGCCTTCAGTGCTGTATCAGTTTGCTGAAAGATTTCAATTTTCATCCCATCAATTCCTGATGTCTTATTCTTTGCCAATACCTTCAATACACCTTGGACTTCTTACTTCATTATCATTGGCTCTTGATATTTTGTTATATCTTGAAAAGGCTGAACATCAACCATTTCTGTTTGTATACACAGTGACTCTGTGTATTCTATCCATATTTTGATGTTTTCTGCAGCATTCAATATTTGGCCAGTAGAATCCTTCAATATTACAAATTGAGGCTTGATTTTTTTTCTTTAGTTCCCTCAGCCAGAGGAGTGCTGAGCATGATCTTCCCTTTTGGTGCTCTAGCTCTAAATTTTTGCACATTTTGTTATAATATTTGACTTTGTCTTCTCAAGCTGTCCTTCGGTATTTTCTATTCACTCTTTTACTTCTTCATTCCTTCTATTTGCTTTAGCATCTCTACTCTGGAGAGCAAGTTTCAGAGAGTTTTTGACCTCCAATTTGGTCTTTTCCTCCTTTCTTATCTGCTTAATGACCTTTTACTTTCTTCCTGTATGATGTCATCCCACAACTCTTCTGGTCTTTGGTGTCTAATACATCAAATTTGTTCTTCAGATGATCTCAAATTCAGGTAGAATCTCTTTAAGGTAATATTTTGGCTCTTGTGGACTTATTTTAATTTTCTTCAGCTTCAGCCTGAACTTGCATATGAGCAAGTGATGGTCTTTCCCTGGCCTTGTTTTGGCTGATTATATGGAGCTTTTCCACCGTTTCTTTCCACAGATGTAATCAGTTTTATTTCTGTGTATTTTGTCTTGTGAGGTCCATGTGTATAGTTGTCTTTATGTTGTTTAAGGTATTTACAATAAAGAAATCATTAGTCTTGCAAAATTCTATCATGCAATTTCCAGCATTGGGTCTATCACTAAGGCCATATTTTCCAACTACTGATCCTTTTTCTTCATTTTCAACCTTTGCATTCCAGTTGCCAGAGAATATCAATACACCTTGCTTGCATGTTTGATCAATTTCACACTGCAGGAGTTGGTAGAATTTTTCAATATCATCATCACTGGCTTTAGTGGTTGGTGAGTAAGTTTGAACATTAATGTTATTAACTGGCCTTCCTTGTAGGCCTATAGATATTATCCTATCACAGATAAGGTTATACTTCAATACAGATCTTGATATGTATTGATAATGGCAGCTTGGGTGGGTAATGCCTGGATTCTTGAAAACTCATGAGTGGTTATCTAAGGTGCAGCTATTTGCCTGTCTATGTATGGAAGAATGAAGAGTGATAAGGATTGAAGAGGGTTGAAATTAATTAGTCCAATGGGCTAATGGAACATGTGAACATCAGTCTCCATAACTATGAATTAGACCAGAATTAGATGATGCCCAGCTACCACTAACAATTTCTCGGAAAGAGTTCACATTTTTGGTCCTAGATAAAGTGGGAAAAAATGTGAAGCAAAACTCAAAATTATTAAATTTAAAAAAATTATAATGGATTTACTAGTCAGAAAGAGACTGGAGAAACCTGAGACTATAACCCACAAACACCCTTCAGGTCTGGAAAGGAACTCACCCTTGTGGCCCAATTTTCAGCCAAGCAGTAGGGGTGGGTGGGGTGGTAGCAACAACACTAACAAGATATATTCATCGTAGAATGGTCAGTCATTCAAAATCAAAATCATTTTCTTAAAGACCAAGTTGAGACAGGATAGGAAGATGGGTGAAATGCAAATAAGAACCACAGGGATGAAGCAGGATGACTATTGTTGCATGGATGGGATTATAATCGTTGAGCGAAACAAAATGTGTGATTTGTTGAATGTTAGGCTGATGATTTTCTCTGTAATCGTTTACTCAATGCACAATAAATAAAAAGTTTAAAAGGAAAAATACCATGGAATAAAATTAAGAATACACTCAGAGGAAAGAGATAATTGCAATACAAATAGCTGTAAAAGTATAATAAGGTTGAAATGTTTTGTTTTGTTTTTTTATGTGTAGCCTGCTGTGATGTATGGAACAGGCCAGGTAAACAGTAAGAGTTAAATAGAATATGCTTGGGAAACCCATTTGGTTTGTTATTATACATTTGCATCGAGACTGTGCAATTGTATATAATTTATCTGTGAGCAACTAGTAAATGGGATTTTAACGGAAAGGGGGATTATTTGTGTACTTTTTATGAGTGAATTGATTAGCCTTGGCTCTCCATTTCATGCTTCTGAGCATGAGAAAGTTTAACAACATGCATCTTTCAAGGCTATGGTTTAGTAGCTCAGTTTTAGGAAGGAAGTGTGCAGGGGAAGTTGTAAGCCTTTGCAAAGCATTGCATGCCAGGTGTAGATTGAACTGCCAGTTGTTTCTTGCTATTGAAATCATAGTATGTCATATTAATTTTGTAAGATGATACTGTCGTTTACTTTCATTTTTCATGAGAGGGAAATAGTCAACAAAACAGATAAAAATGATTTCCCAAGTCCCCTGGTGTTTCTAATCCATGTCTCTGATGGAAAATATACACATTCTACTCCTCTGAAATGCCAAGTATCCCCAACAGTTTCAACATGCATGTTATGTGCTCTGCTTTCTTAACAATGCTCATGAATAATAGAAATCAACAATGTATTTTATGAAACCGTTCCATCTGATCCATCTAACCAGAATAAGGATTCACTTGTTTGAATAATTCAAGTATGGCATTTAAATCAGGACATTATGCGCAGTTTTCCCTCTCTGCTGATGGGCACGCGCACTTGGAAGAACAGGCAGATCTTGTTGCTCCCTGATAAGGTCACAGAAGCTTAGCTAGAGTATAGTGATGCTTAAAGCTCATTGGTTTTGCCTACAGAGCACAAGGCTGTTACCATGACAACAAAGCTGCAGTTGCTAAGGCATCCACAGGCTCATCTGATGTCAAGGCTTTGGGGTAACCCAGCAGAAAAGCTATTAATTTATGGGGCTTTCAATGAGTCTTTGAATAGTAGTATATAGCTAAAATAATAAGTCCAGGTAAACAAGTTTTTCTATGTTTTTCTATGTAGACAGAAGCCTGTTCTTCAAAGTGGAAGTAAATAATTGGAAACAAATTAATGTCTCCCAATTAGTCAATAAGAGAAATCAGAGTTGAAGCTACGAAAAAACTATACATAAAGTGCTGGTTTACTTTTACTAAATGTAGATTAACATTGTCAGAGAATTTAAAATACCATTATAAAAATCTATAAATTATTAAGATTAGCAAGCCAGATAGGCATTCAATTCATGGTATGAATACAAGAATTGGTATACAAAGCTGGAAATCATGGAATCATAGAATATAATAAAAGGAGAAATTCACCCATATGCTTGTCTCTAAAATGGGTTGTACCAATTAATTATGGACCTATGTTAAGATTAAATCCAGACTTTTTGGTATTAAGGTCATATAATGATATTCATAAATATATTCATGAAGACTAGTTCCCTATTATGAAAGATGTGGTGGGGCACTGTAGGATAAACACTGGATTACTAATTGAAAGGTTGGCATTTCAAACTCATCAGTTGGTCCTCAGAAACCTTATACAGAGTTGTTATGAGTCAGAACCACCTCAATGGCAATTTAAAAATAAAAAAAGGGAGTATGATATAGAGAGGGCAAGAAAGATTCCTTCTTGGGATCTTAACTTTTACTACAGCTGTATTGTTTTACCTCTTTAATCCTTTTACCAGGGGCTTCTTTCCTTTATACCTGAGACTTGTATATCAAGCACCCAGCAAGTTTGAGAGTCATGTTGCTTTCCAATGGTATTGAACTTGTGCTTCAGTGAGGAGCTCCTGTGAGATCGAAGACAAAGAATAACAGCTAATACTTGAATCTTCATTATGTGCTAGACACTCATTACCTCATTTATTTTTTATACCCTTAACTATGAGGTTTGTTGTTGTTAAGTGTTGACTCATAGAGACCTGTGTAGAGTTTCCAAGGAGCGACTGGTAAGTTTGAACCACTGACCTTGTGATTCAAACTGACCTTGAAGTCCAATGTTTATCCTGCAGCACTACACTAGGACTCCTGACTATGAGGTTATTGTGATTAAGTGCTGTCAAGTTGGTTCTGACTCATAGTCACCGTGTATAGGGTTTCCAGGGAGCAGCTGGTGGGTTTGGACTGCTGACCTTGTGGTTCACAGCCCAGTGCTGAACCACAGCACCACACCAGAAGTCCAACTATGAGATGAGTGATGCTATTTGCATAGTACAGATGAGGAATAAAGTCCTCATGAGGTACAGGTCCTATAGATAGTGGTTGATCTGGCACTAGAACCTATGCATTTCTGATACCATGCATGCCTGTGCTATTGTCTGCTATATTATGATATCGCAGAAACATTTCCTGACCTATGGCTATTCATTTCTATTAAGTAGGACTTGAAAGATGAATGGTGAGAGGGGTTCATAATGAGGACTTAGAAGGGACTTGAAGATCTTCTAATTTAATCCCTGATGCCAAAATCACCTTTAACCCTAGAAATTCTAGTGATAATATCAGCTAGACAGAACATCCCCTAGGGTAATGCTTCTGTCAGAAATCTCTTTTTCAGCTGGTGAAAAAGATCAGGTAGATGGTGAACAAGATCAGGTAGATGGCTTTGATTGGTTATGCCTAGCATGGCTGGGGCAAGTAGAGAGGTTCTGTGAGAATGACACTCTCTGGTATTTAACTTGCAACAGTTTCTTGAGGGCTGGAAGAAGACATGAGACTCCTGGGTCAGAGATAAGAGAAAAGTTACACTATAATAGCAGCAACCAATGTATCAAATTTGTGCTGGTGTCTGAGCCCCAATTTCCATAGGGCAATGTAAAATGGATCAAGTTTTACCTATATATGCAATGGGTTCTATTACAGAAGAGGAGCTACAAGTTTATGGAGCATGGAAGAACTGCTTGATCTTTGCCCCAGAGGAAAACACTATTACTATGTTCCAAGGTTGTCAGCTATACAATTGTCCTTGGAAAGATAGTCTGGAGCAAAAGCAACAAGTTTCTCTGCTTTTAAGATGTGCAGAAAAGCAAAAGAAACTCTTAGAAGGTCACTCTCACCAAACAGCTCTTTTGCTGTAACAATGAACTCCTATAATATGATCCAGAAAAACAGTTTTTGTTTTTGATGTTTTCATACTGAATCACTGAGCATCAGTTGTTCTTGCTTCCTAACATAGATACTATGCCAATAACACACTATACATGTGTAATTAGATTTTAAAAATTAAAAAACAGTTTTTTAACTTTCATTTCCAACAATCTTTTTAATACAAGATGGAAAAAATACCATTGTAGTCTATGCTGGACTGTGACAAAAACTTCCTAACTAGTTCCCTACATTTCCTCCTGCTGCTCTTAAATTAATTTTCTAACCCAATAGACAGAGTTATCTTTAACATATCCAGAACTGAACCTGTCCTGATTTCAGACTTACATTTTCTATAAAATAAAATCACTTTGTAACTTATCTTTGTTCTTATTATAAACTAAACTCTTTTAGCAGGGATGGCAGAGCCTATCCACCTTCCTATTCTCATCTTGAAGCTCCTTTCTTCCTCTCTCTATGCTTGCTAATGTCTTCTCTTAGACTCTTAAATGTACCATGTCTCAGAGTCTTCAAATTTGGGGTACTCTATGTCTGGAAAGAAATTGGGGTCCTTGTGTGGTGCTGTGGATTAAAGCACTGGACCAACAGGTTGGCATGAACTACAAGATTGGTGCTTCAAATTTACCAGCTACTCATTGGAAACCCTCTATGGGGTTGCTATGAGTCAGAATCGACTTGATGGCATGTAACAATAACAATATGCCTAGAAAGTTCTCTACATATTACCTTCCCCTTTTGTTTTTGCTAGGTACTACTGAGTAGGCTCTGTCTCACAGCCACCCTATGACTACAACAAAAAGAAACACTGGTCAGTCCTACACCACCCTCACAATTGTTAAGTTTGAGCCCATTGTTACAGCCACTGTGCCAATCCATTGGAGGTTTTCTTCTTTTCACTGATCCTCTACTACTTCCCCCTGGCCTTACTAATTTCTCTTCCAACATACAAGTTTCTGCTCCAAAGATATTTCTTCATGGAAACCTTCCTTGACATCATTCTATATTGCTTCCCTATGCTGTAAGAGTATGTTGTTGGTGTTGTTGTTAAGTGCCATTGAGTCTATTCTGACCCATAGAGACCCTGTATAGGCTTTCCAAGGACTGGTGAGCTTGAACTGCCGACCTTGTGATTCAGATGACTTTGCAGTCCGGCACATTAATCCACAGCACCACACCAGGACTCCTGTAAGAGTATATGCCTAGAGTTTTCAGCCTTTCCTTATAGAACTTACCACACATGCAGCTACTTACTGTGTCTTTATTTACTTCTATGCTCTATGAAGGCAATATGTTATAGATCCATCACCTAAAACCATACCCATAGCTAACCAAACCAAAATGAACAAACATGTTGCCATCAAGTCGATTCCAACTCATAACAACCCCATAAGACAGAGTAGAACTGTCCCATAGTGCTTCCAAGGTGACATCTTTATGGAAGCAGACTGGTATGTCTTTTCCTATGGAGTGGCTGGTGAGTTCAAACTAACCACTTAACCACTATACCACCAATGCTAAATGAATATGTGCTGACTTAAAAGAAAGTATGAAGCTTCTTTGTGGAGGGCCAAGTTGTCCAGTTTGCCACAAGTACAGGGTTCACAGAATGTATGTTGTTTTTGTTGTCGTTGTTAAGTGCTGTCAAGTTGGTTGTGACTCATGGCCACCCTATATATAGGGTTTCCAAGGAGCAGCTGATGGACTTGAAATGTGACATTGTTGTTTGTACTCCAGTTCTGATCCTACAGTACCACACCAGCAATGTATAGGTAAAGATAAGTTTGGGGCTCTATTGTCTAGAATCTTCCAGGCAAGACTAAGGCATTTATTCAGTAGGCGAAGGGTAGGATTTTGACTTGGAGTGTGACAAGGTCAACCTGGCCTGTATTCTCATGGCTTTGTCCTTGGAACTGAGAGCAACACAGTCAGGTGGACTGTATTCATCTGGTCTTTATTACAATGTCAGCTCTCCAGAATTATGGACATTGACACTTACAAACACTGCTCTGGTTTTAAGAATGTTTGTGATCCAGAATTTCTCCATAATATGGATTACAGATTCAGACAATGTTACCTGACAACATAGGGTTATGAAATTTTCAGTCTCCTGATGCCATTGTGTTTTTATTGCCAACTTGGTTTGGAACAACAATGACTACCTAAAAAAACAAATAATAAAATAACTCCAGGAAATTTCCTTAAAAATATACAGTCCCCTTAGGCTCAGCTCTGGTTTTATACAGGAAGCAGCAAAAACACAGTAAAAGCAATACAAGCATCACTTCTTCTTTCCACTTAAAAAGTAAATCCAGCATTTTCCTACATATTCTGGATGCTCTGAATTTCAGAGTCTGATATACGAGTGTAGATGAAGTGTGAAAGCTAAGAGAAGAAGACTGTGTTTCTTAGTCTTATGGGAGTTGTTGGGTTTTTTTTTCCCTCTGAGGCAAATAACTTATTGACAGATACCAGCCTCTAAACAGATCTGTCCTTATAAAATTTCATCCCTGTGGGAAAATGACTCTGTTATTATCCACACGTGTTCCACAAACATAGTGCCTAACAACTTGTTTTCTGAGCATAGACAGGTTTTCTTTGTCTCGAGTATCTGGCCCTATGCCATAATTACTCAAGAATCATTAAGTAATAAGGAAAGATAATATTATTTTTAAGTTTGTGAAACAAATAAAATATATACTACTACTTAAATGTACCCAAAAAATCTACAATCTAGTTGAGGTAATATGGGAATATTTTGGTTATGAGTATAAAGCTTTGGAATCTGGTCAGAAATTCTGCTTCTGCTATTTACTAATTGTGTGACCTTGAGCAGCTTATTAGTAAGAGCTTGAGCAGGCTATTACTAAGTAACTTGTCCAAGGTCATACATACTTATTATGTGCCAGGAACTTTACTCTGAAGTAAGTACTATTCTTAGCCCCATTTTATACATGGGAAACAGAGGCACAGAGAGATATAGCTCCTTGCTCAAGATCACACAGCTAATAAGCAATACAGACAAGATTCTAACTCCAGTAGTCTGACGTTCAGATTTTGCTTGTAAATGATAGTCTATAAGTACTGATTTCTTCTTTAAAATACTTACAAGGACACCTACTTCATGGAGTTGTTGAGGGAATTTATGTAAGAAAACAAGAGGGTGCTTGAAAGAATTTGTAGAAAAATTAAATAAAAAATAATGGAGTTTTTCCACAAACTTTTTTTGTAGCCCTCTAGGAGTCCTGGTATGGCTCTGTAGGATAAGCACTGGACTACTAACCTCAAGGTCAGCAGGTCAAACCCATCAGCCACTCCTTGGAAACCCTATTTAGGGTCACTATGAGTCAGGAATGACTCTATGCCATTTAAAAACAACAACAGTGTATGTAAGGAGTTCTTTTGTGGCATTTTAGGATAGCATTAACTGCAAGGTCAGCAATTCAACCCCACCAACCACTTCATGGAAACACTATACAGAGTTGCTACGATTCAGAATTGACTCATCGGCACTTAACAATAACAGTATATGTAAGGTATCTTGTAGATGTGCCAATACCTACCTATTAAATGGCAGCCATAGATTGTCTTGGCTGTGTCTATGGTTTACATGCTGGACTGCTAAATAAAAGATTGGAGGTTCAAGTCTACCCAGAGGCATCTTGGGAAAAAAGCTTGCAATCTACTTCTGAAAAATTAGTCATGAAACACATGGGATTGCCACGACTTGGAATTGGCAACCAGTTGTTTTATTACAATTGATAATCCACAAAATTTATAATCTTAAAGAAAATTGACTACATAATCTACTGTCAGTTATCCAATATTACCTCTTTTTTTCTGCCTTTTAGATTGTTGTTGTTAAGTGCCATTGAGTCGGTTCCGACCCATAGCGAACCTGAACAGGGTTTCCGAGGCTGTAAATCTTTATGGGAGCAGAAACCCTCCTCTTTCTCCCGCGGAGCAGCTGGTAGTTTCGAACTGCTGACCTTGCGGTTCGCAGCCCGATTTGCAACCATTACACTACCAGAGCCTTTTAAGATTAGCCATGTTATAAATCTAGTCTTATGATGCTGACTTTCCTTTTCTAATTAACGTAACTTTGGGCCTTTCTCAGTCTAAGTAGCATTCTCTGAGGCACTATTCCAAGACTCAGCATTTAATGATTTCACCTAGCTAACTTGTGATTTTTGTAATATTTAGAAGGTTCTTAAAACAATGGTGCATGTCCTTGCTTGATAAAGGAATAGATTTTTATGAAAAAGAACAGTTTTTTTCTATAAAAAATTTTGGGGTATTCTGAAAGAAACAAAGTTAAGTGTGTTTCTTTACCAAGTACATGCTTTAAAGCTACATCCCAATGTCTTTTATTGGTGCCAAACAACACATATAACCACCAGTTTCTGTAAGTCAGTACTGACTCTTGGTGACCCTACCTACATATGTAAGAACAAAACTGTGCTCTGTCTGACTTTCAGTGGACTATTATCTTTTTTTTTTTTTTTTTAAAGTACATTGCCAGGGATTCCTTCCTAGGTATCCCTGGGTTGATTAAAAAACTCTAAGCTTTCCTTTTTCAGCCAAGAACATTAATAATTTGTACCACCCAGGGACTCCAAAACATGCATATAAACCAAACTCAAAACCCAGCCCACTGTCAGTGAGTTGATTCCTATTCCTATCAATCCTATATTGGGTTTCCGAGAGTTTAGCTTTTTACAGGAGCAAACAGCCACATATTTCTTGCAAAGAGTGGCTGGTAGGTTGAATCACTGATGTTGGGGTTAATAACCTAACCCATGATGCCACCAGCACACTTTTAAGATATGTAAAAATTCCTTAATTATTCTCATTTGAACACTTTCATATTCCATCTGGAATCTAGTCCTTGTTCTCTATAATTATTCTATTGTTAACTGATTGAAGATCACTGAAGAAGGTAGAAATAAAATACAAATTGGTTAGCATGTGTTCCTCACCCCCATCACTTTAGAATCTCTCAACATCTCACCAACCTTTCCCGGGTGCTAAATCAATTTTTGTTTATTGTCTTCCTCTGAAAAAAGGCTAACAAGTCTTGGATGTCAGCCTGCCTGTTTCTATTCTTACTGCAGGGTTATGCCATTAATTTCAACTCATTACTGATTTTATATTCTTCTTTCCACCTTTTTATGTAAATCATTTTCCCAATCAAATAGATATATATGTGTTAAATGCCTATAATTCTACAGTTTATAAGTACCAAACATAGAAGAACATTACTCTTTAAGGAAGGGGAAAGGGCTACAATTTTAAAAACTCAGGAACAACAGCCAGAGTTAGGAGGAATATCAGATATTCATGTTGTTGTTGCTATGTGCCATTAAGTCTATTCTGACTTGTAGTGACCCTATGTGCAACAGAATGAAACACTGTCCAGTGCTGTACCATGCTCACAATTATTATGTTAGAGTCCATTGTGACTGCCAATGTATCAATCTTTTTCATTGACCCATAACTTTTTCAAGTATGATATCCTTCTTCAAGGACTACATGTCAAAAGTAGAAAGGATGATATCTTACCAACCTTGCTCTAAGAAGCACTCTGACTGTAGTTGCAAGTCAGATTTGTTTGTTCTTCTGGCAGTCCATGGTACTTTCAATATTCTTTTGCCAACTCCTTAATCAAATGCATAATTCTTATATGATCTTCTTTGTCCTGGCATGGTTCTGTAGGATAAGCACCAGACTGCAAGGTCGGTTTGAGCTTAAAGGTTTATGGTTCAAACTCACCAGTCGCTTTTTAGAAATCCTGTACAGAGTTACTATGAATGAGAACTGACTCTACAGCACTTAACAACAACAACAAAATTAATTGTCCAACTTTGTAAATGAGGCAACTGAAAATACCATGACTTGGGTCAGGCAAACTTTAGTCCTCAAAGTGACATATTTGCTCTTAACACTTTTAAAGAGGTCATTTACAACAGATTTACCTATTGTAATTCATCCTTCGGCTTCTTTACTGCTAATTCTATGAGTACTGTTTATAGATACAAGTGAAATGAAATCTTTGACATCTTTAATCTTTTCTCCATTTATCATGATGCTATTGGTACTTTTGCAAGAATTTTCGTGTTTGTTGTTGTTCTTTTTTACATTGAGTTGCAATTCATACTGAAAGCTTAGTCTTTGATCTTCATCAGTAAGTACTTCAAGTATTCTTCACTTCCAGCAAGCAAGGATGTTTAATCTGCCTATTTTAGGTTGTTGACGGGTCTTCCTACAATCCTGGTACCTGATGATCTTTTTCATATATTTCAACATCTTGGATTATTTGTTCAGTATACAGAATGAATAAGTATGGTGAAAGGATAAAACCCAGAGACACACCTTTCATGATTTTCAACCATTCAGTATCCCCTTGTTCTATTCTAATGATTACCTGTTGGTCTATGTACAGTTTCCTCAAGAACACAATTAAGTATTCTAGAATATGCATTCTTAGTAAAAGTATACATATTTGCTATGAACCACACAAGTTGAAAGTTTTTGCATAGTCAATAAAGCACAGGTAAATATCTTTCTGGAATTTTCTGTTTTCAGTCAAGATCTAGCTGATGTCAGCAATAATATTCCACATCTTCTTCAGAATCTAGCTTGAATTTATCACAGTTCCTATTGATGTACTGGTGCAACAATTTTTTAATTATCTTAAGCAAAAATTTACTTGTATATGATATTAATGATATTGTTTGATGATTTCTGAAATACATTGGGCCACGTTACTTTGGAATTGGTACAAACGTGGATTTCTTCCAATTGGTTGGCCAGGAATATGTCTTGCAAATTTCTTGGCATAGACCAATGAGCTCCTCCAATGTTTTATCAATTTGTTGAAACATTTCTATTGGTATTCCATCAATTCCTGAAGCTTTCCTTTTTATCAGTGACTTCAGTGAAGCTTGTACTTCTACCTTCAATACCATCAGATATTTAAATATCTCTTAAAATGGTTGAATATGGACCATTTCTTTTTGATACAGTGTCTCAGTATATTATATATATATTTAAGATTTTACTGTGAATTATTTGATAGTTTACATGGGAGAATATTAGCTTTACATTTATCCTATCATATTTTGTTTCATTGCAATGATTACAATCCCCTCCATGCATCATCAAACAACCAAAGGGTACACCCCACAAGCCTGCCCCTGATCGCCAGCACACAGCCCCTCTCCCTCCCTGAGTCCAGAGTCCCCAGCAAATCCATCTCTCCACATCATCATCTCTGACTCCATCTCTGGCATCACTGCTTCTCTGAGTGGTCCAGCACTCCACTCTTCTCCCTTGATGGTC
>NW_006408842.1:2648772-2660978 GCF_000296735.1 Chrysochloris asiatica
GTTTTATAGGGCATGATTGTAGCTTGACTATATGACAGCAATTGCTGTATCTTCTTGAGTAATATAGGGAGAGAAAGAGCCCCCTAAAGGTAAAGAGGGGACCAAAAAACAGAACAGTAACAGCAAAAACAAAACAAAACAAAAAAATCAGAGTGGATACTGTAGTCTATAATCACAGAAAAGTGAGAAGAGAGAAAAAAAAATTCTGTTACCTAATATGTTGTTGTTGTTGTTAAGTACTGTGGAGTCGATTCTAACTCATAGTGACACTGCAAAGGGTTTCCAAGACTGTAAATCTTTACGGGAGCAGAATGCCTCATCTTTCTCCCTCAGAACTGCTGGTAGTCTTGAACTGCTGACCTTGAGGTTGGCAGACTGACTTGTAACCACTATGCTACCAGAGGTCCTTTACCTAATATGAGTAATACTATATATTTTACCTAATATACCTAATATGAGTATGACTAATGTCCTCTTTTAGATTCTTACCTTCAAGACTGCCTGAGAAAGTTCAAGATGCCACTGTTGGTTGTTATGTTGTAATTCAGAATTTAATTTTCAGCCTGTTTCTTTTTTAGTCTGTCTCTCCCACTCCACAACCCCCATTCTAGCCTTATTCCTAATGATAAACAGTTCATGGCTGGCTGTGGCCATTTGGCACTGCCATTTGGATTTAAGTGGAACCTGTCCCTTTAAAATTTGAGAAGGTCTGTGCACATGCGTAGCAGAACTCTTGGAGTGGGGGAGGTGTCCACTCATTTGGGAACCTCCTCTAGTGCAGAATGGAGGTGCTGAGACAACGAGAAGCCCATGAACAGATTAAAAAAAAGGAATGTGCACACCTTTTCTCCAAGGTTCTGGCAGGAGTCAATCTGTGGCAGTTCTGATCCTTCCCCAGCTTGGTCTGGCTGCTTACTTAGTCTTGCCCAAGATGGCAGTTCCTAGCTGCTGAGCCTGGTAGATTTGAAAGTATGACATTTCTTGCCTCTGTTACAAATTGCACTGTCTATTAGCCTTCAAAGTTTAAAAATATTCCTATATGTGTGGTTCAGAGTTTTGGAACTGTCCCCTGAACCTGCCTCATCTGGTATTCTGTGTTGTTCCTGACAAAGATCCCCACTGCACCTCTACCCTATCTGCATTGTACTCAAGGCCTGCCTCCCCTTCTATCTTCTTTTGATACTTTCAATGTCATTCAATATTTTTTCCATAGAATCCCTCATCATTGCAATCTGAAGTTTGAGTTTTTTTCCTCAATTCTTTCAGCCTGAGAAATGCTTTTGATTTTATAACTCCAGGTTTTTGCATAATTCATTGTAATACTTTACTTTGTCTTCTTCAGCTGTCCTTTGAAATTTTCTGTTCAGTTCTTTTTCATCGTCCTTTCTTCTAGTCCCTTTAGCTTCTCTATGTTCAAGAGCAAGTTTCAGAGTTTCTTCTGATGCCCATTTTGGTATTCTCTGTCTTTTTTTTATAACACAACTCTTCTGGTCTTCAGTCATTAGTGTCTAATGTATCAAATCTGTTCTTGAAGTTATCTCTAAATTCAATTGGGATAGATTCAAGGTCATATTTTGGACCTCATGGACTTTTTAAAATTTTCTTCAGCTTCAGCCTGAACTTGCATATGAGCAATTGATAGTCTGTTCTACTAGAGGCTTCTGGCTTTGTTTCGGCTGATGATACTGAGCTTTTCCATTTTCTCTTTCTACAGATATAGTCCATTTGATTTTTTTGTGTGTTCTGTTTGGCAATGTCCATGTGCATAGTCATTGTTTATGTTGTTCAAAATATGGCATTTGTATAATCTTCAGCATCATTTCTATCACCAAAGCCATATTTTCAAACTACTTGTCCTTTCTCTGTTTCCAACTTTTTTATTCCAGTCACCAATAATTACAAATGCTTCTTGATTTTATGTTTGCTAGCTACTTCTCCTCATTTTCAGTTGTGCTCCATCAACAAATGAATGTCCTAGAAACTTTGCTTCAGTCACATCAAGGTCAACTGTACTTCGAGGAGGCAGCTCTTCAGCAGTTGTAATTTGAGTGCCTTCCAACTTGAGGGGTTCATCTTATGGCACTACATGAGACAATGTTCCACTGCTATTCATAAGGTTTTCATCAGCTAATGTTTCAGAAGGGGTACACCTCTCCTTTCTAGTCTTAGTCTAGAAGCTCAGCTGAAACCTCTCCACTATGAGTGACTCTGAGGGTATTTAAATTATCAGTGGCATAGCTTCCAGCATCACAGCAACACAATTGCCATCACATTATGACATAGTGACAGAAGAGTGAGGACAGACACTCATATGATCATGAAAGTCAAAGAAAAGATGTCAATTAGATTTAGCAGGAAAGTCAGTGGGTTGTTTGACTAGCGAGTGGAGAAAAGAAAGGAAACAGAGTGGGCAAAGTCTGCCATTAAGATGTTTACCTGTAAAAAGAAGAATCCAAGACGGTAGGTTTTAAGTTAAGTAAAACTGAAGAAGCATGATTAGATATTTTGTTTTGTGTATATATTTTTAACATAAGAATCATCTGAGCATGTTTACAAAAACAATTTGTCCCTAATTTTATGACCAGTTTTGTAAAAAATAAGAAACTTTGAGACATTTCTACTTCCTGGAGAACATGACAGGTCATAACAGTTCAACAGGCTTGTTAAGAGCCACTAGAAAAACCAGATAAATTGAAAATCAGATTAAAAAAAAATGAATCAGAGAATTGTGGAAGCAATAAAGTCTAGAATTTATTGCTAAAAATCAAGAGAGGGAAACTATTCAATTTTGACCTGAGGATCAGCAGACATTATTTTTCCTGGGAGTATTTGCTATTCCTGGACACGAGGTAAAGGCTGAATATTGAGCCAGGACTAGATCCAAGCAGAGGGTCAGTGCTGGAAGAAAAAAAAAAAAAAAAAAAAAACTAGCAAAATTTTAGCCATTACAAGGTATTCTCAAAACTCTAACTCACTGCCATTGAGTTAGTACTGACTTGTAGCGGCTGTATGGAACAGAGTAAAACTGCTTCATAGGATTTCCAAGCCCATACATCTTGGCAGAAACTGACTGCCACATCTTTCTTCAGGTTGATGGGTTTAAACTGTTGAGGTTTTGGTTAGCAGTCATCACTTAATCCACCATACCACCATTGTGTCTATTGCACAGGGCTACCAAAATAATATTGGAGAAGTCAAAGGTCTCAGACGCATGGTTAGCTCACCACAAAAGATGTTTGTTCAATTTTCAAGTTGTGTGGGAAGCTGAAGTGTTAGGTCCAAAGTACCTTGTACAGGGTCGCTATAAGTCGGAATCGACTCCATGGCACATAGCAACAACAACAACTAGATACTCAACAGTAGCCTAGAAAACTGTATTCTAAGAAGTGTAATGAACTGTTGTTGTTGTTATTAAGTGTCATCCAGTCAGTTCCGACTCATAGCAACCCAGTATAGGGTTTCTGAGGAGTGACTGGTGAGTTTGAATTGTCAATCATGCAGTTCAAACTGACTTTGTGTTCAAGTGTTTATCCTACAGTGCCACACCAGAACTATGAGTAATGAACTGGAGGTAGACAAAGTCCTACGAAAACCATAACTCAGTCCTCACCCTGCTCAGTCTTTGATTGCATTATGATGATCGTACCTATACTCCGCAGACAGTATAATGGAAAGAGTCAGCTGTATCTGGGGAATAGAATTTCATATGGAACTTCAATAACTTGGTTTATTTTTTTCTTTATCCAATGCATGTGACAAAAATTAAAATTTTACTTGACTCGTGATGAAAAGCATATTTGATAAAAAAGTAGATAATAGTTGTTAAGTTCTGACTCATAGCAACCCTTATAGATTCAGTCCACACCAGGAGTCAACCAAAATGATTCAAAACTTGAAGGTAGTGTATAAGGACTTTAAAACCACAATGCTTAATATAGTAAATGAACAGAGAATAAGATGGAGAAAATATATGAAAAGTTGAACAATTTCACAGAATTGGAATCTATAAGAAGTGAAAAAGTCACATTCTAGAACTAAAATATATATATCTTAAGAAGTTAGTGGTAGCTGGATTATTAAATTAGATGAGAGGGAATCAGAAACTAAGTACCCAGAGGTGGAATAAGAAGAACATGAAAAAGAGTTTAAGAATCATGTGAGATATGCTAAAAATTATTCTTTGCATAATTGTATTCAAAGAAGGAAAGAAGCCAGTTTTGAACAGGTGATTGTGAATAACTGATGAAAAACCTTAAATCACAGATTCCAGAAGCTTAGAGAAGCCCAAGGAGGAAAAATTCAAAGAAAATCATACCTAGACATATTATAGTCAGTTCAGCTGAAAAGCAAAAACTAAAAGAAAATAGTTAAAGACCCCTGGCCTTCAACAATACTGACAGTTATTAATAATAATAACCACAATAGTACTAATGGCTGATTTCTTAACAGAAATGGCAATAAGCCAAAGGACCCTTGAATGGCATGTTTAAAACTATGAAAGAAAGTAATTGCCAACCTTGACTTTTATCAAGGTTTACTTAGAGAAAGTATCCTTTAGTGACTTTGGGGGAGCACTGTGGAACTGTACAATAAGCACTGGACTGCTAACTACAAGGTCAGCTATTCTAACCCACCAGCAACTCTGAGGGAATAAAATGAGACTTGTTTCTGCAAAGATTTACAGTCTTTGATTTACAGGGCTGCTATCAGTTGGAACTAACTCGCCACTTAACAATAATTGACTTCTTAGTCATGTTGCCATGGGTTGCCTAAATGAACAAGTGAAAACAATAAGCAAAATGAACTAGGAGAAGAAAAATGAAGTCAGATGAAAACAGATAAGTCAGAGGAAACAAAAAAACATGAGAAAGAGTAATATATGAGTAAATGTAAATGAAAATTGACTATACATTATAATATTGCAATTTTTATGGAATTTAAGCCATACACAGCACTAACATGTATAAAAGTGGATGATCAGCAAAAATGAGGCAAACTCCCGACATGATGTATTGATACAGTGCCAACAGCAATGTGCTCAAATGGAACGTCGATTGTGAGGACTTGGCTGCGTTGCATTTTGTTATGTATATGGTCACTATGAGTTGGAACTGACTCGACAGCATCTAACAACAACAAAAATGCATGAAAATAATACTGTAACTATTATAAGGTCATATCTTTTTTTAGGGACTTGGGAAAGTACAATCTGTACTATTGTCAGAGAGACATAAATTCAAATCTAAGCGTCTTGGACTGCTAACAAGGTCAAGTGTTAAATCCATCAGCTGCTTAACAAGAGAAAAAGGAAGTTTTTTTTTCCACTCCCTTAAAGATTTACAGCCTTGGAAACCCTACAAAGGACCCCTATGAGTCAGAATTGACTTGATGATGGTGAGGTTAAAGGTCAACATACATAACTGAGATATACAAATTGTTAGCTTTCTATCATATCACATTTTTTTTCACTTTCTTGCAAAGCTCCTTCCAAATCCATATTAAGGATAGACTGTGGTAGGATAAGTATTGGATTGTTAGTCCCAAGGTCAGCAGGTCAAATTGATAGCTATTCCTCATTTTTGTTGTTAGGTGCCATCGAGTTAGCCCTGACTCATAGCAATCTTATGCACACCAGAACAAAACACTGCCCAGTTCTGTGCCAATTTTACAATCATTGCTATGCTTGAGCCCATTGCTGCTGCCTCTGTGCAAATCTATCTTTTTTTTTGGGGGGGGAGGGGTGTCTTACTCTCTTAAGTTGATCTTTCACTTTACCAAGCACAATATCCTTCTTCAGGGACTGGTCCTTCCTGATAATATGTCTAAAGTATGAGGGACCAAGTCTGCTCATCCCGACTTCTAAGGACTAATCTGGCTGTACTTATTCCAAAACAGATAGGTTTGTTCTTTTGGAAGTCCATGATACTTTCGTCTCAAACACCATAATTCAAATGCATCGATTCTTCTATGATCTTCCGTATTCACTGTTCAACACATGCATATGAGGTTACTGAAAATATCATGGTTTGGGTCAGGCGTACCTTATTCCTCAAACTGACATCTTTGCTCTTCAACACTTTAAATAGGTCTTGTGCAGCAGATTTGCCTAATGCAATATATCATTTGACTTCTTGACTGCTGTTTCCATGAATGTTGTTGATTGATCCAAGCAAAATGAAGTATTTGACAACTTCAGTCTTTACTCCATTTGTATGGATGTTGTTTATTGGTCCAGTGGTGAGGACTTTTGTTTTCTTTACACTAAGGTATAATGTATTTTAAGTCCTCTTTGTTTTCAGCAAGAAGATTGTATCATCTGCATATCACAGGTTGTTAATGAATCCTCCTCCAATCCTGATGTCACATTCTTCTTCATATGATCCAGCTTCTCCAAGTATTTTTGCTCAGCATACAGATTGAATAACTATGGTGAGAGACTAAAACCCTGACTCACACCTTTCCTGATATTAAACAATTCAGTGTCTCCCCTTGTTCTGTTCAAAAGACCGCCTCTTGGTCTATGTATAGGTTCTTCATTAGCACAATTAAGTGTTCCAGAATACTCATTCTCTGTAATGTTGTCCATAGCTTGTCATGATCCACACAATCAAAAATCTTTGCATAGTCAGTAAAGCACAGGTAAACATCTTTCTATTTCAACCTGTAGTGACCACATAGAACAGAGCAGAACTGCTCCACAAGGTTTCTGAGGCTGTATATCTTTGTGGAAACAGACTGCCTCCTCTTTCTCCTGCACAGTGTTTGAACTGCCAATCTTTTGGTTAACCATCCATAGCTTAACTAATTGTGCCACTTGTTGTTGTTAAGTGTCGTTGAGTTGGTTTCAACTCATAGCAACACTGTATAGGGTTTCTGATGAGCGGCAGGTGAGCTTGAACTGCTGACCTTGAGGTTCAAACTGACCATACAATCCAGTGCATTAATTTGCAGCACCACTAGGGAAACCTCTGCCTTCTGAATAATTGTTGTTGTTAAGTCCCTTCGAGTTAGTTCAATTAACCTTCACTAAGTCAAGTTTGTCAGAGACAAAGGCTTTTAGGAGAATGACTAGGTATGTACTCCTCATTCTTTTAATAGTTTGTCTTTATATTCACCACCAAAATTTTTTATCTGAATCATTTATCATTCTATTCCATAATTGACCTCCCTCATTTTAGTATCACCTACAGGCTCCGGTGATGCTATGGGATAAACACTGGTCTACTAACTGTAAGATCTACAGTTCAAATACAACAGACATTCTGTGGAAGTAGGATGTGGCTTTCTTCTCTCATAAAGATTTAGAGCCTCTGAAAGCCTATACAGGGTCACTGAGTTGGAATGGACTTGATGGCCGTGGGATTAGTTTTATTTATTTATTTTTTAAGGACGAGGTTAAGAATCCTGGTGGTGCAGGGGTTAAGTGCTCAGCTACTACCAAAAGGTCAGCTGCTCCACAGGTAAAAGATGTAACAGTCTGCTTCCAAAAAAATTACAACCTTAGAAACCCAGTGGACCAGTCCTACTCTGTCTCATTAGGTCTGATGAGTCAGAATCAACTTGATGACAATTGGTTTTGGTTTGAAAGATGAAGTTCTTCCTCTTCACATTACACAAATGAATAAATATATATTACTTACAATGTTATTTCCTCTGCCCTTCAACTTAATCTGTTTTATTTGGACAGATCGAATAAGTATGATGAAAGAATACAATACACATTCCTCTAGAGATATAATCTCATCCTATTCCACCAGATCTATGTGATGGTTAATGTTTATATGTGAAATCTAGATGTTATTTATTGTTGTTGTTATGAAGTGTTATTGAGTCAGTTCCAAGTCATAGGGACTTGTATAGTGTTTCCAAGTTGTGCTGATGAGTTTGAACCACCAATCTTACGGGTGACAATACAATGCTTATCTTATAGTGCCACACTTTTTTGAGGTGGCACAAGAGGCACTCACTCATCTCTGCCAAGAAATTTGGAAGACAACTATCTGGCAGACTGATTGGAAGAGATCAATATTTGTGCCCATTCCAAAGAGAGGTGACCCAACAGAATGCGAAATCATCAGACAATCTCGTTGATATCCCAAGCGAGTAAAGTTTTGTTAAAGGTAATACAGAAATGGCTACAATCATACATTGACAAAGAACTTCCAGAGGTTCAAGCTGGATTCAGAAGAGGCCATGGAAATAGAGATATCATTGCTGATGTCCGATGGATCTTGGATGAAAGCAGAGAATACCAGAAGGATGTTTACCTATGCTTTATTGACTACGTGAAGGCTTTCAATTGTGTGGATCATGACAAACTATGGACAACATTGAGAAGTATGAATATTCCAGAACACTTCATTGTACTTCTAAGAAATCTGTACCTGGAAACAAGAAGCAGTTGTTCGAACAGAGCATGGGAACACTGAATGTTTTAAAATTGGGAAAGGTGTGCGACAGGGTTGTGTTCTTTCACCATACTTGTTCAATCTGTATGCTGAGCAAATAATACGAGAAGCTGGGTTCTATGAAGAAAAATGTGGCATCAGGATTGGTGAAAGACTCATTAACAACCTGCAATATGCTGATGATACAACCTTGCTTGCTGAAAGTGAAGAGGACTTGAAACATATACTTATGAAGATCACAGAGCACAGCCTTCGATATGGATTACATCTCAAAGTCAAGAAAACAAAAATCCTCACCACTGGACCAATAAACAGCATTCTTATCAATGGAGAAGAGATTGAAGTTGTCAAGGACTTCATTCTTCTTGGATCAACTGTCAACACTTGAGGAAGCAGCGGTCAAGAGATCAGACGACGTATTGAATGGGGCAAATCTGCTGCACAGGAACTTTTTAAAGTACTGAAGAGCAGAGATGTCAGCTTGAGAACTAAGGTGCGCCTAATCCAAGCCATGGTATTTTCAATAACCTCATATGGATGCGAAAGCTGGACAGTGAATAAGGAAGATCGTAGAAGAATTGATGCCTTTGAGTTGTGGTGTTGGAGGAGAATACTGAAAGTGCCGTGGACTGCCAAAAGCACCAATAGATCTGTTTTGGAAGAAATACACCCAGAGTGCTCTTTGGAGGCCAAGATGGCTAAGCTTCGTCTCTCCTACTTGGGACACATTGTCCGGAGAGAACAGTCGCTGGAGAAGGATGTCATGCTGGGTAAGGTGGAGGGTCAGAGAAAAAGAAGAAGACCACCAACGAGATGGATCAGCCAGGTGGCATCATTGATGGTGTCAAGTGTGGCAGTGGTAGTGAGGTTGGCCCAGGATCAGACATTGTTTCGTTCTGCTGTGCATGGGGTCTCTATGAGTCGGTTCTGACTCGATGGCACCTGACAACAACAACAACATTCTTTTTTATGGATAAGTCATCTTGTTTTATCCATTTTTCTGTTTCTTTTCAGGAGTGTGTTTCAAGTTGCCAGCTTCAGTACTTAACTGAGTAAATCAACAAAAATGAAAGCAAAAAAGCTGGTGTCAGGTTGATTCCAACTCAAGATGACCCTGTGTCTATAAAAGTAGGACTGCTTCTTAGGATTTTTAGAAGCAGATTGCCAGGACTTTGTTTTGAGGTGTCCTTGGATATGTTTGATCCATCAACTTTTCAGGTAGTAATTGAGTGCTTAGCTGTTTTCACCACCCGGGAATTCCTAACAAGCAGCACCAGGAGTTCCAAAGAAAAGGCAGGCAGCAGAAGCAACATGAGGAGCAAGGTTGGAAAGGAAGGTGTCCTGTAGGCCAAAATGGGGAAACAAAACAGTGAGGTTAGGCGCTGCTATTAGACTGATGTTATCTTCCTTCGTCAGATAGGATGTAGCCTCCTCTGTATGAATATGTTACACTGAAAACAGGAAAACATGATGGATGGATTGATTGATTTAGCAAACACTTCCAAAACTATGATTTCAATATCTGAGGCTTGGTTTGACAAATTGAAAACACTTGAACATTTTCACCTTAATATTTAACTCTTTCATGACCGAATCATTTCCTGCTTTGAGGTTTTTTTGTTAATACTATGCGTTAATGCCAGATTTCCTAATGTGATGCAGTAGGATCAGCACTGGATTACTAACCACAAAGTTGGTGGTTCAAACCCACCAGCGGCTCATTGAAAACCCTATACAGAGTCTCTATAAGTTAGAACTGACTCAAACGCACTTAAAACCACCACCATTACCACCATGTGTTTTCAGTAAATGTAAAACATGCTGAAATCAACGGAAACATTTTCTTTTTTAGGCATTATGGATTTTGATGGACTTTAGATGTGGTGCTGTAGGATCAACCATGGACTTTGAACCACAAGGCTGGTTGTTTAAACCCACCAGCTTCCCCTGGAAACTCTTTATAAGTTTGCTACCAGTTGGAACCAACTCAATGGTACTTAACAACAACAACAACATGGATTTTGATATAATTATATCCCATGTAGACTTTGGTGGTGGATCTGGTAGGGTGAAGCATATTTCTTCAGATCCATGAAGTTATATGCATGTTCTTGCTAGGCAGTAGCACACAGTACAACTGGGATAGTGTCTTCCCAAGAAATCTGAGAGGCTGAAATGTTGGTGAGTATTATATGAGCCCCACAGGTCATGAAAGGGTTACACTGTGTAAAAGATTTGATCCTTTTTTATTTCCCTCACTAACACTTTTTCTTAGAAGAGTCCTTTGATGTCAAGGAGATTTTTTTTTTTTTTTTTTTATGACTCTTGAGAGTATTTCTTTTCTTTTTATTCTGAGAAACAGGAAGTTACTCACTTTCTCTGAAGTAAACAAACCAGAATGCAAAAGGGTTCTTAGTTACAGTTTACAATTTCAACCCTCAGGTAACATAGACAATTCTACCACTCCTTACCTTCTGCTTTGCAACACAAAGACAGTCTTTTTAGCAAATGTCCAGTTGTCTCCCACTATTCTTTTAATGTGAGCACCTGATTTTCTCATATTTATTAATCAATTCATAGTTGCAAAATTAGAAAACTTGTACAAGCTTACATTATATTTCAACATAAATTTATATACACAGAAGCTCTGGTAGCATAGTGGACTATGAGCTGACTGCACGTTCAAAATTCTCATCTACCAGTCACTCTGCGGGAGAAAGTTGACATTTTCTGCTCCCATAAAGATCTACAACCTCAGAAACTCTATATAAGGTTCCTATAAGTCAGAACTTACTCCACAGCACAGTCACCGCCAGATTTCTATGCACAAATACACATAAGTACACAAGCTCACACAAATAATTTGCTAGGAAGGAAATAAAATATTTTTAATCTTTATCTGTGCTAGAAGATTGTGGGGAGGGTTCTTCATATTCATTATATAAAATGTCTGAATACACAGCTAGCTGGGGAGAGGACATATAGTATTCACTAAATTTTCATAGGGTCTCTTTGAAACTTTTTCAGTAATGAAAGGCTAGGAATACTGCAATAACAAATGGAATATCAGTAACTAAGCTTACCAATGTTTTGTTTCTTGCTCATGGGTATATATACAATACAGTTTGATGGAAGGGTGAATTGGGGAGTTGGTGGGGAAGAGTTTCTCAACAATCAGCTTCTTACATAGTCAGGGATCTAGGTTGATAAAAACTCTGCTATTCTATAGTTGAGGAGTCCTAGTGTGCCACTGTGGATTAATGCGCTGGACTGCAAAGTGGGTGTGAACCGCAAGGTTGGCAGTTCAAGCTCACCAGTCACTCCTCAGAAATCCTATACAGTATTGTTATGGGTCAGAACTGACTTGACAGCACTTAACAACAACAACAACAACAACATGCTATAATTGTATGATCTTGGTTACTATGGCTGGAGAAAAAGTAGCATTGAACTCTTATACCGGCTTTTCAATTCTTGTTCCCAGAAGGAAAATATGTAACTTCCCACTTACTATTCCACTGGGAACCATTAGTTTCATTGTTATTGTTGAGTGCCGTTGAGTTGGTTCTGACCCATAGTATCCTTGCAGCTCAAACACCTTTGCAGTTCAGCACATTAACCCACAGTGTCACACCAGGACTCCTACCTAATTTTATAGTAAATCTGGTAAGTATAAATTTGTGTATGTCTAGAGAGACATACAAGGAGCTCTGGTAGCGTAGTGGTTACGAATCGGGCTGCGAACCTTAAGGTCAGCGGTTCGAAACTACCAGCCGCTCCGCGGGAGAAAAATGAGGC
>NW_006408842.1:2661308-2662523 GCF_000296735.1 Chrysochloris asiatica
TCAGAAAACCAAAAAGGAAAACATGCTCAGCATTTCTCAAGCTAAGGGAACTGAAGAAAAAATTCAAGTCTCGGCTTTCTGTTATTGAAATATTCTCTGCGCAAAATAATGAAGATGCAAAAAGCATCAAGAGAAGATGGAAGGAACACAGAGTCACTGTAACCAAAGGAAATGGTTAATGTTTAACGGTTTCAAGAGGTAGCATATGATCAAGAGCCAATGATACTGAAGGAAGAAGTCCAAGGTGCATTGAAGAAATTGGTAATAAATGAGACACCAGGAATTGATGGAATAAAAATAGAAATCTTTCAAGAAAATGAGGCAGCACAGGAGGCACTCCCTCACCTCTGCCAAGAAATTTGGAAGACAACTATCTGGCCTACTGATTGGAAGAGATCCATATTTGTGCCCATTCCAAAGAGAGGTGACCCAATGCAATGCGGAAATCATCGGGCAATCTCTTTGATATTCCATGCGAGTAAAGTTTTCTTAAAAGTAATACAGAAATGGCTACAATCATACATTGACAGAGAAGTTCCAGAGGTTTAAGCCAGATTCAGAAGAAGCCATGGAATGAGAGATATCATTGCTGATGCCCGATGGATCTTGGCTGAAAGCAGAGAATATCAGAGAGATGTTTACCTGTGGTTTATTGACTATGCAAAGGCTTTCGATTGTGTGGATCATGACAATCTATGGACAACATTGCTAAGTATGAGTAATCCAGAACACTTAATTGTGTTCATGAGGAATCTGTACCTGGACCGAGAAGCAGTTGTTCAAGCAGAATATGGGAACATTGAATGTTTTAAAATTGAGAAACAAGGTTATATTCTTTCACCATACTTATTCAATCTGTATGCTGAGCAAATAATCCAAGAATCTGGGTTCTATAAAGAAAAACGTGGCATCAGGATTGGAGGAAGACTCATTAACAACCTGTGATATACAGATGATACAACCTTGCTTGCTGAAAATGAAGAGGACTTAAAGCACTTACTGATGAAGATCAAAGAACACAGTCTTCAGTATGGATTACATGTCAATGTAAAGAAAACAGAAATCCTCACAACTGGACCAATACATAACACTCTTATCAAGGGAGAAAAGATTGAAGTTGTCAAGGACTTCATTCTTCTTGGATCAACTATCAACAGTCAAGGAAGCAACAGTCAAGACATCAAACGACGTATTGCATTAGGCAAATCTGCTGCA
>NW_006408842.1:2662968-2664193 GCF_000296735.1 Chrysochloris asiatica
GACGGCACCTAACAACAACAGAAAGAGTGAGCAGGAGAAAGATGAAACTTTCTGCTCCTGCAAAAAGATATAAAACTTCAGAAACCCTATGCAGGGTCACTATGAGTGGAAACCATCTCCATGGCACTTAATAACAGCAACAGATACTGATTTAGCACAAGAAATAGATATTTAAATGTGTTAGCTAAGATTCTGAAGGACACAGACATCATAAATGTGATGATTAATATATATGTTAATTTGGCTAGACCATGATTCTTAGTGGTTTGACAGATATAAGGTAACGATTCTTCATTTTGTGATCTCATGAAAATAATGAATCAGCTGTAAAGGGAGTTTTTTTGTGGGGTATGCCTGCATCCAACTATATGGATGTCTTGTAATGCTCAAGCTCTCTCTCTTGATTTTTCACTTGTCTCATGGTGTGACTTCTGGTTCTTGGGAAAGCCTTTAGTCAGTCACCTGAACTGCAGATTCTGGGTTCATCAGTTCCTGCAACTATGTAAATCAGAAGAAACAGACAGCCTGCCACCTGACCCATGGCTTTGGGAATGGTTAGTTCCTACAGTAGTGTGAGCCATTTCCTTAATAAACCTTTCTTTATATATCAATATGTATACTTCACTGGTTTTGCTTCTCTAGAGAACCTAGCCTAAAACAATAACCTATATATGTTATTATTGTTTACTGCCATTGAGTCAGTTCTGACTCAAAGCTATGCTATGCCAAATAGTATGACACACTACCCAGTCCTGTTGTTGTTGTTGTTACGTGCCATCAAATCGGTACTGACTCATAGTGACTTTATACACAGAAAAATGAAACACTGCCCAATCCTGGGCCAACGTCACTATCATTGCCTCGCTTGAGCCCATTGATGCTGCCACTTTGCAAATCCATCTCACTGGGGGTCTTCCTCTTTTTCTATTACCCTCAACCTTACCAAACATGATATCCTTCTCCAGCGACTGCTCCCTCCTGACAATATGTCCGAAGTATGAGAGAAAATGTTTGGCCCTCCTGGCCTTCAAGGAGCACTCTGGCTGCACTTTGTCCAACACAGATCTGTTGGTTCTTTTGGCAGCCCATGGCACTTTTCAATATTCTCCTCCAACACCATAACTCAAACGTGTCAATTCTTTATTCACTGTCCAGCTTTCGCATGCATATGAGGTTATTAAAAATACATGGCTTGGGTCAGGCACACTTAGTCTTCAAGTCCCGT
>NW_006408842.1:2664483-2665622 GCF_000296735.1 Chrysochloris asiatica
AAGCTGTAAATCTTTACGGGAGCAGAAAGCCTCAACTTTCTTCCACCGAACAGCTGGTAGTTTCGAACAGCTGACTGTATCAATCCTCAAAATCATTGCCAAACTTGAGCACATTGATGTAGACATTGTGTCAAGCCATCTTGTAGATGGTCTTCCTTTTTAATGGACTGGGTACATGAAATGAATTTTTACCATCGTTAATTCTAAAGACCATTGTGGTAGTATTTCTTCTAAAAAAGATGTGTTCATCTTCTGAAAGTCAAAGGTATATTGTACACTCTTCACCAATGCCATAATTCAAGTGCATTGATTATTATCTGGTCTATGTATGGTGGTGGTGGTTGTGTGCTGTCAAATCGATTCCAACTCATACTGACCCTATATAGTGTGCTCAAGGCTGAAAATCTTTACTGGAGCAGAAAGCCCAAGGACTGATTGGTTGAGTCTAACTGCTAAACTTGCAGTTAGTAACCCAGCTAATAGTTCACTATGCTACCAGGGATCCTTGGCATCTATATGGATATGATTAATAAGCAAATATGTAAGGGATCAAAAATTTAATTTAGGAACTCATAGAGTTGTGCTTCTTAATAATATTTCTACTTGTGAATGGAGTAAAAGGAGGACAGAGTGTGTAAGTGCTGGACTAGAAGCACCAACAATTATGTTCTCACTAACATAATTCTACTTAGGAAGATATAAATGCCTTCAACAATTTGCAGCCTTTTTGCATAAAAACAAAACCTTTTTTTTAAACATAAAAGCATGAAATGATTTGAATCATAGCAGCACTATATTGTTGGCATGTGGAACAGTTTCAAAATTACACTTACATCATTTTTGAAATAAAACAGAATTGAGGGCATCATGAAAATGGATTTTAGGTCCACATATTGGGGAGCTTGGCCTTGTTTTTCTCAGGCTCATTCTCCATACAGTGATCTGAGACACAGAACTGCTCAAACTTGTTCCAGTTCTCAGTTAATCTCAGAATAAAGTATAAGCTTCTTGGAGTTCATTATTAAGTCCAAGATTATCTCATCCCTGACTATTTCTTCAAGTTACACCTCGACCATGACCTACCTCTTACTCAGCTCTTTTAGAATTCCAAACTTTGGCACACTAAGTGTCTCACATTG
>NW_006408842.1:2669355-2670461 GCF_000296735.1 Chrysochloris asiatica
CAATCTTTTCTTCATTTATTATGATGTTCTTTATTGGTCCAGTGGTGAGGATTTTTGTTTTCTCTACATTTAGGTTCAGTCCATAATGAAGGCTGTAGTTTTTGATCATCATCAGTAAGTATTTCAAGTGCTCTTAGCTTCCATCACCAAAGTTGTGTCATCTGCATATTGTATATTGCATAAGTATGGTGAGAGGATACAACTCTGATGCACATCTTTCCTGATTTTAAACCATTCCGTCTGAATGACTACATCTTGGTTTATGTACACTTTTCTCACGAGCACACTTAAGTATTCTGGAATACTCATTCTTTGCAATGTTATCCATAGTTTGCTGTGAGTCACATGGACGAAAGCCTTTGCATAGTAAATAAAGAGCAAGTAAACATTTTTCTGGTATTCTCTTCTTTCAGCCAAAATCTATCTGATATCAGCAATGATATACTGAGTTCTGACTCCTCCACTGATCTGAATTTCTGGCAACTCCCTGTTAATGTACTGCTGCAACTGTTTTTGGATTATCTTCAGCAAAATTTTACTTGCATGTGATATTAATGATATTGTTTGATGATTTCATCATTCTGTTGGGTCTCCTTTCTTTGGAATGAGCACAGATATAGATTCCTTCCAACTGGTTAGTCAAATTTCTTGACATAGATGAGTGAGCACCTCCATTGGAGCATCACTTTGTTAAAAGGTTTGAATTTGTATACTGTCAGTCCCAGGAGGCTGCTTTCCATCAATGACTTCAGTCTTGTTTCTACTTATTCTTTCAATACTGTTGGTTCTCGATCATATGCTACCTTTTTTTTTTTTTTTTAATTATGAACTGAGTGATAGTTTACATGGGAGAACTTGGCTTTACACCATCATTTCACTCATATACTACCTCCTGAAATGGTTAAACATTGCCCATTTCTTTATGGTACAGTGACTCCCTGTATTCTTTCCATCTTCTTTTGATGTTTCCAGCAATATTCAATATTTTGCCCATAGAATCCTTCAACACTACAACCTGAGGCTTGAATTTTTTCTTCAGTTTTTTCACTTTGAGAAATGCTGAGTGTGTTCTTTCGTTTTGGCTTTTTAACTCCAGGTCTTTGCAC
>NW_006408842.1:2672800-2673976 GCF_000296735.1 Chrysochloris asiatica
GTTCTGCTGTGCATGGGGTCTCTATGAGTCAGTTCTGACTCGATGGCACCTGACAACAACAACAACATGATTATGTCTACAGATCTTTATTCTTTTATTCAGAGTCCTGACCACTTTTAAGATTATATGAACTAAATGAAGAAGAATATAGCATCAGGATTGAAGGAAGATTCATTAAAAATTTGCAATATGTTTCCTAATTCTCTAAGATTTTCTTGACTTTTTCTGCTTGGAATTGGTGTTTTCAGGTGATGTTTTATTTACCAACATTTTTTGATCCCTTCCTTCTATTAATTGCAAAGGCCACATGGCTTCACCTTTGCTCATTCCAGTTCCTGTAACTAATCTTGACATTTAAGCAAGATCATTTAGAAAACTCTTGATGAGAACTCTAGGTGGACAATTTTCCCTGATGGTTTTCCTCTTAACTTTATCCCCACTTATTGTAACTAATTTCTGTCTGTCTTGTGCCTGATTTTCAGTCTGAAAATTTGCCTTGTGCCTCAGTACCTCTAGAAAATGAACTGTTTTGCTTTGGTCAATGTCCTTGCACCCCATTCCACTTAGGCAATACATTTCTAGATAGGAATTCCTGCCTAGACCCTACCTATACACTTACAGATTTATGAAACTGATTGCCATTATCCAAATAGTGTCTGCTCCTAGTTTGATCTGCCCATCCTCTGAGTACTCAGTAGATACTGCTGCTGAATATTGTTTTTAACTGCTGCTTGCAATACTGTGCTAGTTATATTGCTTATTGTCCTCTTTGGCTGCCTGGACTGGACTTCCACAAAGCACCTCCACATAGTCTTTTCATCTAAAGCCTTCTCTGCCGCAGACCAAACATTAAATTTCAAGTTTGGGTGTCTCTTATTCTGTGCCATTCCACACAATTTATTTTATTATTTTTTTATACTATGGTTTGGGTGAAAATTTACAAAGCAAATTGAGACTGGTCTTGTTTTTATGATTTTGAGTTGTGTTCCACATTTTTCACCTACTTTACTCAGGACTTTGTACTGATCTCTTTCCGAGCAGTCGGCAGTGGAAGCCAGACACAATTTACTTTTTCTGATGTCAGAACAGTGGACCCTGAGGTTCAAGTGGTCCATTAGGTTTTAGGACTAAATGTTTCATATGTCTTTGATTTTCTTCATTCTTTTTTTTTTTTTT
>NW_006408842.1:2674676-2676624 GCF_000296735.1 Chrysochloris asiatica
GATATTCTTCTGCAACACCATACCTCAAATGCATCAATTCTTCTATTGTATTCCTTATTCCCACCACTTGTCTATCAATTTGTCATATTGTGGTGGTTTGCAAGTTGCTGTGATTTTAGAAGTTATGCCACTAGTATCTTAAATGCCAGGAGGGTCACCCATGATGGGCTGATTTCAACAGAGTTTCCAGATTAAGACAGACTAGGAAGAATGAAGCAGACAACTTTAAAATGTTAAGCCACTGAAAACCTTATGAATAGCAGTGGATGTAATTCCAATGTAATTCCAGAAGATGAGAACATTATGAATGGCACCAGAATTTTGCAAGATATAGTGCCGGCAGATAAGTCTCTCAGGTTGAAAGGCACTCAAAATACAACTGAAAAAGAGCTGCCTCCTTTAACTGGAGTTGATCATGATGGCATGAATTTACTAAAGCTTTTGGGACCTTCATTTGCTGACTGGGCGTAATTCAAAAATGAGGAGAAAAAGCTTCAAAACATCCATTAAAATTGGAATATGGAATGTACAAATTATAAATCTAGAAAATTTGGAAATTGTCAAAAATGAATGCATAAAAATCAATATCCTAGGCATTAATGAGCTAAAATGAACTGGTATCAGTCATTTAGAATCTGACAATCATATGGTTTACTATGCCAGAAATGAGGAATTCGAGAAGAAATGTTTAGCAGTCCTTGTCAAAAAAATAAATAATAATTTCAAGATCTATAACTACAGTTCTTGTTGTTGCTGTTGTGAAGTGTCATCGAGTCGGTTCCAACCCATTGCAACCCTGTATAGGGTTTCCAAGGAGCAGTTGGTGAGCTTGAACCACAGACCTTGCAGTTCAAATGACTTTGCAATCTGACGCATTAGCCCACAGCGCCACTCCATAACTACAGTAAAGAGTGGTTAATACCAAAAGTTTTCAAATTTATAACCAACCACTAAAGCCAGTGATGATGAAATTAAAGAATTCTACTAATTTATTTGGTGGGGCTGCAGGATAATGCACTGGACCAGCAAGTTCAGAGGTTCAAATCCACCAGCTGCTCATTGGAAACCCTCTACAGGGTGGCTATGGGTTGGAATCTCGTTGACGGCACTTAACAATGCCAACAAACCTCTTCAGTCTGAAATAGATCAAATATGTAATCATAATGTATTGATAATTACAGGTGATTGTAATGTGTAGGTTGAACACAAAGAGGAAGGATCAATAGTTGCAAAGTGTGACATTGGTGATAAAAATGATGCTGAAGATCCCATAATAAAATATTGCAAGACCAATGACTTATACATTATTAATATCTTTTAAAAACACACACACACACAAAAGGCAATTATACACATGGACCGCATCAGACAGAATACACAGGAGTCAGATTTACTATATCTGTGGGAAGATACAGAGGGGAAGGACCATATCATCAGCCAAAACAAGGCCAGGAGTCAATTGTGGAGCAGACCATATATTGCTCATGTGTAAGTTAGGCTAAAGTTGAAGAAAAGTAAAACCAGTTCATAAGAGCTACAATATAATCTTGAACAAAACTCACTTAAATTTTGAGACCATCTCAAGAACAGATTTGGTACATTATACACAAGTGACTGAAGACCAGAAATCTGTGTATGACATCAAACATGAAGAAAGCAATAGACTATTTAAAAGGCAGGAAATAAAGAAACAAATCAAAATGGATGTCTGAAAAGACTCTGAAGTTTGTTTTCCAGTGTAGCTATGTTGAAGCAAATGGGAAAAATGAGGACATAAAGGGCTGAACAAAAAATCCCAAGGGACAGCTCAAGAAGACAAAGTTAGGTATTATAATGAACTGTACAAAGATCTGGAGTTAGAAAACCAAAAAGGAAGAACACACTTAGTGTTTAAGTTGAAAGAACTGAAGAAAAATCCAAGCTTTGACTTGGAATATTAAAAGATTCT
>NW_006408842.1:2676724-2677803 GCF_000296735.1 Chrysochloris asiatica
AATGAATTGGAATCAACTCAACCACACTTAACAACAACAACAACAACATGGGCATAATGGATCCTGGTATGGCACTGTAGAATAAGTGAATCGACTCAACCACACTTAACAACAACAACAACAACATGGGAAAAATGGAGTCCTGTTATGGCGCTGTAGGATAAGCATTGTACTGTAAGGTTGGTTTGAACTGAAAGGTCTGTGAGTCAAACTCATCATTCACTCTTTGGACACCCTATATTGAGTCACTATGAGTCAGAACTGACTTGAAGGCAATTAACAAAAAATAGGTGGTATACAATGAGTCATTGAAAGATAAAGAAATGGTTGATGTTGTTCAACCATTTCAAGAGGTAGCATATGATCAAAAACAGGTGATATTGAAGGAAGATGTCAAAACTACACTGTAGGCTTTGGAAAAAACATGATTTCAGAAACGGATTGAATGTACATTGAAATCTTTTAACAAACTGATAGATTACTGGAGGTGCTCAATCATCTATGCCAAGAAATTTGGAAGACAACTACCTGGCCAAACAATTGTAAAAGATCGTTACTTGTGGCCATTCCAAAGAGAGGTGACCAATGGAATGTGGAGATAATGGAACAATATCATTAATGTCACATGCAAGTAAAATTTTGCTGAAGACACAAAAATGGCTGCAACAGTGCATCGACAGGAAACTGCCAGAAATATAAGCAAGACTCAAAAGAACCCCTGAACTAGGAATATCTTTGCTGAAGTTAGATGGGATCTTGGCTGAAAGCATAGCGTGCTAGAAAGTTTACTTGTAATTTATTGACTATGCAAAGGCATAGTGGGTGGATCATGACAAGCTATGTATAACATTGTGAAGAATGAGTATTCCATAATACTTCATTGTACTCATAAGCAACTAGTATATAGACCAAGAGGCAGTGATTCAAGCAAAACAAAGGAATGCTGAATGGTTTAAAATTAGGAAAGGCATGCACTGGAGTTGTATTCTTTCATCATACTTATTCAATCTGTATGCTGAGCAAATAATCCAAGAAGTTGAGTTATGTGAAGAAGAACATGGCATCAGGATTGGAGGAAG
>NW_006408842.1:2679191-2680774 GCF_000296735.1 Chrysochloris asiatica
ACAGACAAGAGGAACTCCACTTGTGGATGATTGCCACTACTGCTGTTGGACATTTTTGATGTAAGTACTCTTTTGTTTCTATTAACTTTTCGTCCTTCCCAGTATGTCCCTTTGCTTTTTTGTGCTGTGGCCTCCTTACTGTCTTTCCTAACACCCAAGTTAAGATGTGTCATTCCTCATGAACACAATTATATATTTTGGAATAATCATTCTCTGTAATGATGTCCATAGTTTGTCATTATCCATACAACTGAAACCCATTGTATAGTCAAAAAAACACAGGTAAGCATCATTCTGGTATTCTCTGCTTTTAGGCAAGATGCATGTGACACCAGCAATTATATTCCTCGTTCCATATCCTTGTCAGAATCTGGCTCAAACATCTGACAGTTCTGTCAATGTACTCTTTTATTTATTTTTTTAAAAGTAGATTACAAAATAAAGGCTTTACTTGATATTATGAATTTCATACCAATTGTTAACTGGATTCAAAATTAATCCTTTTCGATAGCTTTTTAACTATTTTCAGTCTCTCTGTACTTATGACATTTTGCATTTGTGACCCAGGAAATCTTGGAAGCTTTGGAAGTTACAATGGGCAGAATAGTAGCCACCAAACTGTCAAAAACCTCATTCATACATCTACAAATTTGTCCATAGATCAAACTATTTCTTACATTGGTTTGGTGAAATTGTATTTGATGAGTAAAAATTGATGTTACTATTAATTAATAAAATTAAGTTGAGAGTTTACATTAGGGCTCACTCTGTGTGTTGTACAGTTTTATGGCTTTCAACAAATGCACAATGTAATGTGTCCACCATTACAGTATCATATAGAATAGTTTCATTGCTCTAAAAATCTCTTGTTCTCCACCTGTTCATTCCTTCCATCTGTATCCTGTCCCTGAATCCTTGTTGACACTGTGGTTTTTTTCACACTTTAATCTGCCTGATCTGTTGGTAATCTTTCCACTACTTCTGGTCCTGAGGTCTTGATGCTTAGCAGTTGAGGACTCTCTCTTCTCATCCTTTATTATCTTCTCCAAATTTCTTAACATGGATTTTCTTATTCCATGCTGAAATGGGCATTAAAGTTGTTGTAAGCCAAGAATTTTGGGTCACAGAGTTTGGGCTTGTTTTCTGGTTCTGTTGAGCTGCATGGCCAGAATCACTTGTGATTTTCTTCATCGTCTCAGCCTTGGCTGTTTAATATGTAAAATGGAGGTGATCATGTAAAATGGGGATGATCATGATAGTAGCAATTTTACGCAGTCATTGTGAGATATAAATAAGTTAATATGTGTAAAAATCTTTTCTTGTAACTTTGTGTCCTTCTCAGTAAGTTTCTTTGCTTTTTTGTACTTGTAGACTCCTATTGCCTTTCACAACACCCAAGTTAATATGGGTCATTCCTCCTGAGCACAATTCAATATTCTAGAATACTCTTTCTCCCCAATGTTGTCCATAGCTTGTCATGATCCACACAATTGAAAGACTTTGTATAGTCAATAAAGCACAGATAAACATCATTGTAGTTCTTCCTTTTAAAAAGAGCATGGTGTTGTTGTGTGCCTTGATCT
>NW_006408842.1:2682615-2684556 GCF_000296735.1 Chrysochloris asiatica
TCTGTTCGAACAACTGCTTCTTGGTCCAGGTACAGATTTCTCAGAAGTACAATTAAGTGTTATGGAATACTTATACTTCTCAATGTTGTCCATAGCTTGTCATGATCCACACAATCGAAAGCCTTTGCGTAGTCAATAAAGCACAGGTAAACATCCTTCTGGTATTTTGCCCATATAAACCTTCAATATTGAAAGTCGAGACTTGAATTTTTTTTCTTCAGTTCCCTCAGCTTGAGAAATGCTGACGGTGTTCCTACTTTTGATTTTCCAACTCCAGATCTTTTCACATTTCATTATAATATTTGACTTTGTCTTCATGCACTGTCTTCTAAAATTTCCTAATCAGCTCTTTTACCTCCTATTTCTTCCATTTGATTTAGTATCTCTATGCTGGAGAGCAAGTTTCAGACTCTCTTCTGAATTCACTTTGGTCTTTTACTTCTTTCTTGTCTTCCTAATGATCTTTTGCTTTCTTCATGAATTATATTCTTGATGTCATCCCACGACTCTTCTGATAGTTGATCATTAGTGTAGTGCATCAAATTTGTTCTTGAGGTGATCTCTAAATTCAGGTGGGATACAGTCAAGGGCATATTTTGCCTCTCATGGGCTTCTTTCAATTTTCTTCAACTTCAGCTTAAACTGTGCACAGACCAAGAGGCAGTGGTTTGAACAGAACAAAGGAACATGAATGGTTTAAAATTAGGAAAGGTGTCACTAGGGTTGTATTCTTTCACCATACTTATTCAATCTGTATGCTGGGCAAATTATTCGAGAAGCTGGATTATATGAAAAAATGTGGCATGGGATTGGAGGAAAACTCACTAACCACCTGCAATAAGCAGATGATACAACCTTGCTTGCTGAAAATGAAAAGGAGCTTGATATACATATTAATGAAGAACAAATACCATAGCCTTTGGTATGGGTTGCACCTCAGTATAAAGAAAACAGAAATCCTCACCACCGGGCCAATAAATAATATCCATCATATAAATGAAGAAAAGATTGAAGTTGTCAAAGTCTTCATTTTGTTTGGCTCAACCATTAACAGTCATGGAAGCGTTAGGCACATCTGCTGCACAAGACCTATTTAAAGTGTTCAAAAGAAAAGATGTCAGTTTGAGAACTAACTTGTGCCTGACCCAAGCCATAGTATCTTCAATAATTTCATATTCATGTGAAAGTTGAACAATGAATAAGGAAGACTGCAGATGAATTGATGTATTTGAGTTGTGGTGTTGGAGAAGAATATTGAAAGAAGCATGGCCTGGCAAAAGAACCAGTAAATCTATGTTGGAAGAAGTACAGATAGAATGCTCCTTAGAAGTCAGGATGGCCAGAATTTGTCTGTCCTACTTTCGACATATTATCAGGAAGAGCCAATCCCTGGAGAAGGACATCATGCTTGGTAAATTAAATGATCGGCAAAGAAGAGGAAGACACCCAATGAAATGGATTGACACAGTGGCAGCAGAAACAGGCTCAAGTGTAGCAAACATTGAGTGGTTGGTGCATGACCAGGCAGTGTTTCATTCTGTTGCGCATAGGATTGCTATAAGCTGGTACCGACTCATAGGTACCTAACAACACAACAACAACAACCTTCCTGGTGTGGCGCTGTAGGATCAGCACTGTACTTTGAATCACAAGGCCATTATTTTAAACACACCAGGTGCTCCTTGGAAATTCTTTATAGGGTCCCTATGAGTTGGAACCTATTCCACGGAACTTAACAGAAATCCTCCATTAAACAGTTTTACTCTCTCTTCTCCTGCCACAGATTGTTGTCTTCAAAGAATGTTTCATTCTGTTTGTCAACCTTTTCTTTTCTTTTTTTTTTTTTTTTTTCCTCTTTGAATTTAATGAGTTTACACCAAAAAAAAACTTAGGTAGTCATTTTACATTCAAGGAATAGAAATCTTTTTTAAAAAATACAAA
>NW_006408842.1:2685481-2691040 GCF_000296735.1 Chrysochloris asiatica
TGGATCTTGGTCACATGGTGATCACGGTACGATTTCAAAGTAGTGCAATATGGCCATGATGTGCTGCGGCATAAAGACGTAGCCTGTATACAGCGCCATCCCCACTACAGAAACCAGCATCGAATTGAACACAGTCCGCTCCCAGGGCTCCAACATGTAGAACGCAGTGACGAGCAGGTACTGGTAGAAGAACCAGGACATTTGTTTCCAGGCCCGTGCCAGCGCCATTCCAGCCATGCGCTTTACGCAATGAGGTCGATCGTCAGTCTTGTCAACCTTTTCTTGATTTTTGTTTTTTTTTCAATGTTACCAGATTCAGCCATGATTTATTGATGGGATTTTAATTCAATGATTTCAGCCTGGGGAACTGATTCCACCTCTGTCACTGTAGTTATCCCTTGGTGAGGGGCAGCAACCTTCACAGAGGTAGTGTGAGATCCTTCCTATGGAGACCAGGAGGAGGTCGTAGTAGGGCAAGGAAGGCATGAAATATCTCGACAGGAACTCAGGGACAACAACAACAAAAAAGGATAATCTTCCAACTCCACAATTTCCATTCTCTCTCCTCTGTATCTTGGCCAACAAGCCTTGCTCTTCTGAACACTTTTAGAACATTTGACTTACCTCAAATTGTGGTGGTGCCTCTCCTCCAAGAATTTTGGATCTTAGAAGAGTGTCATGTCTGAAACAGGGTTCTCCTACATGTGCTCAGGATTGTTTCCTGGCATGTCAATAACCATGGAGTGACTTGTCTCAGGGTCAAACACTGTAGAACTGTCATCCTGCCATCCCTGCCCATTTCTTGAATATTCAACTGCTGTCAGCTGCATTCCTACACACACACCCAAGAAAAGCTTTTTTACTTTTTTTTTTTTTTTTGAGCCCAGCTGATTGCACTGATTTTTCCTTCTGTTTCTAGAGCACAAAATGCCCCTGGACCCATGGTCACTGAAGAGCTTTTACTAGGCTTCCTGTTACCAAATGGGATCTTCCTGTAAGGTGTTCAGCTTCAAATCTGTAGAATCTATGTACTTGATTTGTGGTAGATGGCCAGTTCAGAATTCTACAGATCTTTAATGGCAAAAGCATACAAGTCAGGGAACTTTTGTATTTGCCCATAAAGGCAATAGAGCAGTTGTACCTTAAGTGATCAAATCTATAAACCAACTCTTTCCCCTTCAACATTCTTTTACTGCTTCTCAATACAGTGATCAAGTATTTGAAGAAAATGATCTACAATCCTTTAGTCTTCTGATGACAAGGGGATTTAGCTAAATCATTAGGCACACAGATGACTTGTTCAGGTTCAATATGGTAGAACATTGGTATTTTCTGTTCCCTTGATGTTGTTGTTGTTGTTAAGTGGCGTTGAGTTGATTCTGTCCCCTAGTGATCCTGTATAGGGTTTCCAAGGAGCAGCTGGTGAGCTTGAACCACAGATCTTGCAGTTCAAATGACTTTGCAGTCTGACACATTAGCCCACAGCCCACACTAGGACTCTGTTTCCTTGATAGTAGGGTAGATTTGAACACCGGCCCATATTCGGATCTGGAGAAAGCCATGGTCTTTAAGAGTTTGTGTTTAGTCTTCTGTTACCCTGTTGCACTTCCATAGGGACTGGACTGACATCAATATTGCAAAACTTTTCTCTCTTTTGATTTTGAATTTGAATTGACCAAAAGCCTCCATAAAGACCATGTTTTCTGAATCTTACACAGTTCCACTGAGCTTCTACTCTCTCTACCCCCAAATATTCTTCTTTATCATCTTTCTTAGTCATGTGCTGGTTTATCTTTCCAGTGGCTAGATTATTGTCCTTGGGGAGGTGGATGTCAATTAACCACTCATAGTGACCCAGGTCAAGGTTTACTTCCCCATCATCATCTGCCATCATCGAGCACAAACACTTCACCATGCTCATAAGGAGATCAAGTTCCTGCATTGGTTGATACACAGGTCAATTTTAATTAGTTACATGTCAACCATATGACTTCAGCATTTAAACCATACCGTTGGCAACTATTCCTTTTCCAGTTCTTTACACAACACCGTCAATAACTAGAATGGACTTCATTTTAGTTTTTGCTTGAAAGACAGGCTGAGAAGGGACAGTAAAAGAGACTGACACGTGAACCAACTGCTGGCCAGACACAAAGTGGCTATGTCGAACTCCTGAAGCAGCTTTGGAGAGACAGTCAACCATTACCTGAGGCTCTGATTTACAAGGGCAATGGAAAGGGTGGGATTTCTTCCTGCACCCCACACTCCCCAGGACAACAAATATAAAGCCAGCACCCTCCCTCATTCACTCCCAGTGCAGATCCCACTCCCAGAGCCGCACTGCTTGGCCCAGTGTGAGGCTGTTTATACTGTGCTGCTCCAGCAAAGATCTACCTCTTGACTAAATAGTAGTGATTTCATACAATATTTGTCCATTTGTAATTGGTTAATTTTACTCAGCATAATGTCCTCCAGGTTCATTCATGTTATGAGGTGTTTCTAAGATTCACTGTTATTCTTTAACATTGCAGAGTGTATGTACCATAGTTCACCTATTCATCCGTTGATGAAGGTTATTTCCATCTTTGTGCTTCACTGAATCATGCTGTGATGAAAACATGGCTGTGTGCATCTATTCATGACATGACTCTTATTTCTGCAGGGTATATACCTAGGGCTGTGATTGCTGGATCATATAATCTTTCTATTTTCAACTTCTGAAAGATGTTCCATACTATTTTTTCACAATGATTGCAGCATATCACAGTTCTATCAGCAGTCTATGAGGGTTCAGTTCTCTCCACAACCATGCCAGCATTTGTTGTTTTCTGTTTTGTTTTTGTTTGCTTGTTTTTAACTTTATCACTGATACTGGAATAAGATGATATCTCATTGTTGTTTTGATTCGTAACTCTTGAATGGCTAATGATAATGAGCATTTCTTCATGTGTTTGCCGGCCACCAGAATGTCTTCTTTGGTGAAATATCTATTCATGTCCTCTCCTCATTTTAAAATGAGATTATTTGTCTTTTTATTATTGTGTTGAAGTTTTGTATACATTTTAGAGATTAATTCCATGTCATTGCCATAATTACTTTCTTAGTCCATACCAGACAATTAAGCCAAGTCATGCCTAGTCATATCTAGAAATGTGACAATTGCTCTTTTTGCATTTGTATGAGCTCCACTACACCTTAGGAGCTGAGACTGTATTTTTAATGAATCCTGGTGTGGTCCTGTAGGATAAGCATTAGATTGCTAACCACAAGGTCAGCAGTTCAAACTACCAGCTTATCCTTGGAAACCCTATGCAGGGTTGTTAGGAGTCAAAACCAAGTTATGACATGCAACAAAAATAATGTATTCCTTCATGCTTACATGTCCCCATTAAGCATATCAATAATTCTTTAAGTTATAATTATTGCATTAAATAACCAAATCGGAAGCAAAAATCGCAGAAATGCATACACATACACACACACACATTCATGCCTATGTTGACCAAAGTCCTACCCCTCTTGTTTCTGTTGTCTCCTCTATTTCTACTACCCTGAAAGAGTATGTGGAAAAATACTCATTGTGGAAAAATATGATTTTGCAAATAAATCTGTTTTATGGATAATTTTTCTAAGTCTTAAAATATTTTACAGCATCTCATTGCTATAAGGATGAATAATACCAAGAATACCAAGAATAAAATCTGTGACTGAGAATAGTTTTCAACTGAAGGTGAATATACAGTCACCCACAGGCTGATTTGATTTGAGTATAGTCCATTTTCTTTCAGACAGTAGGTTTATGAGACAGTGTTGAGACTGTCTGAGCAATTCAAAAATTTAAAGGCAATTTAGACTTTCTGTCTTTGACCAGGGCAAAGCAGCTGGAGAGTATTTGTACTCAAAGGGCAGTACATGGCACTGCATTCATTCTCCTAAAGCTAGTTAGCAGAAGTTATAAAAAATATATATTTTACAAGAAAGTTTTCAAGCCACTCAACTGTATCAATTTCCAGGATACCTTTTTCTTTACTTAGGAAATGAGTCACATTTTTTCTTCCACTAAGCAGTTTGCCTTTTCATTTCTGATTCATTTGTTTCTATTTGTTTGCTTATTTAATTTTTGTATTGACATTAAAGCCCCATAAGTAAAAAAAAAAATTAAATATACATACAATGAAACACCTCTCTTAAATATCCATTCTCCATCTACCCAGTTTCCCATTTCCTAGGTAATCATTATTGTTACTTTCTTGGGTGTACCTTTTGAAGGCTTTTCCTGCATATACAAATGAATATGAATTTGCATTTTAATTTTCACTTATTTTCAAATATAATGGGGTACACCTAGGGTAATTAACTCTCTCAGTGTTATCACTGGAAGTCTTGTACCCCAGGAATCTACTTTATGCAGTTGTCATTGAGTGTTTTAACCATAGGGGTCTCATCCATCTCAAAGAAGAATTGTGCTCCATAGGGTTTCAATGTCTACTTTTTGCAAGATTACCAGCCCTTTCTTCCTAGTTGTCTTTGGGTGGATTCAAACCACCAACCTTTTAGTTAAGGTTTCCCACTCCAGGTCTTCCAAATACTAATATATTTTGTAGATCTTTTCATATGTGTATAAAGAAAGTCTTTATTCCTATTTATGACTAAATGATTGTGTGGATGAACATTAAACATTTAAATACTCTCTAGTTGATGGATAATTGAGGTTTTTTTCTTATAACCTTTTACTATACTGGACAATATTGTAATGAATTAGAAAAACAAAACAAAACAGTTGACATCAAATTGATACCCATTCAAGGCAACCACATCATATTTCATAGTAGAACAGTTCCATATTTTTTTTCAGTGTTTGTGATCTTTTGGAAGATTAGCAGGCCTTTTTTTCTGAGGTGCCTGAAAGATTCAAGCTGCCAATCTTTCAGTTAGCAGTCAAGTACTTAATGATTTGTACCACTCAGGGATTCTTTGTGCAATGATTAAGCATGCACATAAATGTGGAGTATATCTTAAATTTATGATATCAGAAGTGATATGCATGGGCAAAAGGGAATATGCATGTCATGGATTGAGTCCTGGTGTGTACTACAAGATCAGCTTGTTCTGCAAGGTCAGTGATTCAAACTCACCTTTACCCTTTCAACAAGCAAGGTTGTCATCTGCATATCTCAGGTTGTTAATGAATCTTCCTCCAATCCTAATGCCACATTCTTCTCATAATCCAGATTTTCAGATTATTTACTCAGTCTACAGATTAAATGAATATGGTGAAAGGATGCAATCCTGGTGCACACCTTTTCTGAGTTTAAACCATTCAATATCCCCTTATTCTGTTCCAACAATTGCCTCTTGGTCTATGTGCAGGTTCCTCATGAGCACAATTAAGTGTTCTGCGATTTCCCTTCTTGACAACATGATAGGTGCAGAAGAATGCATTTGCATAGTCACGCAACACAAGTAAGTATCTTTCTGGTAGTCTCTGCATTTTGCCAAGATCCATTTAATTTTGACAGTTACATCCCTCATTCACATCCTCTTCTGAATGCAATTGAA
>NW_006408842.1:2691540-2696985 GCF_000296735.1 Chrysochloris asiatica
TAATAATAATAATAATAAAATTTTACGTAGTTAAATTTTCAACCTCATAATTATGGGGGTTTTTTGGTTAGAAAGGCTATCTTTACTTCAAGGTTACAAAGGAGATTTACCATGTTTCTTTAGCATTTTATGCTGTTATTTTTGACAATTAAATCTGAGTTATTTGGAATTTATCCTCATGAATGATGGAATGTTTCTCACTTAATCATCTTTTCCAGAAGTTGTTACAGCATCTTTTATTAAATTCTGTATTTGTTCATTGCTGATTTGAAATGTCACCTTAATCATATACTTAGTGTCTCTGTGTATAAAGGTTTTTTTCCGAAGTTATTTTAATCTATTATTCTAACAATTTATGCACTGGTATCATATTGTTTTAATTATCAAGGTTTTGTAGGGCCTCAAACTTGTTCATTCAAGTTTGACCATCCCTCTATCCCACCAACCCACCTCAGCTGAGAATTGGCATTTTCCAAACCAGATGGACTGAATCACAATTTTAACTAAGCCTCCAGGTGATTCTTTTGTTGTTATATTAGGTGCCATCATCACTTCTGACTCAAAGCAAACTTTTGTGCAAAAGAATGAAACACTGCTCAGTCCTGCAAATCCTCATAATTGTTATGCTTGAGCCCTTTGCTACCACAGTGTCAATCCCTCTCCGTGGGGTTTTTCCCGACAATTTACCAAGCATGATCATGATGACTGATCCATTATGACAACATGCCCATAGTATAAGAATCCATTCTGATAATATTTCCAAAGTCTCACTATCCTGTCTTCTAAGGAGCATTCTGGCTACACCTATTCCAAGGCAGAGTTATTTGTTCTTCTAGAAGACAGTTTTATTTCTTCTTCTAGCAATCCATGGTACTTTTCATATTCTTCTCCAACACCATAATTCAAAGTCTTCTATGATATTCCTTATTCATTGTCCAACTTTCTCATGCACATGAGGTTATTGACAACAACTTGGCTTGAGTCAGGCACACCTTAGTCCTCAAATTGGCATCCTTGCTCTTGAACACTTTAAAGAGGTCTTATGCAGCATATTTCTTCACAAAGAGGTGCAATCCATTCTGAAGACTGTGGTCTTTGATCGACATCAATAAATATTTGAATACGTCTTCACTTCCAGTAAGCAAAGTTGTATAATCTGCATATTGCATGTGTTTAATGAGTCTTCCTCCAAACTTTATGCCACATTATTCATTATGTAATCCAGCTTCTTGGATCATTTACTTGGCATGCATATTAAATAACTATTTCCTGATTTTAAATCATTCATTATCCTCTTTTCCTGTCCTAACAACTGCCTTTTGATCTATGTACAAGTTCTTCATGAGTACAATTAAGTGTTCTTGAATACCCGTTCTTCACAATGTTATCTATAGTTTGTCTTAGAAAGTCTTTGCACAGTCAATAAAGCACAAGTAAACATCTTTCTGGTGCTCTCTGCTTTTAGTCAAGATCCATCTGCTGTCAATAATGATATCTCTTATTCCACTTCTTCTGAATCTGCTTGAATTTCTGGTAGTTCCCCATTGATGTACTGTAACCGCTTTTGAATTATCTCCAGCAACATTTTACTTGAATGCGGTATTAATGATATTGTTCTGTGATTTCCACACTCTACTGGGTCACCTATCTTTGGAATGGGCACAAATACGGATCTCTTCCAACCAGTTAGCCAGTGAGCTGTTTGTCAAATTTCCTAGTGTAAATAAGTGAGGATCTCCACAACTCTGGTCTTTGGTCATTAGTGTCTGATGATCAAATCTGTTTCTGATATGATCTCTAAATTCAGGTAGTATTTGTTCAAGATCATATTTTAGCTCTAATGGATGTTTTACATTTTATTCAACTCCAGCTTGAACTTGCATATGAGTAACTGATGGTCTGTTCCACAGTCTGCCCCTACCCTTATTTAGGCTGATGATGTTGAGCTTTTCCACCGTCTCTTCCAGAGGTAGTCAGTTTGATTCCTGTATCTCACCTGATGAAGTCTATGTGTATAGTTGTCTTTTATTATTATTATTATTTTAAATGTCTTTGCAATGAACAGGTCATTGGTCTTGCAAAATTCTATCATGCAATCTCCAGCATCATTTCTATCACCAAGGCCATATTTCCAACTACTGATCCTTTTTCTTTGTTTCCAACCTTCAAATTCCAATCACCAGTAATTATTAACACATTTTCATTACACATTTGATGAATTTCAGAGAGAGGATGTTGGTAGAATATTTCAATTTCTTCATCACTGGCTTTAGTAGTTGGTGTATAAATTTTAATAATAGGTCCACCGGCCAATCTGCAGGAGAAAGATGAGGCTTTCTGCTCCTAAGTAAAGCCTCAGAAACCCTATACAAGGCCGCTATGAGTTGGAACTGACTCATTAGCACTTCACAACAAGAAGTGGTAATTGCTGTTTCCCTTGTAGACCTACAGATATTAGTTGATCACAGACAGAACTGTGCCTCAAGATAGATCGTGGAAAGTTCTTTTAGACAATATGATATTATTTATCTTGAATTTGTTTTTCTCAGTATAGCAAACCATATGAATCTGATTCTAAATAGCCAATACTAGTCCATTTTTATTCACTAATGCTTAAGATATTGATGTTTATGCATTCCATTTCATTTTTTTAAAGCTTTTATTGTGAATTTAGTGATAATTTACATGGGAGAGCATCAGATTTACATTCATCCTATCATATTTCATTTCATTGCAATGATTATAATCCTCACCATACATCATCATTCAACAGAATTTTGTTTCCAATCCCTCTGTTTTTTTGGGTTGTTTTTTTTTTTTTTTTTTGGCATGTACACTGAAGCACTTCAATTTTGACAACTTCTGATGCTCTTAGACTCATACTTCCACACATTCCATATTGTAATTATTAATGGATGTTTGAAGCACTTACTCCTCATTTTGAGTTGTGCTCAATCAGAAAATGAACATCCCAAAAGCTTTACTCAAATTTATCCTCATGGTCAACTCTACTTTGAGGAAGCTCTTGCCCAGTTGTATTTTGAATACTTTCCAACCTGAGGAACTCATCTTCCAGCATTATATCTGACAATGTTTTGCTGCTATTCATAAGGTTTTCAGTGGCTAATCATTTATAAGTAGTCTGTGTTTCCTTCTTTCTCTTTTGTCTTTGGAAGCTCAGATGAAACCTACACAATATGGCGACCCTGTTGGTATGTAAAATACCAGTGATGTAGCTTCCAGCATCACAGCCACACACAAGCTACCACAGTACCACAAACTGAGAGGTGAGTGATGGATTCTGTCCATATACTCTATCAGTATTGCAAGTTGAGGCTTGAATTTTTAATTCAGTTCTTTCCACATGAGAAACGCTGAGTACGTTCTTCCAGTTTTCTGATTCCAAGTCTTTTCACATTTCATTATAATATTTGACTTTGTTGTCTCAAGATGCTTTTTTTTTTTGAAAATTTCTGTTCAGATTTTTGTCTCCATTTTTCTTCCATTTGCTCTAGCATCTCTACACTGAAGAGCAACCTTCAAAGCCTCCTCTTCTGACATCCATTTTGATCTTTTCTTTTTTTTCTTGTCTTCCTAATTACTTGTTGATTTATTTGTATGTGATGTTCTTGATGCCATTCCACAATACTTCTGGTTTTTGGTCATCGGTGTATAACGCATTGAATCTGTTCTTGAAATGGTCTCTAAATATAGGTGGACTATATTTAAGGTCATGTTTTGGCTTTAGTGGTCTTGTTTTAATTTTCTTCAGATTCAGCCTGAACTTGCATATAGAGTATCTGTTCCACAGTCTGCCTCTGGCTTTATTTTGGATGATGATATTGAGCTTTTCCACAATCTCTTCCAATAGATGTAGTCCATTTGATTACATGTAATTATATTACAATTTGTGAAGTCCATGTGTATAATCACTTTGTATGCTGCTTAAAAGAAGTATTTTCAATTAATGAGTCATTTGTATTGCAAATTTCTATCCTGCTATCTCCAGCATTATTTCTATCACCATGGCCATATTTTCCAAAGAGTAATCCTTTCTAATTGCTTCCAACCTTCACATTCTAATCACCATTATTTGCTAAAGCATCTTGATTACGTATTCGATCAATTTTAGACTGAACAATTTGATGATGGTGGTGGTGACTGTGTAACACTGAATAGGCTCCAACTCATAGTAACCCTGTATAGGTTTTCTAAGTGTGTACATTTTTATGGAAGCAGTATTGTCTGTTCTGCACACCGAGTATTTTGTGCTGACTCCAAAGCAGCTAGGATCACAGTCTTTGCATTCTTGAGGGTAGCTAAGAAAGAGGGGGAATCTCACTAGTTCAGAGCTGGCTAGCACCAGCTCTGAATGTCTGGAGTACGCTTCACCTAAATTCAGAATCTGGGTTTGATGCATCTCACAACTGTACAGCTTGTGACTCCAATGGCCTAGAGAGCAGGAGTTTTACTGGGAGTGTGTGTGAGGTCTGGTCATTCCTCTGATCATCAGGGGAATGTGGAGAACAAGAAAATATTGTACCTTTCTCTTCACAGTAAGTGGTATGCTTCTGTGTCACCAAGTCACCATCTGTCTTCAAAGCCATCTGCAAAAGTTCAAGATGGCAGTGCCATGCCTGGCTGGCTAGCAGAGATCACTTGTTTCCTTTTTTCCCCCTTTTTCCTTGTTGGTTCAATCTTTTCCTAGTGAGGGCCAGTCCTGGGCTGAGCAGTGCTGGCACTGCAGGTTTAGAATATGGTTCACCTGAATCTAGGCACTGGAGTTGGTACAGATATCATCCAACTCACTTTGATGAGGCTCTCAATTACATGGTTCACTACCATGGGGGATATGTGGCTGTAGGTTGTCAACACATCTGGTCAGCAGGAGAGTGTGGGGAACAAGCAAAAAGTGTCACCTTTCTCTCCATCAGTCATCAACTAGTAGGCCTCTCTACCACCAAGTCGCTGTCTGTCTACAAAGCTGCTCACAAATGTTCAAGATGCTTGCACCACATTTGGTCGGCTGACACAGGTCACCGCTCTGTCTCCTTTTTTTGCCATGTCTGTTCAGTTTGTTCTCCTAGTAAGCATTCAATCCACTTCTCTATCCCTTCATCTGAAGTTCAGGTTTCCAGGACTAACATCGGTATCTGTTTCATTCGTTTTCTGTATTTCATTGTAGAGGGTCTTTGTACCACTTTTGCCTAATCTGCCATCTTGCCATGTCTCCTCCAAACTCAAAGTCTTGTCTGAGTTCTGCTTGTTTATGGTCTTCAGATTGGTATGTCCATTTATTACAAGAAAATGAAAAAGTGAACAGCTGAAAGAAAACTTTCCATGATAGTTAAGGTTTTGTGTCAACCTGACTGAATCTGAATTCTCAGCAGTTTGGCAGTTAAGATGTAGTAATCCCCAATGATGAGATCTCATATAATATAATCA
>NW_006408842.1:2698165-2700814 GCF_000296735.1 Chrysochloris asiatica
GAGTCCCAACATGGATGAAATTATCTGGTTCAGTCCTACTGTCCCTCCAAAGAACTGGTAGAATGTAGGCACACACAAAAGGAACCAATGAGGCAGTAGTTTAAGCAAATATATTTTAAAAGCACAGACGAAACATAGATGTTCTCACAGAGTGGATAACAGGTTTCAACTTCCCATGAAAGGGGAGTGCTGAGTGTGTTCTTGAATAAAAGGTTGACATCACTTTTTATGATGTTCTTCTCTAGAGCAGGCTCTGGATCTGATAATTGTCTCCTGATTCCTAAATTTTCCTATCATAATTTACGACCCAAAATTTGTCATTTCTTCCTGAGTCTAATGTTCTTCTTTCCCATTACATCAGACTGTATTGTAAGTATTCATAAGCTAAGCATAATGCTGATTTATTATGGTAGTATTATGATTAGTATCTTGTTCACATCGGATCAGCCCTATTTTCTCTGTGCATGTCTGATTTTGGTGAAAATCTCCTTTTCTTTCTTTTTACTAGACTCTCTTGACAGGTCAGGCTGTTTCCTGCATTTTTTGTGGCTAATTACCCCTTTTACCTGTTCTAACTACCTAATATTACTGCAACCATTTTTAAATTATCTTCAGTAAAATTTTGCTTGCATGTGATATTAATGGTATTGCTTGATCATTTCCTCGTTCTGTTGCATGGGTCCAAATACAAATCTTTTGGATGAGTACCAGTATAGATCTTTTCTGGTTAGTTGGCTAGGTATCTGTCTCAAATTTCTTGGCATAGACTATTGAGTGCTTTCAGTGTAGTATGAGTTTGTTTAAGCATATCAATTGGTACTAAATATCTTTGTATGTATACAGATATAAGCTTCATGGATGGAGTCCTGGTGTAACACTGTAATATAAGCATTGGACTTCTAACCACAGGTTGGTGGTACAAAACCTATACAGGGTTGCTATAAGACAGAAACCATCTCAGGGCACTTAACAATAACAGCAAGCTATACTGGTTTTACTTATCTAGAGCATCCAGCCTAAGACACTTCCCCAATACTGGAACCAATGGTGAATTTGGTAAATATACTCCAGAAAATATAGAAAAGGAACAGCATTTAAAATACCTGGAAACACTGATGAGATGGTTGAGCTCTGTATTCTGCTTCAGAGTAAGAATGCTAGGCACTGATTGGAAGAGGAGCCAAGAAGAGTAAAGCTCTTCGAACAGATTAAAATGCCAGTATTTCAGTCCCAGACAGTCGCGGCATCAAGAACCTATCTGCTATAGGTACATGGAGCACATCAGAGTGGCAGATGGTTTATGAACAGCAGGTTTCCTCTGTATAGTATTCTTCCTAGACAGGGGGTCGTGACTCCTATAGTGATCTTGGTGGAACTGTGGCTAAATAACTAACTTTTCCCAATAGTATAGGCACTAGACTGCTAACCACAAGTCAGCACTTTAAATCTGCTTTTACAGGGTTGGTATGAGTTAGAGCTGACTTGATAACGCTTAACAGTAAAGGTAATTTCCCCCAAAGATTTGGGTGGATGGTGTGACTCCACAGGAAAAGCACCTAACCTCAAGGTCATTCTGAACTGCAAGGTCAGTGGTTCAAACTCACCACTCCCTCCTCAGAAACCCTACACAGAGTCGCTATGAGTTGGAAATGACTCGAAGGCACTTAAAACAGCAACAACAACAACGGCACTTTAGCAGATTAAACAAACCCATCCTGATTCAGGAACTTCAATAAAAATTGGTGAGCCTTTAGAAGGTTTGAAGATCAGATCATTACCATTACAAGAACACAGAACCAGATACAAAACACATTAATATTTGCTACAAAACAGTGTAAAGCAGTAGTCCAAAAACTTTTTCTAAAACTAGTAAAGAATTGAAGAAGCCCTGTAACTTAAAAAGAGAAATGCTTATCTGCTTCTGTTTAGAAAGTTTCATAGGTGTTTTGCATTTGAGATATAGTGAAATCTCTGCTGTTCTCAAGATGTAACATTTTAGTTCTTTTCAGATGTGTTGGGAGGGGTGTATGTGTACAAAAACTAACATTTTTATTTTTAAACAGCAGAAGAGAGTGAATTTTACTTTTGCTCATCGTTGGGGGTTTAAGAAAATCCCCTAATATGATTATAGTGAACCCTTTGCTTTTGTGGTCACTGTAACATTTGGGGGTCAGGGTTAAGACAGGGAGGAAGAGTACTAATAGCAGTTAATGTGTCCTTGGTATTTTATTTAGTGTAGTGTGCAAATTGCAATGTTGTTTTGTAAGAAAATTTTTATGGTTATTAAAATAAATTCAGTGAAATAAACAAACAGAAAGGCGTAAGATTTGTTAGAGAAGCTAATCTGTTTTTATTGTAAGGCGCTGTCCAGTCAGTTCGGACCCCTAGTGACCCTGTGTACAGCAGAACTAAACTTCATCCAGTCCTGCACCATTCTCACAATCGCTGCTGTGCTTGACCCATTGCTGCTGTCACTGTGCCAGTCCATCTCGTTAAGTGTCATCCCCTTTTTCTTCGATCCCCCACCTTACCAAGCATCATGTCCTTCTCCAGGGACTGTTCCTCCTCATAATATGCCTGAAGTATGAGAGACGAAGTCTAGCCATCCTTGCTTCTAAGGAGTATCCAGGTTGTACACAGATTTTTTTT
>NW_006408842.1:2702624-2704457 GCF_000296735.1 Chrysochloris asiatica
CTATGAGTCAGTTCCGACTCGATGGCACCTGACAACAACAACAACAAAGGAAATCTGGGAAGCTGTACAGAAAAGATGTCTTTGAACTGAAACATGAACATTGAAAATTTACTTTGTACATTTTTTTTTCTGATTAGGTATCTAAAACTTACTCTTTATAGAAAACCTAAAACATCAAATAAGCATAAAACATAAAATAAATATTACCTTTAACCTCAACATTTAGAGAGATGACCGTTAAAACAAAACAACGACAACAAGCTGATATATTTTCTTATTGTCTTTGTTCCATGTGTTTGCCCATCCGTCATTGACTGACTAACCTTATTATACAAGTGAAACACTAGGAGATAGGGCTTCAGTATTGACCAAAACAGAAAAATGATCTTATATTATAGTGTGTGTATGTTTGTGTCAACACCGACTCCATGGCACCTAACAACAACAACATGTTTGTGTGAGTATTTGGAGAGATAAAGAGAGATACACAATACACCTTAATTACAAAATATTGTTTTTAATGCTGTTGAGTGTTCAGTTCTGACTCTTAGTGACTCTGTATAGGGTTTCTGAGGAGCAGCTGGAGCATTTGAACCACCAATCTTGTAGCTCAAACCAACCTTGCAATCTAGTACATTATCCCACAACACCAAACCAGGGCTCCTACAATATGTCCGTATAAAATATAAATATACTTATGAATATTTAAAAAATTAAAATATATTTTAAAATATTTAAACAAATAAAGAGTAAGCAACTTTTAAGTATGGACAAATGGTGCAGAGAAGATGGGGTGCTGGTTCTGAGAGGTGGTGGTGAGAAGTGGAACTTTGTGCTCATTGATGTGTTCAGATGAGTCAGGGATATTTGAATTGAAAGTTGAATGATAAGGAGGCAGACCGGAGAAGATCTGGGAGAAGGTTATTTTAGTAGAGGGAATAAACGTACAAAGTTCATAGAAAAAGAAAGGTTTGAATTCTGATGTTTTCACTGCACATAACCATGAATGTTTTCTCCCATGATTGAATATTCTAAAAACATTCAATTTTTTTTTGCTCTATAGGGTTTCATCATATGGTTGGCTCCTCATCTCTGTTCTTTCATAATTGTTGAAAACTTACATTACTTCCAGTTTTCTTTTTCTATTACGAGTGGTCCTGTCCTGAGCATTCTTGGTCATAAACCTCTGTACACATCTTTATTTACTCCTTTGCACTAATTCATAGGAACCAAATGTAATGAAAGTTCTAAAGGTGTTTCCATCTAGCTGGCTTGTTCTTTAGAAAAATATGCTATGTTGTTAAAAATTGTGACTAAAGGGTCTATTTCACAGCAAATCACCAATGTTGCCACTTAAAACAGCAGCAAAAGCAAAGCATTGTATCTACTTAAAAAGCAAAGAAATTGCTTTTCATTGTTATTAATATATTTAGATTTCATTACTAATGATGCTAAATTTTAAATTTATTGATCATTTGTATTTTTTTCTGAAATGCTTACTTTTCCTTACCTTCACTAGGTTTTTCATTTTTTAAAAATTTATAAGAGCTCTGTGTTTATCGTATTTATGGAATTTATTTTGTTCCAATTTTATGAGCACATGTCATTTGATTTTATATAATTAAATGTAATTGCATTTATTAATCTTTTGTGGCTTATATATATTTTTTTGCATGCTTTTATTTAGTCAAATATTCCCACCCCTAAAAACATTATAATGCTTATCTATAACTTGCCTTTTTAAAAACCATTTTGGATCCAGGTGTGGTACTGTAGGATAAGCACTGGACTGGTAATATCAAGGTTGATAGTCCAAACCAACCAGCTGCTCTC